>NC_136503.1:12617349-12662349 GCF_053919585.1 Euprymna scolopes | reverse complement strand
TTATTTGGGGTTTAAAAAATAGGAGGCTTTATTTTGTACACTCCGGACACTCATGCACAGGCATTGCTCATCGCTGATGAAAGTGCATCAAAAATAGCGATGACTATGCAGAAAAATAAATTCTTGGTCACAAAATGTCGCTTGATTTAATGGTACTACTCTCATCTTCATAGCTCTTCAACTATTTGAGTAAAAAAAGAGGGGTTTTACTTTTGAAATGACCCCCATATGATAAAGAGTGCTTCAGACGCCCATGCATATTCATCGTTCATCGTTTGCAAAAATGTATTGAGAATGCTGATGATTATGTGGAAAAATAAATTCTAAAACACAAAAGATCACTCGTTTTATTGGTACCACCCCCATCTTAATAGCCTTTCAACGGTTCGAGTTGAAAAATGGGAGACTTTATGTTCGGAACGACCCGCCGATTTTGCGAGAGAGAGAGAGAGGGGGGAGACGGTGCTACTAGCTTTTCCTTTACGTTATGCGCTTATCTTATGCATTCTGCTGTAGCTGCCTTTAATCCGTACAAATTTTATCCCTCAATACAGATAATTCCAGCCTACGCATTTTTTTAATCCATGAAAATGATTTCTAATCCAAGTTCTCATATTTCTTACTTCTAGCATTTGAGAATTTATGACAGCCACTCTAAATCCTTGTTGTTCACATTAAAACATACTGATCCAGTTACCAACTTTAAGCCCATATGGTCTAAAAAAAAACTAAAAAAGAGAAACTTTCTATCGAAATAATGAAAATTTTAATTTTTAATCAAAACAATGATCCGTTTTTTCCCTAATACTGAATTACAATATCAGTGTCTCTTTCCAATGTAACGGAGCACGCACGGGCGTATGGCAGCAGCAGCAGCAGCTGTATGACAGTCAGCGTATGCAAACGATCGAGCCGTCTGCGAGGTGACGTCTCAGCGAGGAAGAAGAAAAGGAAAAGATTATAAAAAAAGAAAAACGTGACACAAGAAAAAAAAAAGTAGACGTGTTATACTCTCGACCGGGAGTGGCAGGAAACGTCGTGTCTTAAACATGGCCGAACAAAGACAGTATGCAACGTGTTCGACATAGCAGAGTCTTGTTAAGCACATTGGAATACGAAACGACTTTTGAACAAGAGACAAAGCGTTATGCTGGAAGTACCTGTAAATAAATGTATGTTGTTTCAATTGAAAAAGTGTCAGTTGAATTCTTTTCTTTGTCTTTGTTTCCTCGCGACTGCCTGCATATATGTGGGTCCCGTGCGTTGACATGTAAAGATTACATTACACCGAGAACCTCATATTTGTGTAACACGTTACCATGAGACTGTTTCCTTCCAGACTACAACATGTTGCCGTTTGCAAATCCAATGTAAAAAAATACCAATATTATAAACGATCCCTATTAGTCAAACTTTATTTATATAATCATTTCCAATCGTCTCGTAATATTCTTCGTCATTACACCAACAATTCATCTATATTATTAATCTTTAACCTCGAGTAGTTTTTGCCTTGATAAGTGGCGACTTATTAAGTACATTATCATTAGAATTGTCATACATTTTAATATTGCAGTGAAAGTAAACATCTGCTTTATGTATAATATGCATAACTGAAATGTGTCGATCATCTAACAGAAAAGTCATTATGTTTTTTGGGGGCAATCTAATATTTAAAGAGAAGAACTAAATATGAAACATGCGCACGGATCCTCCTTTCTCCGCCTTTCTCTTGAAAAAAATCCCAGCCTTACCTTCGTAAGTCAACCTGATACCCTTTAGAGAAAAATTAAATTTAGCAACTTCTCCTTGGTTTCTTTTATGTCCTTGATAACGTTTGAATCAAGATGGCTGACTTCACAAGGTGATTTTTTCTTTATCCGAGCAACGCATGCGCATGATGTGTTTCCTTTGTCGGCGGTTTTTCGGTTTTTGGTTTTTGTTTTTGTTTTATTATTTTTTCAAGCCTGATGCTTAGTTTGGTACAAATGATGGCATCTTTTAGGCACAAATAAAAATGAAAGAAAAAATGGAAAGTTTCTGCTTCTTCGTTAATAAAAAGAAATTCGAAAATCGAAATATTGAATTTGAAGTAAAAATCAATGCTATCTACTAAATTGTCACGTCGCAGTAATGAACATATCAAAAAATTACAAAAAGCGATGAGATAAAAATCAATTATTAAAGAAAACAGTTTTCGAAGACAATTAGCGAAAATTGTGTTTTGCAATTTAGATCATTGTTTGGATCAAAAAATTAAAACCTAAAAGCCTTAAGAAAATATTATCTCCCTTATTGCGAGTTGCACTCTCCAGTTTCAATTTTAGTCATTTGCCTTCTTTCTTCTTTCTGTGGTCCATGGCGTATTTAACGGCGAACTGATTGAATCCAAAATTCGATAATTTTTATAATAATTTTTATAATAATTTTGAAAGGTTTTCATTGGTTGTTTAGCACAGCCGGTGGTAATAAACATAGTTGGCGAAGCCATTCGTCACATACCCCCATTACTCGTGATGAGGATGGTCTCCTAGCGGCTTCAGCTGCAGGGAGACAGGGTATTAGTACTCATCAAGGATCCGTTCTTGACACTCAGCCCAACAGGTGAGGGGCCGGGAACCGTTCCAGCACCTGTCGGACTGAGGTACGCCGCCTGGGTAATACCTAAGAGGTCCACCCTCCTAGGCCTTGCCACTATATATATATATATATATATATATATTATTATTATTATTATTATTATTATTATTATTATTATTATTATTATTATTATTATTATTATGGTGATTTTATTACATTTAAATGTTTTCTCCAGTATTTTTCTTGAATAGCGTTTTTACGCTTTGATAATCGGAGACGCTCAGCGAAAACCAGCGGTTGCCATCATGTTCCGAGCAAAACCGAGCGACCAGTTAGTTACGTCTGGTTCAAATCCTGCACAAGTACCTTGTCCCGAATCTACGTACCTCAAGAGCGAAACGGTGTGATTTTGCTGGCGAAGTACTTGCCGACGTCACCAGCAACCAACGACGTTTAAAGATTCAGTCGTGCGTCACTTTCAAATGCGAAAAATACGTTTGGTGCCTTTTTTCCTGATTGTTATTGTGATTGCTGATTGCGCGTGCGCAACCGGCAGTTTAATCGAAAAGGAAAAGAAAAACAAAATATAAACGCTTTCTATTGTTACGCGTTTCTTTAAATTGTTCAGAAGAACATGACGGCTTATTAGCGGAAAAAGGAAGACAAATGCTAAGGAAAGAACTAACCCATCAATTGCAAACGTTCTTTATTCCATAGATAAAAAAGATCAATACGCGTATACAATAAAATCCGTTGAAGAAAAGATTCCTTTCAAACTCCTCGGCTTAACGTTAACAAGGAAAATGACTTGGGATATATACATTGAGAGCAATGCCAGGGTCGCTGCGAGGAAGGCAGGCTCTCTCTACTGTGCTACAAAGTTACTTACGCCTGAATGTATCCTGTACCTCTTCACGGCTACCATTCGCTCATGTATGGTGTATTGTTGTCACATTTGGGCTGGTGCAACTGTTACTAGACTTTCGGTCCTAGATAGGGTTCAACGAGAGCGCCAACTTGATAGGTCCTGAACTATCATTCAAATTCAACCTCTGCCCCATCGACGAAATGTTGCAGCCCTCTGCCTATTCTCTAAGTATTTTAATGGTCGATGCTTTGATCAACTACAAGCCCTTGTACCCCCTCGGCGTAAATACCCCCGTCAAATCCGAAAAGCAGCAAAATCCCACCTCTCCACAGTAGAGATCCTTAACTGTAAGAAGGCCTTCTACTCTAATAGTTTCTTCCCCAGAACTGCTAGACTCTGGAACTCCCTTCAGGGTTCCTGTTTTCACAACTGTACTGACATGCAGAAGTTCAAGAGTAATGTGAACAGCCATCTTGCTGCTCAACTCCCTACATAGTATCCCTGCAACTTATATCCCCGATAGTAGCCTTTAAATCAAAGTGGCAGTGTGCCTTGTATAGGGTGAAAAATAGAATTTTTTTTTAAATTAACGTGTTCATAGACGGTCCTATACAAGTAATATGATTAAAGGAATGTTTGCTACCGAAATCAGGCTGGTACAATGGGGTTACATATATTTCCTTTATGAGAAGAGGTCTAATGTCTCATAACTCGCGATCAATTAAAATGTTTTTTTTTGTTGTTGTTGTTTTGTTTTTGTTTTTTTTTTTACATCCAGGAGTGTGATACCTTGTTTGAAGCGATTTCTATAAAAAGACATAAAACTATGTATCTATGAACAAATTTATATAAACAATGTGCGTGATTTATTCGAGAACAGATTCATACGAAAGTCGTTCCATTGGTAAAGCACCCTATTTTTTAACTCAAAAGTTGAAGAGTTACGAAGACGTTATTGGTACCATTAAAACGAGCAACCTTTTTGTGTTCCAGAATATATTTTTCTAAATAGTCAACACCATTTTCAATGCAAAAAGGTCGAAATTTATGCTGGAAAAACTGTTAGTGTAGATATATGTTGAAAAAGGTTTGTTGATTTTTAGAAGAGTAATGTAAATTTCCAATGTTTATAGAGTTTGGGAGTAAAATACTTTGGTTTGGCGTTTATATCGCAAAGCGTCTGATATTATACGACATTCTTTCTATAGCTAAAGTAATAGAAGGAATGCCATGTAAAACAAGACACCTCACGATTTAACTGAGGACAAGGGATTTTAAGTAAAAATACTATTACTTTATTACGTGACAGATCGAAATTAGTAAAATCTCCAGAAAACTACGAAAAATAATTGAGTAATACATTTACTAGAACTATTTATTATTATTAAAAAAGATAATATCTCGTCTATTCTCGATCCGCCACTTTCTAATTTGAAATCACGAAAGTTTACAAAATAAAAGAGATAAGTCAGTTTATCATACGGAATTTTCCGCTAATGAGATAAAAATACATTTTTTTTTTTACTTGGGAGTCACCACTTATCATGGCCCGAAGGCTACTCGAGGATAAGAGTTAATGAATATAAAGTGTAGTAATCACTAATAGTGTGAATTGAGTAGAATTTGATTATTTATGCGGAGAGCTTACCAAAATTTTGTTTACATTAGATTTGAAGGCTCCAATGTTGTATTCAACCGAGAAGCAAGCCAGCGGAACAGTGTTCCAAAGCGAGAAGTTCTAGGAAAGAAGCTTTGTTCATAAAATCGGCGTTTAGATTTAGGCGCAAAATAAAGAGTGGGGGAAATATTATATGGTGGTTGTAGTTAGTTGACTGTTTTTTTGTTAAAGTTTTGCAAGGAGGGACCATAATTTAGAGTTCAGTCGAGCATTTACCATGAAAATAAGGATGGAGTAGAGACAGGTTCGCGACGTCTCTTCCGTGGGAAAGAGGTTGCAGGGAAGAGAAAAGGGCATTGTCTACTAGGTTTCGAACTATATCCAGGTAGAATAGGGCTCGATGAGCAGCTTCTGTCTAGATGATGCAATAGTATTCCATTTTACGACGTACTTGTCTTTTATACAGACAGAATATTGCATCAACAATGAGGTACCTACTAGGTCAGTTGAGTAATCCAACCATTTCTCCAGCGATTTTGGTAACACATTTGATACATGTGTTCATTTCATTTCAGATCAAGGGTGAAGGCCAGTCTCAAAAGCTTGTCAATCGATAATTTTATTTTTACTCTAATTATTTTTTATTCCACGATGTTCTTGTAATTGTTGGGAATTTTACTAATTTCAATATGCTACGTAATTACGTAATAGCGTTTTTACATAAAAGGCCTTTTTTGTATTCCAATTATAATGCACAATACCCTAACCTTTATATTTCTGGTCTTTAAATGACGACGTCTTAGGCGCCATGTAACGAACCCATCCCTTATCCGAAATTAGGAAGTACTCCATAGGAATGAAGTTACTTAGATCTGGTTTATTAATTCCACAATCCCGTTCGATATCAATTACACAACACACCCACGCACATAGATGTTCTTACACGTAAGGGAACATTTGCTTATTGCGCAACGTTTGCTGAACACACACATTCAGCATGTTGGACTCTTTTATGTTGAGCGCAATGAACAGCTGCTCGCATATTAACAATTTCTTGCGTTATTCACTTCTGTGAGGCGTTATTTTGGTGTGGTTTGTAAAACTGCAAGCTGTTTGTATCAGGACGTGGATTGCTGATATGAACACCAAGTAAGGTATCCTCATTTGTCGTAGGATGAAACAATTGACAAACGACTAGAAAAGAATGGTCGGCCGAAGGCATGTCATGTCTATCGCCCATAAGCCGACAGCCAGTTCTTACAGTCTCCAATTGCTATGGTAACCAGAATTACAGAAGAGAAATGCGTATTCCGATCATATTATGTTTCTTCTAAGTCACTCGCCAAAAAAAAAAAAAAAACGCCTTCGTTTAGACGCCTTTTATTCAACTGCTGCGAGTGTTCAGACTTTATTTATGACGGTTGTACATACTGCGTCAAAGATAAATTTAAAACAAAAATTATGCTTCACCTGTGTTCAGACTTTATTTATGACTGTTGTGCATACTGCGTCAAAGATAAATTTTAAAAAAATCATGCTTCCCCTGTGTTCAGACTTTATTTATGACGGTTGTACATACTGCGTCAAAGATAAATTTTTTTAAAAAATATGCTTCACCTGTGTTCAGACTAATATTCATATTTATATATTAATGTCTCAATCAGTGAAGTCAAAAAGTAAGAAAACGTCTCAAACTGGAAAGTATATAGAATACTAACAGGCCGCGCGGAGTTGCCAATTCGTAAAATACCCTTAAATATTATATTTTAATTCGTGCAGATTTCGTATTTATCAGTATAGAGCTAATTCTCTATCGATTATTATAGTGTACCTAATATATAGAAGTGATTTCATAAGATAAAAAATGTTACTTTTAGGCCATCAGCGAGAATCAAAATCAAAACATATTCTCCAGACCTATCCGTTAGTGCATGACCTAAAACCATACGTATAGAGAAACTGCTAAAACGAATGTTGTTATACTTATAACTTTTAATTAGCGCATGTGTAGAAAAAACGAGTATAATGGACTTGTGCCCGGCAAAGGTCAATACAAAAGTCAATTTTGACCCCTTAGCAGTTATTTTCTAGGCAAAAACTAAATCGGAAGTGTTCTCCAGGCCAAATACATAAAATTTAAACTCTGTAGACCAAATATTCAGAGAGGAGATTGGTAAAGAGTTTTCTTACACACACCAACAAGGTTACACATACAGATACATACATATATATATATATATATATATATATATATATATAATCTTTCCGTGTGCTAAAACATTTTCTTATAGAATTCTACTCAATTATGCAGAATGTAAAAACTATGCATAAATAGAATTCAGCATCATGATTAAATCAAATCAATCATCTAATAACAAACTATAAAAACTGAATAAGTGATGAACGCTTGTTTTTAAAATGAATATGCAAATTAGTTACCCTTCATATAGCCGCTTGCATGTCTTTGACTGAGTATGTTAAGAAATTCGTTTTAATAAGTTTTAAATAGAAAAAGTAGGCTTTTAATGCTAATGTCAAAGCGAGAAATAACTCAACTTTATAGGTACATAGATAAAAAAAAGAAAAAATGCGCATAGGAAAGAAGAAATATATCTTATTAGAGAAAGAGAAGGTTAAATTTCTTTCCAAATTCATTTCAGAGAGCGAAGGGTGGGATTACAAAGGTTGCTATTTGATTTTCTTTGCCTCAAACCGTTTGTAATGCTTATGTACGGGCCGCAGGGACAACATTTTTAAAATTATAAATGCCAAGCATTTTAATAAAAAATTTATTTATCTAATCAAATATTTTTCTGTAATTTATTTTAACTTAGGGTTCTCCGCCTCTAAAACACAACCTATATATATATATATATATATATATATATATATATATATATATATATATATAAAGCGAGAGACCAGTACCCGCATTAAGCTGGTCTTCAGTTTAATTTGTTGCTAGCTATCTTGCTCTTGCTTGTTGCTGGATCTCAACATTTTGAACCGAGAGAGAGACTTAGCTGTCGTACAAAGCTAAGACTCTGTAACATCATCTTTGTATAGATACTCGCTCAAGCATTTGGGCTCATGGATTTTAAATGTCTGAGGGAGTGGCACTCGTCTGACAAGACGTTGCAATCATTCTATATATATATATATATATATATATATATATATATATATATATGTAAACTCAAGCAACTAATGGAGGAAGTTTACTAGTCAGATGTCGCTGTAAACTTCAGTACAATAAAAGTATTAATGCTTATATTTACTCCAACCAAAAATAAAAAAGCTCAATACTCTACTAAGGAGTAGAGCTTAATATCATAAACATAAACAGACTGTGAACTGGAGATTTACATGCAAAAAATTTGTTTTTCGACAGAATACCTTCAATAAAGAAGGGTGGTGAAATATCTTATCCTGCAGCGTTTCAAAGAATATAAGATTCTTTTAATCAGAAAAAGAAACAAGTTAGCAGATCATAGAGATAGCGGAGCTAAAGATTTACTGGTTTTAGCACTTCAATAAACTTCACTCAATGATGTTGGTCACATAGTACGAAATACAGTTTGCGTAGAGTAATGTTTGTAAATTAATGGTTTGTCAAAAGGGGTAAATAAAGCGCAAAATAGGAAAAAAGGAATCAAACCGCATTGTGTAAGTCCACACTACGATGTAATCCTCTGTAAATGTCCTGTGCGGTTGCCATAAATATATAAAAAAAATGTTGCGAGATGATAAAAATCCGTCAGTCGAAGAAATCTGAATACACGAACGGGTCTCAGTACCAAAATTTTAAGTTATAAAACCTAACTTAATCTAATGAAATATGATGCAGATGGTAGTCCGCTTTTCTTTTTTATCGTAAGTTTCTTAAAACGTGACTAGCTAAAGTTCAGAATAAAATCACGCTTTTCTTTTAACGGTTAATTTAAAAAAAAATCTTTTTGAACGCTGTTAATCTTAAATTCCTCATTTCAGTTTACATTATGGAGACGGACGTGTTTTTATTGAGATAAGTGATTTCAATTTTAATCATACTTTTTATTTTTAGATTCAAATATTAATAACTCCATTTTATTTCAGTATTTAATTTATGTATTTCTGTTTTATTAAATGCTAGCTTTTTTTTTCTCGTCCCTAAATGTTTATTTATCTACCAAGTTGATTGCAAAAATAGATTACGAATTTGTACTCATTCTTAGTTCGTGAGAGGGGAATCTATCACCATACTTTCCCTTAAACACGTCTGTTGGACTTTTATTAAGTACAATACTTAATAATTTTTTTTTTAATGGAGAGTAGAAAACGCATTGTGGATGCGTTATCGGCAGCTCCTGTTACTCTCGCTTCTTCTTATTTGTCCCTCAGTCCTCATTTTTTAATATGTGATTTTTCTGACAAAGGAAGAAGAAAAAGCTGTTTTCTAGGTTGGCAGTATTTTGCGCGAACAGTTGGCAGAGATGGCGGAAATTTTCTGTTTCTATGTCTATCCTTGTAGCCATGTCACTAGTAAGGGTGCTGGAGGTAAACGTTTTGTCTGGGCTGACGTTATCCGCCTGATAGTCAGGGACCCGAACCTTGGATTAACCACCAAGGAGGCTGTCCTATCAGCAGGTGCAAAGTACTGGAGCTGCTGTATTGCCATTTGGTGAATGGATTCTGGACCATGCAGTAGCTTCTGGTGGGGCCTCTCGATGCCATACTAGTGGGTAATTGTTACGGCTTTACCTTATCATTAGCTACAAATAATAATAAAAAAAAATTATTCGTTTCTTTTTCTCTCTTAGTTTCCCCTCTCTGTCCTGCTCTAAGTAAATCTGACGACCTAGTCCACAAATTCCAAAAATTCATCATGACAAGTTTCAAGAAAAAATACACGATTAAACCCGGTTCTCCAACTTCCAACGTAGACCCCTACTACCATGTCTCCTTCTCCAACATCAGGGGTCTACGTTCTAACCTTCCAGAGGTTGAAACCCAATTACAGGAGACTAAACCAGACCTTTTATTTTTAAGTGAAACTGGCATTGGACAGGCTATTTCCCTAGAAGAGTTCGCAATTAAAAGATACTCTAACTTAACTTCTAAATCTGACCCCCAAGATCGCCATGGGCATGGAATATGTGCCTATATTAGGGCTAACTTTCCATGTGGTAGGGACATCTCTAGGGAATATCCTAACTTTACCTATATGTGCTTCCGGGTTGCTTTAGCTCACACTACTGCATTTATATTTACTCTCTATCGCCCCCATAACAGCGGAGTTACTATCTTTCAAAGCATATCTGAGAAAATTGACCAAGTCCTATCTGCTTATCCTTCAGCTAACATTCATGTATGTGGTGACTTCAATGTTCACAACGTCGAATGGTTGACCGACTCTAACAAGACCGATGATGAGGGGAGGTTCTGTCATGATTTCTCCATTGCCTATGACCTCACTCAGATTGTTCAGGAACCCACCCGTGTGCCCGACAATGACGGCCAGTATGCGAGCCTACTAGATCTTTTTCTCACAACTTGCCCTGAACTATGTTCAGTTTCTGTTCTGTCGCCTCTTGGATCTTCCGACCACTCTGTTGTATCAATTAAGATAAAAATGAAATGTAATAAGTCCCCAGACGTATCTCTCCATCGTACAGTATATCGATACACTAAGGCTGACTGGGATAGCTTCCGTACATTTATATCTGATCTACCTCTGCATTCCATGTTTAAAAAGAATGTGTCCTCTATAGTGTTAGACCTGACTGAATGGTTAATTGTAGGTATTGACCGTTTCATACCCTCGAAAAAGTTTCAGCAAAAACCTAACAGCCAGCCATGGTTCTCTCCAGAATGTGTTGCTGCCATTGCGCACAGAAATCACCTTTTCCACTGTTTCCAACGTAATAGATGTATGAAAACTAAAGCCGCTTTCAGGACTGCCAGCAACTATTGTAAGAAAGTAATAAAGAATGCAAGAGAGTTGTATGCTCAATCTGTTAAGTCCAAAGTAGCTGAACAGCGGCTTGGTCTCCACCAGTTTTGGCAAATAGCAAACAGAATCCTGAACAGAAGTGTGTGCTCCATCCCAACTATTATCAATGGACCTGAGGTAATCTCGTCAGCATCAGACAAAGCCAAACTCTTTGTCAAGAACTTTGCAGCTAATTCTACCCTTTGCGACCAAGGCTGCCAACCCCCAATATTTCCTCCTGTATCAGAAAACACGCTATGTGATATACGTATATCTGTACGTGATGTTGCCAAGCTAATCAAAAACCTTGATTTCAGTAAAGCAACTGGCCCTGACGGTATTCCAATTATAGTACTCAAAAAACTTCAACCTGAACTAGCGCCCATACTTACAAAACTATTTAAACGTTGTCTTAAGGAGAATAGTTTCCCATCTCCCTGGAATATTTCATCAGTATGCCCTGTATTTAAGAATTCAGGTGATCGCTCATCCCCCTCTCAGTACAGGCCAATAAGTCTCCTGTGCGTCATGAGTAAGTTGCTGGAATCTGTGCTAAATACAGAAGTAATCAACCATCTCAACAAAAATAACCTTCTTAGTGACACTCAATATGGTTTCCGTTCTGCTAGATCTACAGCAGATGTGCTTACAGTTATATCTCATAGGATTAGCAAACCTCTCGACGGAGGCAACCTTTCTAGGGCAATTGCTCTTGACATATCTAAGGCCTTTGATAGGGTATGGCATAAAGGTTTACTTGATAAGATCTCTAGCTATGGTATTGCTGGAAATGTCTTCTCAATTATTAAATCATTTCTTTCTGATAGGTTCATAAGAGTAGTAGTTGAGGGGCAAAAATCAGAAGCTCACAGTATTAATGCCGGTGTCCCTCAGGGATCCATCCTGGGCCCAACTCTTTTCCTGATCTATATTAATGATCTTTCAAATCACATCCTTACATCATTTGTAGACATCTATGCTGACGACACTACCATTTATGGTAGCACATATAAGACATTAAACGACCAAGTTCTCTCCAATTCTCTCTCCTCTGATCTTGAGCACGTAGTACAATGGTGTAAGGAGTGGCTGGTTACTTTTAATGCATCTAAAACCAAGCTTCTCTCTTTACATCATCAACATTCTGATCCACACCTGGCATCAATTGAAATGAATGGCTCTCGTCTTCAGGAGGCCTCAAGTTTTGACAAGCTTCTTGGCTTGACCATTACTCCTGATCTTAAATGGAACACGTACATCAAATCTGTTGCCAAGGCCGCTGGAAAAATGGTGGGCTTTTCTATCGATCCGGTAGATATCTCACTGCTGATGCTATTCTCTATCTATATAAGAGCCAGGTACGTCCAAGGATGGAATACTGTTGCCACATTTGGGCAGGAGCTGCTAGAATTGACTTGGCCTGCCTTGAGTTCAAAATAGACTTCGTAGCCTCGTAGGAGATGTCCTTTTCTCTTCCTTGCAACCTCTATCTCACAGAAGAGATGTTGCGAGTTTGTCTCTGATGTATCGTTATTTTCATGGAAAATGTTCGACTGAGCTTCAATCTATGGTCCCTCCTCGCCAAACTTTCACAAGAAACACTCGTCTAGCTGAAAACACTATCAATAATTCCCCCCCACTCTTTATCTGTGCCTAAACCTAAACGTAGATTCCATGAACAAAGCTTCTTTCTTAGAACTGCGCGCCTGTGGAATTGTCTTCCGTTTTCCTGCTCTCCGGCTGACTACAATATGGTTGTCTTCAAGTCTAACGTAAATAAGTTCTTGATGAGCCGTTTCATATAAGTTATCAAATTTTCCAAATTTTCATTACTAATTATTACTACATTGTCCAATTTCTAATGTACAATCTTTAACCCTTATCCTTGAGTGGCCTCTTGGCCTTGATAATGTGGTGATGCCTATGTAAAAAAAAGTAGATTTTAAAAATAAAAGGTTTATGCTGAAAATAGGTTAGCAAAGCATAGCGGTTTCTTAATTGTAACTTGGCGAGATATAAACTAATAATGTCAGAGTTATTTCAAGACTTTGAGGATAGTTTGAAATTGTTGCATTTACAGTGTGATATAGTCAGTATTTTTAACGAAGTGGACGTTGTTTACGGAATCGATTTACTCCTAATAATATAATCATATGAACTATCCAATTGATTAAAAGTCTTTTAAGTCGATAATATCAATTATAGTTACATTTTACGAGTAAAGATCCTAAAATGGGAGACTAATGCAATAGCTATTATTTTGATAAATCTCGATGACTATCTTGATGCAGAAGTTAATCTAAAAATTATTATATGAAATTCATCAGTCCTTATATGAGAGTCGTGAAGTAAATGCAGGTGCTAATTATGTCAGTGTCACTATAGGTTCTATTGTTCATAATAATTTTACTGACTGTAGCAAAGTAATAATAACAATAATAATATTAATATTATAAATAAATTAAAATATGAGTTATGATAACTAGCCTCATGATGTGGCACTTTATCTCAGTGCCACGGTTGCTAACACACTCAACAGCATAGCCGGGTGGTGATTTGGCCATAAGCGTAGAGATACAAAGAAGCGCAATCCCAGAATTCCCTTTATAGATCGACCCCTTTTTCGGTCGGACGACATGGGGTAAGTACGAGTGTTTCTGTCTATCCGTGAACGAGAGGGGGCACCCCCTTTTCATCAGCACTAGTTAGGACTATCTATGTAGCTCAGTCTAATAATTTTTAAAGTTTAACTATTAATTGCTTTTGATCCTTTTTGTAAAACATTGTAAAATATTGTAATATATTTATGTATAGAAATAAAATAGTTAAGACTTCTCATAAATATTACGATTGGCAGAATTAACGATCTGGTGATGGGTTTGAGGTGCTTATACACTTAGATCATAGTGGGGTTCTGTGTTATTGATTTAGAATATTTTGGGCGGTCTTGATTAGTTGCAGTTATAAAATAATAATATATCTATTCGTTTTAAATATAATTATAGAGTGAAAAATTAGTATGATAGATAGTTTCATGCCGAGATTATTAATTATGTTGTGGAGAAGTAAGCAATTGGAGCAATAAAGCTACTTAAGGGCCAAATTACTCTTTAAAAATAAATTAAAAACAAGCAAAGAAGGGAATAAGTGAGGGACTATTTTAGGTTAGATATTAGGTAGTATATAGTGTGTCAAGGATGTTAGGTAGTTTCAAAATGTTTATATTTGTATTTAGCTTTGTGTTAGCATCGAGATAGTAATTCATTTCTAGTATCAAATAAATTAATATTTTGTGGGGAAGTTAATATTTTAACTAACTCAGGCAAGCACAAAAGACAAACAATGGAATCTGGGGTATATGGTTTAGAGTTGACAATAATTTCCCATTTAATTGATAAGGGGCGTTTTTAAATTTTACTTTTTTATTCACGCTGTTCTCTGTTTAACTTCCGTGTTCATATTATTAAATGATGACATGCGGTTAGAGATTCTAAGCTTAATTAAATTAGTATCATATATAGGCATATGTTTTTTTATGTATCATGGTTACTTTTGTTGGCGATATAGATTCCACTGTAATTATGGTTGGAGAAGTGCAAGGAGAGAGTACTAGGATTTTTTCCGTGGGGCTGGTTGTCCAAATTGTTATTATGGAAATTGTCTGAGGGAGCTTCCTCATTCATAGTGCTATTGTATTCTTTACGTAGGTTTATTGGAGGAGAGTGTTAATCCATTTTATCATTAGACTGTTTGAAGCTGCGGCGAGGTGGATGAATTCATTTGAGAGGGTAGGGCGGTATTTCGGATACGATGCAAGATTAAATCACATCCTTATGAATACAGTTATTGTCAAGGTGGCCATTCATGCTTGTTCTGACAATTACATTTAGTTTAGTGGCAAATTAGAAAGGCATTGCTTGGGCTTTTTTGATTTTCTTTTTGTTCGATCATATAATTGTCAGGGCTAAGTTGGGTAAAAGTCAAAGATCTTACTTGATAACAAAAAAGTGAAGCATAGAGAATAGGGTGAAGAAAAGGGTGATTTCACGTAAATGGATAGTCTGGTGAAAAGTAAAGTATCCAATGACGGTAAAATCCAAAAATGTAAATCCAAGAAAGTTAGTTAAATTTCGAGTCGGAGACTTTTCCTTTCACCAGACTATCCATTCACGTGAAAGCACCTTTTTCTTCACCCTATTCCCTCTGCTTATTTTTTGTTATCAAGTAAGATTTTTCACTTACTTGCAGTTTCATCAAATACTTTCGCATGCAAAATCCGATCCCGTATTTTGCTAATTCCTACCCTCTGATGAGAAGGAAAGTATTTCTTCGAAACTCCGCGGATTAAGGACTATCCCCTTATTTAGTGTTTCCTTTTAAAATTAAATATGTTTTTGACTCTTTTTCAAAGTGTTTTTAACATGTTTTATTAAGTATTTGCTCTTATATATATATATATATATATATATATATATATATATATATATATATATATATATATAAGTCTGATGAATCCTAGCGTGGATGAAACGCGAAATATTCTGTGTAGCTTAATTGCCATATATATTTTATAACTTACTACCTAGCTCCACCTACGTATTGAGAATTGTTGAAGAAAATACTTAAAATTCAAGCATAAATTTATACTTTCGTATATTAATTTATGTGATTATATGAATTATTCATATATATATATATATATATATATATGTATATATATACATATATATATATATATATATATATATATATATATATACAACTAAATACACATTGATTTTTACTATAGAGTTGAGGATGCTGAGTTTGCTTTCCGAATTACCTTTCACTCCATTTTAGTGGGCAAATACTGATTTAAATCTTTGAACAATTCCTGATTGCAATTGGATAATGGAAACTACTGATTATCAAGTAAATTGTGCCAGATGTATGCATCTACTCTAGGCAGATTACGGGCTATAATTTAATATAATTTAACGTAAAACAATACATCCATTTTGAAATCAAACTTAACTACTCAAGCCAACTAACACCACTGCTACTTCATAGTTACATCACACATATATACTAGAAATATGTCGCGCTTTCTGTCTCCCAGTCAACTTGGATGAGATTGCTCGAATAATGAAAAGTAAGTTTACAAAACCAATTAATTTCTATAATATAAAACGATAGAATATGTTTACATGTCTAGCTTATTTTTTTCTCTTCCTGTCTCCTTTTTTTTTTTTTTTTTTTTTTGCTTCCAACATGTGAACTGGTACTTTTACTTTATCTTCCGCTCTTGAGCACGTAGTACAAATGCGGTACAAATGGCTAGTTACCTTTAATGCATTCAAAACCTTCTATGTGTTCAGCACCGACGCTTTAATCCCAAATTGACCCTAATTGAAATGAATGGCTCTCGTCTTGAATTGACAAGCTTCTGGGACTGGTCTTTGCTGTAATAGAAGACTTATATCAAACTTGATTCTTGACGAGAATTTGGAGGACATCCTGGACAGAAAAGAAAACAGTCCAGGAGGTATTATAAATGGCAAACACCGAAAGGTTTCTAATAAGAACCGTACGAAAGAGACAAATGAGATTCATGGGCCATGTATACAGCAAAAGAGGAATAGAACTGATTAGTTTAGAGGGCAAGATCGAGGGTAAAAGGACGACAGCGAGAAATATACGTTGACAGTCTAAATATCTGGACAACATCCAAAATGATGAGCAACAATGAATTCATGAAAGAGAGATAGACAGCTGGAGAGCCATAGTAAATGTCTGTACTAGACAGGACACCTCTTGACGATGATATCAGATCCGTTTCTAAGGCCACTAGAAAAATGGTTGGATCATTCTATCGCTCCAGAAGTATTTCACTTTCGACGAATCTTTTACTTGTACAAGAGCCAAATACGTCCTAAAATGGATTACTGTTTGAACACCTGTAGAAGAGCTGCTAATAATATCCTTTCCTACTTTGACAAAGTATAAAAACTGGTTTCGAAATCTAGTGAGCGATGATCATTTTTTTTCATCTGTATTTCTTCTTTCTCACAGAAGAGACGTTGCTGGTCTGTCACTGCTCTATTTTAATTTTCATGGCAGATGCTCACCTAAGTTTCTATCTATGGTTCCACCTGTCACAGCAAACACTCGTCTATCTACAGCCACTGTCGACAATTTCCCAATTCTCTATCTGTGTCTAAAACTAGACGAAAATTCCAAGAGCAGTTGTTTTTCCTAGAACTACCCGCCCGTGGAAGACAATACCGCGAGTCTACTTCTCAGCTGACTAAAACATGGACGTTTTCAAGTCTAATGTAAACAAGTTCTTGTCGAGTTGGCCTCTTAAATTACTAATTTCTGCCCAAGTGCTATCATTATTAATCATCACCAACTATTATCTCACCAACTACCTGACAGTCATTAACCATTATCCTCGAGTGTCATTTTGGTCTTGATATGTCTCTTCTATTTACGGGTTCGCGCGCCAATAAATCTTTTACTTATGTTTAAATCTTTAAAATCAATGACTTATGCTACGTTTTCACCCTTTTCAAGGTCATCTCAATATATACAAATATTACGTTGATGAAAGCAAAAATAACATAAAATTGCTTTTTTTTTTCTAAATTCAGTCGTAATCTCGTTTCTAACTTTAAAGAAAAGCAAGCAGCAACAGCTTAACGGAATTTCAGTGTCAACATTAATTACAAAACCAGTTATATAGACGTGTAACCTGCATGTAAAGATCGAAATACAGGAATGATAACTGCTTATTAAAATATAATCTATCTCGACTATTATATAAAAGTCAGTTTATGTGTGCGAGTTCCTTCCTCATAGGTTCCGAAACGGCTGAGCCTATCTTTTGTAAATTTCACGCAACGGTAATCTATATTTCTGGCAGTGTTCTTAGATATGTTTTCTACAGATATTCATCCGATAAATATCGAAAATCGAAAAAATCCGTTCGTAAAATTAGTCTTTCTTCTCTTATAGATAAAAACAATTTTTACAGGAGGAACATTTTACGTTACATCGGTTTAGCGATTGGTCGGTGTAACGTAAAATATTCCCTTGTAAAAATTCTTCTTTTTATCGATAAGAGAAGAAAAAATATTTTTAAGATCGTCAAGCCGAAATATCAGCTGACGTGATATTGTAAACAAACACAGACAGAATTTGATGAACGACATTATCATTATTTATTTATTTATTTATTACGAAGTAGTCTACCGGTCAAGTTATTCCTCATAATATATAATATTCAATGGAAGATTGATTCTATAATAATACATACGCAATCTGCATAAATTAAAATATCATTAAAATATTTAAGCGTATTGTTCGACCGGGTAACCGGGTTGTTTTTTTTTTAATATTTTAGTTACTAAAATGAAATAAGCTCGTTTTTAATCTCCATAAATAATAAGATGACTGCAGAAGTTCCTTTCTGGACTCAAATACCGTAGATATGCAACAACAGATATCACATACAAATTCAAAACATCTAGGCTAATAACTACTATCTTATTTACCTGTCGGGCATGATTTTAGAAACATTCAGTCGTGATAATAAAATGCTACACTGCATCCTACGAGCAAAACCATCACAATCGTAACATCTACAAAGGATGTCCCTGTTTTTCTCTATAAATATTTTGTCCTACCACCGCTACTAGTTGTCACCGGAACGAATTCTACACATTCCACCGATTCTGTTATTACACCGATCGTAACTGTCTATTATAAACATAGAACTACCTTAATCTTTCTAATTTCGAATCAGAAATAATAAAAGCTTCCATGCCCAATTCTGTCTATTCTAATTGGCTAAGCTCCGACAATTCTCATATTCTGGAATGCAATTCTACGCTTGATAAACAAACGCTTACTAATATTAAAATATGGCAGCACTGAGACACATATTAAAACTTCTTCGTCAAAATAAAAAATACATTGAACAAAAACACCAAATTAAATATATATGGAGGTTTATTTGCAAATTGTAATATCTTTCCGTGCGATTTGACAACAATTAAATGTAAAATATACGGTATTTTATTGATCGAAATACAACGCACTTATTTAGTGCTACCTATTTTATTCCCGCAATATATTCTTCTTTAATATACTTTCGTAATTGTTTTTCTTTTTCTGAAATAAATCGTAATAAAAGACACGCTATTATTTGGAAGCTAAACTCTATAATATATAAATATATGTGAAATGCGTCAGTTTAAAACATCACAATTCTATACAAGCACATAAAATATAGCTGTTAGATAGGGGTACATATTGGGGACACATTAACGGAGATTCAGAACAGATGACGATGCTAATGAGGGAGACATTTATATAGACTGGGATGATTCTTGTTAACACATATTAATACGGATGGGAGATATTTGATGCAACAGTTCTTATAACACATATTCTAAGAGGGGCGATTAATTATTATGATGGAGGATGCACATAATACTTGGAAAGAGTTACAAAGTTGGTTACAAGATGATGATAAAAACACATTTACCTTTTTGGTGTAAGGAATGACGACACGAGACAACAGTTAAAAACATAGTTGGTTCCTTTATTCTTCAATCGACCGATCGGTGATGTCAGGAATTCAAACTATGATTTACATGGTCTATTTTCTTCCCTTCGCTTCTAAGGGGCTCTCCTCTTCCATTGACTATCACCGTGTGCGATCTGCTCTGAATATCTGATCCTCATCAACTCATCACCTTCGAACCATCAGGTTACTATATTGAGAAATCTCCTTTGTTTATGACGTCAGAAGTGTGTTTACCAACGTAACTATATCACGTGGATTTATAAATGATTATCCAAACACACTTTTGGCAAACAAAAAATCCTAAATTAAATTCTAAACTATTTTAAACAATATATTTTAACTCGCATTGTGCATTCATTTAAGTGACATATTTAATATCTAGATTTCTAAAAGAATGGACAGTCAACTCTTTTTCCGACATAAGCAATATTTAACTATTTCTAATAGAATTAGCAATATTTAACTATTTTTAATAGAATTAACAATGTTTAACTATTTCTAATAGAATTAACAATTAACAATATTTAACTATTTCTAATAGAATTAACAATATTTAACTATTTCTAATAGAATTAAATATATTTAACTATTTTTAATAGAATTAACAATATTTAACTATTTCTAATAGAATTAACAATATTTAACTATTTCTAATAGATAAACAATATTTAACTATTTCTAATAGAATTAACAATATTTAACTATTTCTAATAGAATTAATTATATTTAACTATTTTTAATAGAATTAACAATATTTAACTATTTCTAATAGAATTAACAATATTTAACTATTTTAATAGAATTAACAATATTTAACTATTTCTAATAGAATTAACAATATTTAACTATTTCTAATAGATAAACAATATTTCACTATTTCTTATAGAATTAACAATATTTAACTATTTCTAATAAAATAAACAATATTTAACTATTTCTAATAGAATTAACAATATTTAACTATTTCTTATAGAATTAACAATATTTAACTATTTCTAATAGAATTAACAATATTTAACTATTTTTAATAGAATTAACAATATTTAACCATTTCTAATAGAATTAACAATATTTAACTATTTTTAATAGAATTAACAATATTTACCTATTTCTAATAGAATTAACAATATTTATCTATTTCTAATAGAATTAACAATATTTAACTATTTTTAATAGATAAACAATATTTAACTATTTTTAATAGAATTAACAATATTTACCTATTTCTAATAGAATTAACAATATTTATCTATTTCTAATAGAATTAACAATATTTAACTATTTTTAATAGATAAACAATATTTAACTATTTTTAATAGAATTAACAATATTTATCTATTTCTAATAGAATTAACAATATTTAACTATTTTTAATAGAATTAACAATATTTAACTATTTTTAATAGAATTAACAATATTTACCTATTTCTAATAGAATTAACAATATTTATCTATTTCTAATAGAATTAACAATATTTAACTATTTCTTATAGAATTAACAATATTTAACTATTTCTAATAAAATTAACAATATTTAACTATTTTTAATAGAATTAACAATATTTAACTATTTCTAATAGAATTAACAATATTTAACTATTTTTAATAGAATTAACAATATTTAACTATTTTTAATAGAATTAACAATATTTAACTATTTCTAATAGAATTAACAATATTTCACTATTTCTAATAGAATTAACAATATTTAACTATTTTTAATAGATAAACAATATTTCACTATTTCTAATAGAATTAACAATATTTAACTATTTTTAATAGAATTAACAATATTTAACTATTTCAAATAGAATTAACAATATTTAACTATTTCTAATACAATTAACAATATTTAACTATTTCTAATAAAATCAATAATAGACTTAATTTCTAACATTCCATTTTCCATTATCTTTAACACTTGCCTACAGGGTTCGATTCTAGCCTTATCCTAATATCATTTTCACTTATGTAGTAAGTCTTCTTACTTACATGAGAAGGGGTCAGCCCTTTCATGTTACATAACTGTACTTAATTGAGGAGGTAAACTTCCGAATATTTGCGTTTCTTTTATATTTTCATATATTATGCTAAAAAAACTGTGAAAGTTTGTTGAATGAGAAAATACGAAATTATTTTTTTCCAGTATTTTCTTCTATATTAAGATTTCTCCAGGAGAAAAAAAAGACAAATAATAAACAATTACAAATATACGGAGGTTTATTTGAAAATTATTTTATTTATTCCATGCGATTTGATGACATTTATAGATAAAAGTACGGAATTTTATTGCACGAAATAAAACGCGTTTGGTTTTGTCAACTATATTATTTCCTCAACGTATTTCTTTTAATAAAATTACGTGATTTCCCTTTTCTTTACAGCATATATAAAAATAATATATCAAAATAATATATCAAAATAATATATCAAAATAACAAATACGCGATTACTTGGAAGTAATATATAAATTATATCAAACGTATCGGTTTAAAACATCACAAATCTACACAACCACACAAAATATAACTACAATGACGTGTAATAACTCTGTGAAGTGGTTAGCTCACAAATATTTGGCCAACGGGTACTGATAGTTTATAAATAAAATAAATGTCCTTGTCCATTTCGCATGTAGCATCTGTTCTTCTACATTTTTTATCATTAGTTACTGAAAAAGAAGTACATTTCTTGGTACATTTCCATTTTTCAATGCACATTGGCACTTTGGTGAAGGGGGCTACTATCAGAGGCAACAACTACTGAGGCACTATGTTGGGATTTGGGCAACAAGATGTCTGTTCACGTTACACTTGAAACTTCTGCATGTCAATACAGTTGGGGAAGCAGGGACCTGGAATGGAATTCCAGAGTCTAGCGATTCTGGGGAAGAAACTACTGGAGTAGAAAGATCTTTTACATCTAGGGATCTCTACTGTATCGGGGTGGGATTTAGCTGCCTGTCGGGTTTGTCGAGTGTGTCTACGTCGTGGGGGCACAAGTGTCTGCAGTTCGTCAGAGTATTCACCATTAAAATACTTGTAGAACAGGCAGAGGGATGCAACATTACGTCGATGGGACAGAGGCTGAAGCTTAGATGCCAGTTCAGGGCCTATCAGATTTGCGACTCTCTTTTGAATTTTGTCTAGGAGCAAGAGACTAGTAGCAGATGCACCAGCCCAAAAATGACAGCAATA
The DNA here is from genome assembly GCF_053919585.1 of Euprymna scolopes. Lineage (NCBI taxonomy): Eukaryota > Metazoa > Mollusca > Cephalopoda > Sepiida > Sepiolidae > Euprymna > Euprymna scolopes. The sequence goes on along the minus strand of NC_136503.1, from coordinate 12,639,543 downwards.
CTCCATACATGGGCGAATGGTGGCCTTATAGAGGTACAGGATACTTCCGGGTGTTAATATTTAATATTTTTAGTGAAACCACTTTTATTTTTGTCTCATCCAAAGTATCTCTAAAGAAGGACCTGAATTTATTTTAACATTAAAAACAAATCTTGTCTAACTTTCCTCTTGTGGGGAGAGAATCGATCAGGTAAACTTACTTTATGAAAATAGATTTCATGGCGATATATATAGTGTGGAATGATAAAATTGTCGCCCTGAAGAAAACAATACTAATGCTTTATTTTAAAACTTTTATTAGAAAAATCCATTCAGGTAACTTGATTATGTAGTAGTGCTGACATTTATACAATGTAGTTGCCTTTACCCCCCATCATCGCCTCGATACGGGTCCAGAATTGGCAGCATGCCTTTTCCAAACGCACCGGCAGGAGCTCGGCAAATACTTGGCAGATTGCAGCGATCAGACTGACTTTGGTGTTGTTTGAAGCCACGTTGGTGATGCTCCCGACGTATGACCAAACGAAGTAGTCCAGCGGGTTCAGGTCCGACGAGAAGAGGGGCAGTGAAAGAGGGGTACCAAGTCGTAGCACTCCTTCTGAAGCTTGTGGGCCGGTGCCGAGTCCTGCTGCCACGCCCAGGGTTTGCCAGTGGCCACCGATTGCACTAGAGGATCACCACACTCTTCAGCTGATCCAAGCACACTTTGGGGTTGATTTTCAAGCCAACTTCGAAGATGTGAGGTGGGATGATGTGGCCCTCACTTGAAACTATACTAAAGACCATAAACATGACCGAACCTTTGTTTTCATTACCCTGAGTACGTCTCTATTATTCATTGCAATCCAGCGATGCATTTTAAGAGAGATTGCAATGGTCCTGTTTTCATAACTTGGATCGTTAGAGAGCATAAGTTGTGCAGCGGTGCATCTCCGATCTCGCTCATTGAACATTGTGTCACTTTTAGACATGATAGAAGGCTCCAGTCGCCCTTGCGATTTGTACACAGCTGGTCTGTAAAAAAAAATAATAAAACCGGTTTTCATAAAACAGAAATTGGGTGATATCGTCTTTTCTATGGCGACAATCTTTTCGATCCACCATTTTGTCAATAATAGTTGCACAGTGGCGCTATCTCTATTTTCTTGTCTTCCCACGATGGAAAAGTTATAAAGTCGAATCTTTTAATGCGGATCATCATCATATTGTGTGAATTCAAAGATTCTGTCGTTGGCATTGGTTTCCCTGATATTTTTCTAATCAGAATTATTTCTAGAAATACATCGGATACTTACGGTAGAGGTCACGAGAAGGTTGCCAACATCCTAAATGAAAGTGATTTTGTGGAACAAACTGGAATCGAACTTGACCATCGTCACTTCCCCTGAATCACCGTTAACCCCTATCTCGGAACCATCGTAAAAAGCATGCACTCTGAACGTGAGTAATCAATAAAAATTGTCTCAGTCAAGTAAGACTCCATCTTCTTCATATAGAAATTGAGATCATAGCAAATCATCTTACTTTCCAGGAAGTGATGGTGGTCAAGTGGTTAACGACACTGACTGACGACCTTGGTGTTCTAAGTTCGAATTCAGTTCGTTCCACAAAAATCACTTTCACTTAGGATGTTAGCAACCTTCACGCGGTTCCTCCCGTAAATATCCTATGACTTTCTAGAAAGAATTCTAACTAGAAAGATATCAGGGAAACCTATGCCAACAATACAATCTTCATATTCATATGATGATGACGATGATCTTATTATTCGTTGCACTATGACACTATCGTTTACGGGGGAGAGTTACTTGGTTGAGCTAATCAGTTTCTTGAGTCTTCGTTGCGTCGTTACTTGCAACATTTTTATCGTCGGCATTAATGGCAGGGACCGCATGCTGAAATTTAACGCTTGTATAAAATAGCGAACAAATGCATTTTTATAAAAATATATCATTTATTTTACGTTTAACACTGGCGGAGCATATTTAAATAAACACCAAAAAATTATATTTGGCGTCTGTTACGTTCGATATGCAAGCTTCAACTATTTAAAATGATACAATCATAATAAATTCTCTCTTTCTTCATTGAAAGAGAGAAAGTGGGTGAAAGAGAGAAGCAGAAAGAGAGAAAGAGAGAGAGAGAAATATATGTTTCATCGCCGATATCAAACTTTAAAAATATGTACTCACTGAAACGTGTGTATGTGTGCTTCCACATAAGTACAGAACAAGGTAGGCTTAAAGTTTATTAATGTATAAGCTCCAGTTCCCCCAAAAGGGGCGCTCTTCATTGTATCACAGCACGTGGCTCCACAAGATCCTACGTGATCACCTTCACGAGATTGCATGAACCTTGAAAGCGTAGATGACTCATTTGATTAAGGTGGAGCGTGGATTGATGTCACTGACGCACAATTATGAAGATGTATGGACCAAACACCGGCAGTTCTTTTTGCGTGTTTTTGTTTTTTGTTTGTATGCGTAGCATCTCGGATGATGGACGCACGGCTAATTCGATCCATTGTCGTCCGTCGGGAATAAAAAAGAGGAGAAAAAAGGCAATACGTAAGCTGATATTTTCTGAAATTCAACAATAAAACATTCTGTAAACGAGTCGTTTGTGTGTGGGGGGGTATGGATGTGTGTGTGTGTGTGTGTGTGTGTGTGTGTGTGTGTGTGTGTGTGTGTGTGTGTGTGTGTGTGTGTGTGTGGATGTGCGTCTATTGTGACACCCGAGCAGCAGATGCAATCCGTCAAAACGATAATGGCAGTTTAATTAAAGACATCATGTATCGATCATACTTCTGCGATTGAGCTATTATATGATTTTACCAAATGTTGGTGCCAATATTACTTTTTTTCAACATTTTTACTTAGCTTTATACCTTCCTTTTTTATACATATTAAAAATACAGGATTTTCTCTGGGACTATTTTAGGATATATCCTCCATATAGCTAATATCTTTTTGCTTTCAAAAATAAACATCAACCGCAACAGAGACGCCTCTTGTCTCTGTATTTGCCAAATTCTGCTACAACAATTACCGATATCCATGAGAAATAATATCCTACCTAACAATTCTTCCTTCAAACTTCTCGGCTTAACATTCGTAGACAATATAGACTGGAACAAATATATTAAGGACATGGCGAAGCTGCTATAAAGAAGGTGGTTTCCCTCTAATGTTAGTCGAAGGTCACCCAAAAGCTTCTTTAAGATCTAGAAAATGGCGCAACTCCTTTTCCAGGATTAATGCATTGTTCTTGAGCCTCGCCTTTTAATGCAGAATGTTTAGTAAGGGCATCAAATACTTTCTTTTACTCTTTGGTGTTATTCGACTGAGATTTGAATGGTAGTGTCTCCGCCCGGACACTTTTACTATTATGCCAGAAAATACTTTTAAATATAGTTTATGTTCGTTAGTGCGTGACTTCCAAGGTGTGTTAGCATGCATTGGTACCATCTTCCTAATTGAGCTATTGTCCTGAATATATCTACGATATTTCTTTTGCATCCCGTCGACCTCACGTCGGGGTGTGGACTGGAGACTTTACTAAACTACCATATTACATTCCTTATCCTCGAGTGGGTCTTGGGCCTTGATAAGTGGCGGTTCCACAAAATAGCCTAATATAAGCAAATAATAAGATAATTGCAGCTTCCATTCCAATTTTTGGATTTTTTTATCATGCCCAAACGCATTTTATTTCCTTTTGTTGGACTGGTAGTTGCTATTTCTTCTGATTAGTTAAGGGCAAAATAGATTCATTGAGTGATATATTAATTGGTAAATGTTACCTTACGCTACAGCAGAATACCGCCCACTCTAATTTGTTTTTAGGATTATTCGGGGTCACTGACAACGAATGTGATAATCAACCTCGTCGCTAATTTACCGTTTGAATGGTATGAATCCCTGGAACCTGGGACTATTTTACCATCCCTGTCCCTCAAACGCCCACCTCCCCAATGTAAACAAAATTTTTGTGAAATGTTAAACGGTATTCAACTCGGTAAATGTCGACGCCATACTTAAGAAAAAATCGGTTAATTAAAGAACAGAAGCACCTGTTAAAGTACACATGTTCTATGATTGAATATCCCCCCTCCAAAAAAATAATGTTTTTATAAACCACTCGTGAAAGCTTAATTTTTTAGATCAATTAAAAAGCATTAAAAACTATGTAACACACACAAATAAAAAATGAACCACATTTTTTAAAACTTTCTTGTTATTTCAAATTTCTACTCAAGATTCCTCCACAAAATAGTCCCAGAGTCCAGGGTTTCATACCATGCAAACGGTAAATAAGCGATGGGTTTAATTACCAGTTGTCAGCGACCTCGAATACATCTAAAATACTAAATTAGAGTGGCCGGTGTGCTGTTGTAGCGTAAGGCAACATTTATCTAATAATTAAGTGAATGATTTTGTGTTACGAAACAGATACTGTCAAGAAGTGTAAATGTCAACTGAATTAAAGGAATAAATTTTAAGATCGTCAAAATAATGAAATTTGGAATATAGACTTTTGTTATTTATTCATTATATGCTCTGTAATTACATTAAATAAATTGCACTTAAATAAGGATTGGTATATATAAAAAGGAAGTAAAAGTGATTAAAAAAATTTTCCACAGTAATATATATATATATATATATATATATATATATATATATATATATATATATATATATATATATATAATAAATGACAAAAAGTTATGTTCCAAAATTCATGATGTGGACCATCTTATAATTTATTCCTTTAATTCAGTTGACATGTACAATCATATATATATATATATATATATATATTCATATATATATATATATATATATATATATATCAATTCCATTTTACAAATTGCATAATTCTGTAAATTTGAAGCCATGATAAATATTAATATTAATATTTATATGACAATCCCAATAAAATAAAAATCTCAGTATTCGAGATAGTGCAATAATATAAGGAAAAATGGATTTAAATTCTGTAAATTAAAATTCACAACAAATTTATTGTTGGACAAGGAATATAAAATTTTATCATTTTTTTCTTATTCCACGGAGTTTCGATGGATGACATATTCTCAGAGAAAACGTAGTTAGCAAAATGATAGTCTATAAATTTTGCTTATCAACACATAAACTGAAAACTTAATTCTTTAAAGAAAATATATTTGTTTGAAGGCTGATAGGATGCCGAAAGTGATTGATGAAAATGATATATTAAAAGAAGGCTCGATGAAGATGGGAGTTAAACTTTTCTGGAAAATGGAAAAGAAAGAGACACAAAATTATGCCGGCTATTTTTAGACCTTTGGCCTAGCAACGTAATGATCGTCACTCATTAGCTGGACGAGAGAGAGAGAGGGGAGGGGGGAGAGAGAGAGAAAGAGACTCCTTTTGGCTGCAGAGAAGCCACATATTGAAGAATTGTAAAAGAAAATTCAGTTAGCCATGCGCGACCAAAGACGACAGATGATCTTTCGCTAGCTGACTCCGAGATAAAAAAAAAAAAAATGAAAAGTGAGGATTAACAGCCAAGGAAAAGTCCTGAAGAAAATGCAACAGCGTTATTGTTAAATAATTATCCTTTGAAGAAAATCTATTTCTTCATCAATATTATATGTATGTATTTGTAAAGCTAACCTGTTGATGTAGAAAAGAATATAAAAAAAACTTTCACCACAGCAACTATGCAAAGAAGAAAATGGAAAGAAAGGAGTGGAGGAAAGAAAAACAGAGGGTCAAGAAATGGAAATAAGAAAGCATATTTGTCCATACGATTTTATTGTCCCATTGAAAAAGTAAACAGTTTTATTTTTAACTGAATTCACTTGTAACTTTTGTCATGACAACAACAATGAAAGGACATAGACTCCATCTCATCTGTTTTTTTTTTTTAACTTACTTAAACTTTTATCCTGAATGGTTACTTTAATTTATTGTCGCACATTCAAAGACAATATCTTTTTCGTCGCTTATTTGTTATGTTAAATTTTGTATCAAGTTGATGAAAAGGTTCTTGCGGTTCTTAACTTTTAAATTCAGATAAACATATCTCGGCTCAAACAAAAATTTATTGATCGAAATAAGCACCATGAGAATCAACACAATTTTGCTAACGCAAAAACAAGTGTATTTATGCCAGTAATGTAAAAATCTTGTATTTTTGTGGCGATGAAGTTGCTGAAAATATTTTTGATTTCGCTTAGGTTTATGAAGCATTGTTCACGCAGAATGTTGTCCAGATGCTTGGAAAAGTAATAGTCGATAGGTGAGATATTTGGAGAGTATGGTGAATGAGGCAAAGTTTCGCAATTTGTTCAATTTCTGCGGGGTCTGTTTAATGACATGCTGTCAGAGCATTATCGTGGAGATGAATAGGTCCTTTTCTGTTGACGAATGCTGGGTGTTCTTGTCGAAGTTTCTGATGCATTTCATCCATTTGTTGACAGTACTTCTCCGCCGGTTTCGCCTACATTCAAAAAATTGTAATGGATGAGACCGGTCGCAGACCACCAAACAGTCAGCGTGACCTTCTTTTGGTGCAACTCTGGCTGCCGAAAGTGTTGTGGAGCTTCGTCTGAGTGTAACCACTGACCTGAGTGTTGTAGGTTGTCGTAAAGAACACACCTTTCGTCGCAAGTCACAATCCGGTCGAAAAACGCTCATTAAAATGAGATGTAAAATAAAGGATTATAACGAAAACTTATTAGAAAATACATAGCTTGAAATCAAAATTATAAATTTCACAAAAACTTTCTCCTCAAGCCAATATTTTAACCTGTACGTAAAATCCGCTGAAGATCTTGAAATTAAGCTACGGAATCAAACTGACTGTTTGTGTATTTAAGTTATACTTAGCTGTCGTCATTGACAGAGATCTAAAATTGTGTGGTTCACTTACGCTTCGCCAGGATAGTCCCTGTCCATCAATCGGTTGGAAAACATTGTACTAAAATCTGTCATGTAATGTGTGCCATTGTATTTAGATGATTTAAACACATGGTTGCTTATATGGAACATTACCGTAGTATAACATGTATGCACATATGTAGCCAAATTGTTTGTAAAAAACAAAATTTTAGAGAGGTAGTTTTACCTAATAGCTTCTCTTCCGGAAATAAATTTATAGTAACAATATAATAATTACATTTTAAATTTCTCACATGAGAACATTAGGACTGCTAAATACTCTCTGGCTTTTTCATGCAATGTCGATTCAGGGAAGAAAAACAAATTGACTCCGAGTGTCGGAGTTTTAGGAAATTGCAATGCGTACTATTTTTGCTATTAAATCAGCGCCAGATGATAAAACATTGTACCTGATATGCAACGAAACTGTTGCAATACTTCAAGAGTACGATATTCGGCGACATTATTGAACGAAGCAGTTATCACATTTCTAGTGATTCACTGAGCAACTCCAAACAGAGAAATTTGAAGAATTTAAGAAAAAATTATCATCAATTCAGTCCATTTATACAAAGACAATTACAGAGAATGAAGCGACAACTCGAGCAATTTTTTGTTGGTAAAGAAAGGTAAGCCATTTACAGATTGCGAACATATTAAAAGATATTAAACAAAGGTTACAAAGGGGATGTATCCAGAAAATATCGATGCATTCTCGGCAGTAAATCTTTCTGCGTATACTCGTAGGGTGGAAATTATTGGAAGAAATAGTGTGCCACAGTTGAAAGATGAAGCAAGAGAGATTGAAATATTTGCTGTTCCATTTGATGAGTCAACCGATATGCCAAATACATCTTCACTGTTGTTCGTCAGAGGAATAAATGCAAAGTTTCAGATGATTAGAGAAGAAGTATTTATGCGCAACATGGATGAAAAGACGTCAGTCTTTTGATGTTTTAGAAAAAATGGAAAATTTATTGACCAAATACAAATGCAATGGAAGAAACTAAAGTACATAACAACGGATGGTGGCAGAAATATGTGTGGAAAAGGAAAACATTTTTTCTTTTTTTTTACACGGTGGTCACCACTTATCAAGGCCCGGAAGCCACTCAGGGATAAGGGTTATTGCAAGTACGTTGGGTAGGATGCATTAACGGAGTCGTTGAACTGGAACCTACTTCATTCGCCCCAATGCACTAAGTAACCGTATGTCTTGTAACGTCGCCTGTTTAGCGTCTGAACAGCCAAAGCTCTCTCAACACCTCCAAGCGACCTGCTTTATATTACACTCATCCACGTGTATCTCGCGAGATTACACGAGACCGTTTCTGTTAAATATCTTTTTCTTTTTCCTGTCCAACGTTCATGACAAGCAGACACGTGGGCGCTTTACAAGTAGGTCATATGTATGTCCGTTTCTATTTTCCCCACAATGGTGGTCTGAAACTCCTGACATAACAGTGCATCAATCTTCATTAAGCACTTTGCGTAAAACATTTGGACCTGTTATCTGTTCTAGAGCCTGTTGTTTCCACTGTACACTACATTCGATCGCATGAAGTCAATCATCATCAATTTCACAATTTCCTCCTGACAATTGATGCTGAATGCTCAGATCTACTTTACCGAATATCAGTGAGATGGCTTAGCTATGGAAAAGTTCTGGCTTGATTTTTTATCACTTTCGAACTGTGATTTCATTTTTCTTGAATGAGAAAAACAATCCACTGCTTTTGCTAACAAACCGTGAATTCCTATGGAAACTAAGCCTTGCAGCACATCCAATTGTGCAGCTCAAGAACTTGTTCCTTTGAAAGGTAAAAAAACTCACTCATTTGCGATTTGTACTCTAAGGTGACAGCTTTTCGTCGGACGTTATCATTATTTAATTCTCAGCTAACAAGAAGTTCCCTTGCTCAATTTCCATTCTGTGCCAAATATGGTAACGAAACTGCGACTCCTTTCCCCAGCTTGTTTGCTCAAGATGTCATTTCTGATGTAAAACAACAATATTAGGAACGTTTCTCTGACCTTGACGTATGTTCTGTTAAATTGCAAACAATCAAAAATTCTTTCAACTCTCTCATTGAAGACTCGCCTCCTGAATTACAGATGGAAATTATTGATTTGAATCAAATAACATTATGAAACAAAAATTTAAGGAAGGAAATTTAATCGAACTAGCGGGAACTGTGGAAATTGCACAGGGGACTGATTCATATCATTTACTGCAGGAATCCCATTTTCTAAAAAAATATATATGATCCCACTATTCACAATTTGATGTAAAATTACCTGTTATAATTTTCTGCAGATAAAGGTGTGTATGCTTTCGCATTTATGAATTTTCAAGTAATAGGCCAGATTATACAAGTTTTAAGTCTTACATATTCGTATTTACTTACTGTTCCTAAGATTTACTTGGCATAATTTTCTTCATGTATAAATTACTATACTCCCCCTATATATTTCCACATATATATATGTGTGTGTGTGTGTGTGTGTGTGTGTGTGTGTGTGTGTGTGTGTGTGTGTGTGTGTGCGCGCTAATAGTATTCATTTTTATTTATACAATCATTTGATTACATATTTGCATACATGGTTCAGCTACGACGTTATTGAAAGTTTAGCTTTCTCGGGTAACATAAAAGATACTCAAATAGTTCGAACATTAACCAGCCAAAAAGAAAAAATGGATTGTAAGAAAACCAAACAGGAATTATCCCTGCTTTTCAATGAAACATGCATTAGAAAAAAATGCCGCCCAAATATACTAACATATCTATATATGTAAGTGTCTATATCCATCTCTTTCTAGATATGTATTTATATATCTGAATTTTTATCTATCCATATATGTGAATGCATCTATATCTACATGTCTATCTATCTACTTATTTATATCTATCGATCTATATATATTTCGAAACAAACTATATTTACAAACTAGAGGTAAAGAAAGGTAAACTTCATTAGTATTTAAATATGCCAAGAGAAGATGTATTGATGTCCCAAGAAAGAAATGAAACAAAATAACTGTTCGTCGGTATATGCATGTAAGAGAGAACGGGAAGAAAGAAAGTGGGTAAACTCACAGTTTCTTTCTTTTTGTGTATTTGAGGTTTTAACTCCTCTTTCTTTCGTCGATATCAGTTACCTTCTATTAGATTTGTTGCCTTCGCAATTTAAGTTATTCAACTTCACAGCAGATTTGCATGAATAAATTTCGTCTTTTCCTCCTTATATTTTTCGTCTGCCGCAATATCAGCGTATATCTGTTGATTCCTCGGCATTATTTCCGAAAACTATCTTTTCTTCTTTATTTATTATTAGTTCCTCTCAGTTTGTTTTCGTACTCGACTTCTGTCGTCTGTCCACTTCTGTACTGTGTTAACTGTCTCTTTTTTGACGCCCTCTCTTCTTCTTCTTCTTCTTCTTCTTCTTCTTGACGTATATTTTTTACGCTGGCTAATGTATTCTCCTCTTCCTCTCTATATAGATTCTTCCTCTCTTTTCTTCACTGCACAAACATTTACGCGTGCGTGCTATCTGATGTATCCCCCTCTTCCTCTCTATATAGATTTTCTCTCTTTATATTTTTCTCGCGCACATGTTTTAACGTATGCGCGCTAACCAGGGTACCTCCTCTTTCATTTTTAGACGACTGTTCTTCCTCTTCTTTTTTACCGATTCTCGTTCTTTTCCTCTCTTTCCTAACATTTTTCACGTCGACAAATCAAAACAAAATAATGAGATAAACTCTTCCTCAGTTAAAAATTTTTTTTTTTAATTTATTTCTTTATCTACTTATTTTTCTTTTAAATACATAAGCCAATTTTAGGATTATATATATATATATATATATATATATATATATATATATATATATATATATATATAATTTAAGTATATTTATATATATAAATTTAAGCCACCCTCTTTCGGTAGAACACTGTCATAAATAATCTCACCCGCTACTTAATTGGCTGAAAAATGCGAGGTTCGCTGTTTGTTTGTAAATAAGCGGTTTGAGCACTATAAAAGTGGTGGTCGAATGCTTGTTTAAAATAGACATTTGTCGAGGTTATTTGCAGGTACCACTCCCGTGGTTTGATGGGTATAACTGCCGACTGTCAATGCGGGTTTCAAGGTTCAATCCTCGGTTTGGGAGAGGTGCTAGTCTAGTGGAACTGATGAGTTGTGATACAACGAAATAGTACTGTATGTCGATGACTATATATATATATATATATATATATATATATATATAAGAGTGAGTGAGTGAGTGAATGAGTGAGTGAGAGAGATGTAATGATCCAAACGGTTCTTTTTAGCATTTCTCATCCAAACTACACTTTTTCTTCTTTCTGTTTAGTTCCCAATTAACCCAATCACGTGACTCACACAAACCAACGCTGTTGTTCGTTTGATTGAAGAAACCATAAAAATAAAACAAAACATGGCGAATCAATTTACAAGTCGCCATGACAACCTTCTCGTGTTTCGAATATAATTATTAATAGTTCAGTCCCTATTCTATAAATTAATTAGACACAGGCATAATTAATTGCTGCTAATAAAAAAAAGCCATAAACTCCGGAGCCGGGAACAATCAACGTTCTTGGAAAAGTCAGTGCTAAATGCCCGACATTGCTCCTGCGCCGAGTTGGGAGGGGAAGGGATCATTAATTCGCTATTTTTAATAATATTAATTGCAATATCTGGACGTTACGATTTTTTTGTTTTTGCTTTAATTGCCTCCCCACGAATGGATACGTGGGACATGAAGTCATTTTTCAATGATATCTGTGGCCAATGATAGATCAGATATTACAATTTGATCCCAACTACAACGCGGGAAAATGCAGCATTGCAGCACCACTATCTCTATTATGTCGACTCACCTACGAGAGTTGTGCATGGACAATAATGCTAGACATTTGAACTAGGATCCTGGTGTAGTATCTGCTCAGTTATTGGTCAAACGATGGACATTTTTTTATAGACAGGGTTCGTATTTTTGTTCCAACCAAGAATCCAGTCGAGGAGATATATAGAAATGAGACGCACTTCTATAAAACGAAAACCATTGCGCGAAATAAAAAACAAAATCTGTTTTTACAGGTAAGTTTTCTGTAAGGTCTGACGAGGATGTTAGATCGTAAACACGGTCCAACATCCGAAACATATGTAACCAAACAGATAAAATAGTAATAAAAAAGAAAACACATATTTGCTCTGCAATAGTATTGAGTGTTGTTTTTAATTTGTTATATTTTATTTTGATATTTCGAACGGTCCTTCGTTACATTTCGCTACATTTTTTGACAAAGAGCGGAGGACTGTTCGAAATATCAAAATAAAATATAGCAAATTAAAACAACATTGTTTTATGCTTCTTACACCATCTATAACTTTAAAAAATATATATACATATCCGTTTCTCTCTCTCTCTCTCTCTCTCTCTCTATATATATATATATATATATATATATATATATATATATAGAGAGAGAGAGAGAGAGAGAGAGAGACAGACAGACAGACAGACAGACAGACAGACAGAGGGGAAGCGAAGGGGACAGAGAGACGGAGAGAGAGATAGGAAAGTATAGCTAAAACATAAGGATTTCTCTCTCATTAAATGAAGTTAAAAAAATATTCCTAAAAGACGGAAGACTTTCTACCTTCCTTTGTTTCTCAACAGTTTTTATTTACTGTTTTACATTGTCATGTTAAAACTTGCTAATCGAGCTTGACACAGCTAATTTTTCTCACGGAAAATAAAAGAAATAGCGCTGTTAGGTTTTCACCTCTGTGTTCGCTATCTTTTATCCAGCCAGAAAATAGAATCATTTCAGAATGAAAATTGCCAATCCCTTTATCAACTTCACTGACGTCCGGTTTGTTCGAGGCGCAATTTCCGGTGCATTACAAGAGGGGATATCAGAGACGCTGCTCATTTTGCCATTGACGTAAAACATCGCTAAACACAAATCAAACAAACGGTTTGATATTCTTCTGACGTTGTGACGTAAAGCAAATCACTTGAGGATACAATGGACAGCTTAAGCAAACACTATTACTAACTAGTTAACGTACTTGTCCCACGTAGGGCTTTCAGGTTGGGTCAAACGTATTTTTTGTTTCATTTTATTTCAATCGAAGTTCTCAGAAATTAAGAGATGCCTATACTGGGGTTAACACTTGATCTCTACATGATCTCTACATGATCTCTACATGAGATACATAGGTATTCGAATAAACCATCTAAGTTTTCTTTTACCTCTTAAACACTGAATTAGTAAAAAAAAAAAATAAAAAGTTGAAAAAATTATTTCTCACTCCTCAATCGACTATTTAAATGTTATAGTATATCTTTTTATAGTCTCTTGGCCTTACGGGATTCCAGGAAAAGAATTCATCTAGTCTGGTTGAGTATCCCACTTTGTTCTATTACTTAAAGTAACATCACTTGGAGAAGGTGCACCATTCCTCCTAAAAGTCAGTGTGGGTTGGCCACACCGAGAATATCTTATTTGAGCCGCGAATACTATGTGGTTTGTAATATTTAGTTATGGTTTACTTCTAAGGGATAGTATTCTAAAGCCAGTTGTTCTGACAAATCTCTGAACCTTAAACATTCGCGGATAGTGCCTAGTAGGCATTCAAGGTTGCTCCTGTGTAGTAAACATTCAAATCTATTTGCGTGTCTTTTTAAGTGTGATTTGATTCTAACGGGTTAAATTGTGTTTAAAACCAGTGGAGTATAAAGGTCTGATGGTGATGGTCTAATGGTGCCCGAGACCAACTCTTTAATTGTATGTCACAAAGTCTCAAGTATAAGTCCTAGTTATGATAATTGTTAGAAAGAAAAATAGTTTAAATATACTGGATGCCTCTATAAATTGAACGGCTTCCCCGTTGTATTCCCTTAACAGGCAAGTCTTTAATAATGACTTTGCAAAATATAACTAATTTGAATAAAAACGTTTTTGCGAAGTCAGTGAGTACAGTTAAAGATATACTGAATCTGTACTGCCGTGAACAGATATTGAACTCAAAATCTGTACTGCCGTGAACAGATATTGAACTCAAAATCTTCATATTATGAGGTTTTTATATTTCTTTTGTTTTACTCTTTTTCACGCGAAACAAGGGATGTTGCTAGTTTGACGTGAGGGGTGGAATCATGTCTAACATTGTAGGGAGTTGAGCAGCAAGAAGTTTGTTCATATCATATTTATACTTCTGCAGGTTAGTAGTCAGGAAGCCAGAAAAGGGAGGGAATTTCCAAGGTTTGCAGTCCAAAGAAAGAAGCTATTAGAGTAAAAAGCTTTCTGGCATTTATGGACCTCAACAATGAAGGGTTGGGATTTTGCTGCTTATTCTGCCAGTCGGGATTATGTACGTCGAGGGGGAAAAAGTTCATTACTTAATATTCCATTATGAAACGGGCATAGGGAAGCAACATTGCGACGATGGAACAAAGGTAGGATCAACTAAATAAATATCTGTTTATTTTGTAATAATGAGTCCAAAAAAATTATTTTAAATAAAATAAATACTTCAAAAGTATTCATTTTATTTAAACTCAACTAGCGCTTCTATCAAGGAACACACCCCCTTACGTGAATTCTGCGTGACCAACACACCGTTCCGACATTTGAAAAGACTACCGTAAAAACAACAAACGGACTTCTACTGATTCTATGCTCCAACAACAACATGGCAAAAGAAAGAAAGAAAGACATACTGATGATGAAGTGTATCTCTGAAATATATTTATAAATTTCAGACAAAATAAATATCTGTTTATTTTGTAATAATGCGTTTGTTTAACTTCAAACGTATCTAATACGTATTTATTTTACATATATATATATATATATATATATATATATATATATATATATATATATATATATATATATATATATATATATGATCCGCATCTGGCATCAATTGAAATGAATGGCTCTCGTCTTCAGGAGGCCTCAAGTTTTGACAAGCTTCTGGGCTTGACCATTACTCCTGATCTTAAATGGAACACGTACATCAAATCTGTTGCCAAGGCCGCTGGAAAAATGGTGGGATATTTCTACCTATACAGTAGATATCTCAATGCTGATGCAATTCTCTATCTATATAAGAGTCAGGTACGTCCAAGGATGGAATACTGTTGCCACATCTGGGCAGCAGCTGCTAGAAAGGACTTGTCCTGCCTTGATAGAGTTCAAAATAGACTTCGTAGCCTCGTAGATGTCCTTTTCTCTTCCCTGCAACCTCTATCTCACAGAAGAGATGTTGCGAGTTTGTCTCTGATGTATCGTTATTTTCATGGAAAGTGTTCGACTGAGCTTCAGTCTATGGTCCACCTTCGTCAAACTTTCACAAGAAACACTCGTTTGTCTGAAAACTCTATCAATAATTCCCCCCCACTCTTTATCTGTACCTAAACCTAAACGTAGATCGCATGAATAAAGCTTCTTTCTTAGAACTGCACGCCTGTGGAATTGTCTTCCGTTTTCCTGCTTTCGGGCTGACTACAATATGGTTGTCTTCAAGTCTAACGTAAATAAGTTCTTGATGAGCCGTTCCATATAAGTTAACAAATTTACCGAATTTCCATTACTAATGATTACTATATTGTCCAATTTCTTCTGTACACTCTTAAACCATTATCCTCGAGTGGCCTATCGGCCTTGATAAGTGGTGATGCCTATGTAAAAAAGTAAAAAAAGAATAAAATATAATAAAAATGAAACACATACAATATGATAAAAATGAAAAACATACAATATAATAAAATAAAATCATACAATATAATAAAACTGAAACTCATACAATATAATATCAATGAAAATCATACAATATAATAAAAATAAAAAACATACAATATAATAAATATAAACACATACAATATAATAAAAATATAAAACATACAATATAATAAAAATGAAAAACATACACTATAAAAAATATAAAACATACAATATAATAAAAATGAAAAACATACACTATAAAAAATAAAAAACATACAATATAATAAAAATGAAAAACATACACTATAATAAAATAAAAACATACAATATAATCAAAATGAAACACAAACAATATAATATCAAGGAAAACCATAGAATATAATAAAAATAAAAAATATACAATATAATCAAAATGAAACACACACAATATAATAAAATGAAAAACACACAATATAATAAAAATGAAAAACATACAATATAATAAAAATGAACAACATACAATATAATAAAAATGAACAGCATACAATATAATAAAAATGAAAAACATACAATCTAATAAAAATTAACAACATACAATATAATAAATATAAAAGAATAAAGTAAAACACAACCTTTAAGAATGATCGACTAATTAGAAAATCGCCTACGCCCAGATTCTTCAGTTTGTTGTCCTTTTCTTCGGCTTGACGCAAGTGTGGTATTTGATTTTATATTTGAATTCGCTTCTTTATATTTTAGTTCCATTTATTTGTTGGATTCCGTGTCAACTACAAGTGTGACACGTGCGACAGAGACCTGCTTCTTCAATTGACTTTACAAGATTCAGGAAATCAATCTGTCAAAAAAGACAAGTGCATAGCATTTGAAAATGAGGTTGTGCGTTTCCATGACATCGCACAAACTCGATCGCCATCTTTATCCTTTTTAATGACAATAGTGACCTTATTCAATTGACTCCCCGCGAGAGAATAATTATACACAATGTCGGTTTTTAATGCGAAGGAAAATCCAGCTCTTCAAAAACGGGCACTCTGGATTAGATAAATTTTTAAAGTGCCTCACTCTAGAAAGATTTCTCTTTCACTAACCGAGGAATGAACAGATGAAGTGTCGTCTTAGTTTTAAACAGTTTTGTGACGAATCTCCTGGCTTCAGATAGTGTGTTTTGACGACAGTAACGTCTTTGAAATGCGCTCACGATTAAAATAAATGTAGTTAAATTGATGAATGAAAAAGAATGGGCAAAAACATGAATGCTATGAATCGGTTCAATGCTTATCAAGGCCAATATCTACTTTAGTTGGGTAGATTTGTGAAACAATCTTTCACTTGGTGATACAAGCACCAAAATTGAAATTTGTCAGGTTTGCTTCTGCAGCCATCTTGAAAACTAGCAGCCATCTTGAATTTTCTGATGGCTAACGTTCTTTTCTTAAAATGTACGTTCTGGACATCATTTGTAGCAATTTTGGTGCTTTTATCACTAAGTAAAAGATTCTTATGAAATACTGAGATAACCTGTCCTACTATTAAGTATATGAGTTAATGAGACGGAAATCATTGCCAGCTAAAGGATTGAGAATTAATTTGTGTCATCCAAATCCATAAATGTGACTATTTCGGCTTTGAAGATAGCACTTCATTATCTGATGTTGCCCTGGATTAAATTAAGATTAACAAATGTTCCACGCTTTCAATACTTTCATTGTTATTGAAATCGGTGGAATCGACAATTTTTTTTATCAAATTGATTGCTTGCCTGTTCTTAGAACTCATTTCGATGCATAGAAAGTTAAGAATGCCTCCCCGCAGTAACTTAGTCTAGATTAGAACATAGTCTTCATTGCACTCTAGAGAACCTACTGTTGATTTTATAAAATTATTTTTATACACTGGATTGAATTAAAGTTTATGATGCTAAAGTCAAGTATCATGGTTCTATTGTGCCCTAAATGAAAACATTAATTTCTTACGCACCCCTGTCTTATCAAATAACCTACTGTTGATTCTTAAACGACGGGCTCTCCTGCTTTTGCGGTGATAAGACTTCTCAAAATCACTTTCGATGTTAGCCTGTATAAGGGTGTTCACTTGGTCAAAATTGGACTCTTCATTCTTTGATCGGATTTTTTCGATTGTCGATTTTTGATACTTATCGGAAGCATTCCGATACAAAACCTATCGAAGGATATTCTCAGACACATTAGGTGCATTTGTGTATAATTTCAAAATAATAGGCTAAACTTTTTCGATGTCTACAGGGAAAACACTCAAATGCACACAAAGTGCTTATATATATATATATATATATATATATATATGTATGTATATATATATGCAGAACAATTTCCAATTCTACCAGTAGAAGTAATATGGTATATATATATGCATATATATGACGGAGAAGATAGGTCTTTTATACCCGAGACGTGTTTCGCCATCCTCATCAAAGGCAAATGATAGCAATTTGAAGAAGAAATCTTTTAAAGAAAGATGAAAATTAAAATGACATATTTACAATTACCGTAAAAAAAAATTATGTAGAGGGAGGTAGGAAGAGGAGAAGAGAAAACAATAATGTGGTGGTGGTGGTGGTGGTGGTGGTGATGATGATGATGATCGTCTATCGCTTACGAAATTGACCGTCATCACTTTCTTTGGGTCCGAACATGGGTTTTCAATCATATTCAAGCTAATAATTATCTCCCGCGTGTAGGGCACCTGGGGCGTGAGTTTACAACTGAGGTGCTGACTGCTTTGACTTTTCTAAAAGTACGTTTTCTCTCACGTTCATCAACGTGTGCTGATTCAACAATCGTGGTCCCATTTTGGGCTTGAAGTACACAAGGGACATCTGTTTGGTTTTTCTACGAGTCGGAATACAAACAAAATTGTTAAAGGAACCTTGAAACGTTTCCGCTGCCCCTACGTTTTTTTCCTTTGGAGAGCTCACCGCAAAAGGAGTTGTTTGGGAAGTCTTGGGTCAACACGCGGCATATATAACCCGCCCAACCAACATGACACTGCCGCAGAATGGTGTGTGCTGACGGGAGGCTTGACCAGACTAAAACCTCTATGTCTGGTATCTTATATCGCCTCTTGATTTTCATCAATCTATGAGGGAGGCTTATGCGGAAATGATTCAGTTTCTTGACGTATCTGGCATCAATTGCCCCAGTTTCGCAGGCATATATAAGGAATATCCAAATCACAGCTCTGTATGCATAAAGTTTGGTTTGCAACTAAAAATAAAAATACTCCGGTTGTACAAGGATAAAATTGCCTTAAACATCACGTGTATGACTGGCCATACATTATAACCATGTAATCCCTATAGCCACCTAACTTGAAAATGCTGCTGTCAAACCTGAGATAGTTATATGGAATAAGAAAGAGAGAGAGAGAGTTGCAACCTCGGTTGAAGTGAGTGTCCCTAATGATGGAGGTCTGAACAGAACTGAAAGAGAGAAACAGACCAAATACCAAGGTCTCACGTATGATATGAAAAGAAACTGGACTCTCAGGGAGATATCAATCATACCAGTTATTATAGGTGCCACAGGGCTAATGAAGAAGAACCTGAAGTTCTACCTAACTAATATTCCTGGTGAACCCAGTCCCAGAAAGATTCAGGCAATTTCAGTAACGAGGATACTAAAAAGAGCTCTCGGTTGGTTTCAATAAAAAGCAGAGCAATGTTGGCAGCTGGTTTGGCTGCCCCATACCCAACGTCAAAGGAAGAAAATAAAAATAAAAAAATTAACGGTATTCACTTTCCGTTTGATGGATACTTAGTATTAAAACGCTCTACGCTTCCACACAATTAATCCGAGACGTTTAAAGGGTTAGGGTTATCTTTGGCTATTCTGCAGCTGATTTATCGTTTATGAATATTAAGTATTAACCTCGCATCAAACGGAAAGTGAACTCCAACAATCATACAGTTTTTTATCCTTATACAACCTATATTTTTATACCAGTAAAGAATACAACAGAGAGTGTGCCGTTCTAATTTTTTCTAGCCCTCCTCTGTCCGGTCGAGGTATACTACTGTATTGTACTGAAGCGACACTCACCCTAGGCGGGTTGAACCGTCTTCCTCTGCAGGAGGAAGTTTCATGGGAGTATGAAAATCATAAGCAGTCCCCAGTCGCATGTATATTACCGTCAAAGGAAAAGACGATGTTAGATTTTTGCAGCACTTACAAGGAAATACCGACCTCTTCCTACATACAGCGCCCGTTATTCCTAAATGGTCACCCATCTTTACTGATCAGGCTCCACGTTGCTTAACTTCGATGATCTAAGGAGAACCTGCGTGCCAACGTGATTATGCCGTAGGTCAAGGAATGCCTCTGTTTAATCTTAGGGGCTTCACTTTCTCTTTAAGAAAGAGTTAGTTTATTGCTACTCGCTGGAGGTGCCCCCTACATCCTGATGGAGCTGCTCAGGCATTTTTCTAGGTAAGAGCCTGGTAATTCTAGTGTATTTTTAAAATCACGCCTACCGTTCTATATAATCTCTTTCAAAAGCAGGTAAATAAAATATTAATGCCTAATGTGATGATGCTAACAAACTGGTTCTCGTTAGATCAGCAAAGTTAAGCAACATTGGGTCTGGCCTGTATCAGATGGGTAACTATTTATGTTCATCAGCTGTTGTATGTTGTCCTGAAAAGCAATGACAACCTTCCGAACCTAATTTTTCTGTCTAGACGCCTACATGATAGCTTGTAGCATGGTTCACATGTTTTAAAGTTGATATAGAGACTGCGACAATCTGAACAGGTCTGGCTAATATTTTATATTTTTGAAAATATCAATAAAGTTAAACGCATATGTTGAATAGGAAAATATTGTTCAATTGCTTCAGTATAATATTGCGAATGTAGATTTTGCCACTATAATTGCTATTTGAGTCTGATTTTGAAGATCCGACAAGAAAACTTTATATGTTAGGCGAGCGAGGAGGGGGCGGCTTGCCTGGTCGTAAAATACTCTTAAATATGATATTTTAATTTGTCTAGATTCAGTATAGATTATTATAGAGTCGTGATTTTGAAAGTTGAAAAAAAAGTATTTGGGTGCCATCAACTAAAATCGAAACTTAAAGCAAAACTGTACCATTCAAAGCTGGTGACGTTACCACTATACCAAGATGACACTCATACAAACTGATTAAAAATTAACTAAGATGAATGTACAAAATATATAACGATTTTGTCAATTTTTACCCATTTTTGTCCCTCTAAAAACTATTTTAACCGGCTAAAGACCCATAAAAGAACAGTGAACAAAAAAAAATCCAGTCATTTGAGGCCCCTAGCGCCGCTCTGCGACTTTTAGTTTCGGGAGAGATGGAGTTTGAAAATATAGAGACACACAGACAGACATGGTATATATATATATATATATATATATATATATATATATATATATATATATATATATTTATTTATTTATTAGTTATCAGTCATCAAGTAGTGATGTCATATTACTTATACCATTGTCATATTATTTATACCATTGTCATATTACTTATACCATTGTCATATTATTTATACCAGTGTCATATTATTTATACCAGTGTCATATTATGCCTTGTTTTAAATACACAATTTATATATTGCTATGTTCTCAGACATAATAAATAATGTTAAAAGGGTTTCTTGCAGTAATACAATATCGCCAA
Source organism: Euprymna scolopes (assembly GCF_053919585.1). Lineage (NCBI taxonomy): Eukaryota > Metazoa > Mollusca > Cephalopoda > Sepiida > Sepiolidae > Euprymna > Euprymna scolopes. Next base: position 12,618,155 of record NC_136503.1, on the reverse strand, counting down.
TGTATCTTCTGCTACTCAACTCAGTATTAACTTCCTTCCCATCGCAGTAAGATGTGACACAAGGCATTTTCATTTATTGAGACTTAAATACCTCAGTAAATATTTATTTATATAAGTGCATTTAACAGTACATTTATCTTTTTTATTAGTTATTGGTTGAACGTGGCATAATAAAAAAACACTCGACTAGCTACAACTACTATATGCGATTGCCCCCCCACTCTCTGTTTGTACTTAAATATAAACACAAATTCCATGAAAAAAAGCTTCTTTCCTAGAACTGCCCGTCTGTGGACCACTGTTCCGCTGGCCTGCTTCCCGGTTGAATACAACATAATAGTCTCCAAATCCAATGTTAATAAGGTCTTGTTGAGTCGCCCCCATAAATAATCAAATTCTACGCCATTAAGGATTACTAAACTACTATCTTATATTCATTAACCTTTATTCTCGAGCGGATTTCGGGCCTTGAGAAGTTCTGACTACCAAGAAAAAATAAACAAAACAAACGCATATATTGAAAACGAGAATAAGATTATAATGCCGTAATACAACGTCACCAATCCAGCTTCTCCTACTAGACTTTCTATTTGAGTCTACCTTTACAGATGTGACAATCTAACTTTATATATTATTATATACAATGGATTGTTTACAATACATATTGTGTTTTAACATAAAATTACATCAAAAAGTGTTGATATACCGAAAACAACATTATAAACTCAATCAGAAAAATAAACGCATTTGTTGAAAAGAAGAATAATGTTTTATTACAGTAGTACAATGTTGTCAGTATAGATTCT
>NC_136503.1:12562349-12612349 GCF_053919585.1 Euprymna scolopes | reverse complement strand
AAGGTTCAAAAGAGAGTCGCCAATCTGATAGGTCCTGAACTGTCAGCTAAACTTCAGCCTCTGTCCCATCGACGAAATGTTGCATCCCTCTGCCAGTTCTACGAGTACTTTAACGGTGAATGCTCTGACGAACTGCAAGCACTTGTGCTCCCTCGACGTAAATACCCCCGACAAACCCGACAAGCAGCTAAATCCCACCCCTTCACAGTAGAAATCCCTAGATACAAGAGATCCTTTTACTTCAGTAGTTTCTTTCCTAGAACAGCTAGACTTTGGAATTTCCTTCCAGGTCCCTGCTTCCCCGACTGCACTGACATGCAGAAGTTCAAGTGCAACGTGAACCGACATTTTGCTGCCCAACTCCCTGATGCTTATGCCCCTGATAGTAGCCCCCTACAACAAAGTGGCAATGTGCCTTGTTTGGGGTGAAAATGTAATAAAAAACAATTAATTTTTTTTTAAATCCATACGTCTGAATCCCCTATATATCAAATTTCAAGTTTGTAGATTAAATATTCGTTGAGTATATAGGTTGAGAAGTGTTCTCACATAATAAATTTATAACTTAAATATTGCAGCATTAAGATTTTTTAAAAAATAGAATTTAACATTATATAATCAATTCTTAATTAATGCTGCAATATTTTAAATTATAAATTTATTATATTTTTACTAGAATATCCTGTCTGTTTCTTTTCCAGTTTTAACAACTAGTTCTTTTACTTTTCCATATTTTATATTAATCATATTACTTTTCATCCTCGCATTTTTCTATGTAATCAATGATTTTTCTAGACTTTGCTTGGAAATAATATTTTCTCTCGGTTTCACTTGTTACCTATGAATTATTAGCGATAGTACAGTGAGCGACAGATCGTGACAGCGGTGAATTATTAGCGATAGTTTCTTGATATCTTGTTACGTCATCATCTCCGCCGTTTCCAGCTGATTTGAGGTAGTGCAACAGATTTTTTAGTTATAGTAAGCAACAACCAATCCAAAAACCCGTCGCTACGCGCCTTAAACATTCTGATAATTTTTTAACAGGTAATTTTATTATAACTTTTATTTTACTGAACTAAAATTGAATTTTTTTTATTAAAAATTGTTTGAAATTTGGTCGCAAATTTGGTCCGACATCTAGAAACATCAACAGTGAAGGGGTTAGATTTTGCTGCTCGTCAGATTAGTTGAAAGGATGTACGTCGGGGAGGGGGCAAGTACTATGAATTTATCAGAGCACACCGCATTTAAGTATTTGTAAAACAGGCACAGAGATGCAATTTTATGACGACGAATCAGAGGTTGAAGCTTGGCCGATAGTGCGTATTCTATTAGATTTGAGATCCTCATCCTCTGCTATTTTTACAATGTTTGCTTGAATGAAAAAATATAGCCTAAATGTACAATATGTGTGTGTGTGTGTGTGTGTGTGTGTGTGTGTGTGTGTGTGTTGTACAATTATTACTATAAATATTTTTAATGCCTACAGACATTAATGTTCCATTCTTTTGGGAATCATCAGTGCAAAGGGTCACAATTACTGCCGGTCGGGAAATTCGAACCTGGCCACGAAGCCATCTCTGATTCCATACATATATAATACATAATAAATATAGCTTATTTTCGAAGTTCCAAGATATTATTTATCTTACCAATCAGTTCTTCAACATATCAAACTTTCGGTACATTTTATAGATCTGTTTCGTTGCGCAGAAACAATTACCATTTATAGATCAGCATTAAGGCTTCCCTTGCATATACTCATCAGAAAAATCAGCAATATTTTTTAGAAAGAAATAAACATGATCATATAATGTTGGAAAAAAACGCGTTGAAGAATTCATATATTAATGTATGTAGTCGTCTTGGTTGATCGGTTGTTTTGTTTTACGGCATATCAACCCTTTTCAGGTTATTTAATGCCGAATCTGGTGATTTTGAAGAACGATTTTTTAATATAGTATATTTGTTTTTTAAGTCGTATTCTATTTCACCCATAGTTGAAACCCTAACAGGTGCTACCACCCCGTGTCAGAGTGGACCTGGGAGCAATGGCAATTAAAGGGTGGCTCCATACTCCCTAAGGCCTGCAAGCTGGGGCCTCACCATCGGATATAGTTTAAGGTCATATCCAGAACCTAAGTCGTCTTGGCTACATCATACGCGATTTGAATTCACCGTACTTCGCCACACTGATACGTAGGAGTGTGACTGAGACACGTGTCTGTTAATAAATATGTTATATCTATTTCTCGATTCTAACACGTGATTTTGTTCGACCAATCAAACCTTTCGTAACTTTTTACCCCCGTTTACTATATGATGAAAGCCGTGGTTGGAATTAAAAGACACAAGAATAAAATCATTGATTAAAAGGATTAATAGAAGTTGTTATTGTCGATCCTAAATCTGATAGACGACTTAATTTTTCTATTTTAGAATTAAGATTATCTAGTCTAATCAACTAAGAAAACGGTGACTTTTTCTTTTTCGTACTTCGTCTCCATTTTCTTTCTGTTGTCATCTTCATCATGTTGTTTTTCTCTACTTCATCTTCTACTTTTTTTTACCTCCTCTTTATTTATTTCTAATATTACGTTGTTTTTTTTTTCTATTTTTAAAAAATTAATCCATTCTTATCGAACCTCCTCCTTATTTTTTTTCTTCTTGTTTTTCTTTTCTATTTTTTCTTCTTCTTTATCTCTTTATTCACTTTTTATCTTTTTTCTTCATTTTAGCTTCATAAATGTAGCGTTCATCGCTTCTCATTAAATAATCATCAATTTGTTTCTTGTGCTCGTCGACATCTTTCTTTTCTTTTTCTTTTTCCTTTTCTTCTGTTTCTGTTTCCCTTCTTTTTCTTCTTTTTATTTTCCACTTTATCATTTTCTACTGCGTATTTTTGCTGTTTGTTCGTCGTGTTTATTTTCCTTCTTTAATTTTTATCTTCATAAAAAAGAAACGTAACCGTCTTTTTATTAAGATAATCCATTATCTTTTCGTTCGCTTTCATCATCATCATCATCATCATCATCATTCTTCTTCTTCTTATTATTATTATTATTATTATTATTATTATTATTATTAAGATTATTATCATTATTATTATTATTATCATTATTATTATCATCATTATTATTATCATTATTATCATTATTATTGTCATTATTATTATTATTATTATTATTATTATTATTATTATTATTATTATTATTATTATTATTATTATTTGTTCGATCACTCACACCTTTCGTATGTGTTTACCCCAGTTTACTACATGATGAAAGCCTTGGTTGGAATTAAAAGACATAAGAATAAAATCATTGATTAAAAGGATTAATAGAACTTATTATTGTCGATCCTAAATCTGATAGACGACTTACAAAAAAAAAACGTTTCTACTTGAAATTAGAATTTTAAACTTGAATTCACGGTTAAACGAGGAATTGTCTTTCCCATGTTTGGGTGTTTATATTTCTGTTTGTGTACATTTTTGGGGTCAAAAGCAACATCGGCAGAGGAGTTAAAACAAAAAACAAAAAAAAACAAAGTAGGCTTTTTAACTGTAATTATTATTATTATTATTATTATTGTTATTGTTCTTCTTTTACTTATTATTATTACTTTTATTATTATTATTATTATCATTATCATTATTGTTATCATTATTATCATTATTATCATTATCATTATTATTTTCATTATCATTATTATTATTATTATTATTATTATTTTAAAAAAAACTAAATTTACTTTATTGGTTATTACTATTATCACTAATATTATTACTAGTAGTAGTAGTAGTGGTGGTGGTAGTAGTGGTGGTATGTTTTTAATATTACTGTAGCTGTAATGGAAGGTGTTGTTTTTTGCTGTCATTGCTATTGTTGTTTTTGCTGTTAATGTTATTGCTACCGATATTAGTGTTGCCATTATCATTGTAGATTTTATTTCTATTGTTGTTGGTGGTGGTAATGGGAATAGTGGTGATGATAGAGGAAAAAGCTCGGGATGGGATCTTTGACCTTGGTGGGGAACCCTCCTAGAGATAATGTCTCGATAAAACTATCGGTGGTGGTGTAACCTTAAATTCACTAACCCCATTGATGAGAGAATGTCAAATCAAAATATTGAAAATAACGACGTGAATGAGGCTAGAATATCTTGTGATGGTCTCACGTCAGGTAGGTGTCCCACTGGTCAACAGGGTGGGTCCTGTCGTCATCATACAAATGTTCGAAATTCTGAGGATGTGGCTGGATATAGGGGGAGTGAGAATTGCCAGAGAGGGTCCCAAGACACGAAGGGAGTTGGAACAGAAAATGTAAAAAAAAACATGGACGGATGAGGAAAGAAGAGTCCTGTGGGAATGCTTTGTAAGAAGTGGAAGTACCAAATCTGGTGAATATATCCGAAAAGTGAAGGAAGAATGGGAATCGAGAGGAGGAGGAGCTAGATGTGTCGCGAGTTTGGTATCCCAGTTAAAACAAATTAAACCATAACAACCTACTTTCAGTGATTGCAGCAGAAGAGATTGAATGGATGGTTAGGAATGAAATGAATAACGAAAGTAAAATTGATGGAACTAGCTCTGATGAAAGAACTGAGAGAGTGGAATTGCAAAAGGGAAATGCAGATGAGATCATTGACTTTGAGACAATGGAGCCAGTGAAAGGAGCAGATGTATGGAGAAGTGGTGATGAAGTTCGAACTTTGACTTCTGTATAAAAATAAGTACTTCAGAAGTTAAGAGAGGTTCTTCTTAGAGACGATATCATAGATTCCAAGTATAAAGAGTAGTGATAGGCGGAAGGTGAAAAACGAGGTAAAAACAATTCAAGGAGTAATTCACAACATCATAAGAAAGAACATATCGATTACGAAACTTAACAGGCTTCTGTATGCAGCGTCATACATTATTATTGACTTATTACAGAAGAAAAAGGAAGAAATGAAGGATAGAAGGCCACACTGGCAAAGGCGGCTTGAAGAAAGTATTAAACGGTGACGGAAAGAGATTGGTAGAATCGAAGAAATAAGAAAAGGAGTTAAACTAGTACAGAAAGCCAAGACTAACTTGAAAGGAGGTATAGATTGCTGGAAAAGGGAATGATGAACGTTCTAACAATTTTGAAAGGGAAGGTCCACACTGTTGGTATGAAAATTGTAACTTTGTTGGAAAAAGTGTTGCGTTTCGGCAGAACAACCTTTTTCGGAACGATCAGTCTCAGCTGTATAAAGAATTAAATGGTCCGTCGAAGGGAGATATAATGAGAAGGCTAGCTGGTTGGGAGAGGTCAGAGAAAGGCTATCAGAAATGCAGCAGATGAAGAACGTTGAGATAACCATCGATGATGTTAAGGCTGGCATACGAAGGATGACAAACTGGAAGGCACTTGGTCCAGATGGAGTGATGGGCTTCTGGTTTAAACAGTTCCCATGCCTTTATCCACCTATAGCTGCTGCTTTGCAAAGGGTTGTAGAGTCGGGAGATGTTCCTGATTGACTTGTAAAGGGCAGAACACTGATTAGGAAAGATCCTGCAAAAGGAACAGATGCCAATAATTATAGACCAATTACATGTCTGCCATTGATGTGGAAACTGTTGACTGGAATATTTGCTGAGAAAATTTATGAACATCTAGAGATTAATGGTGTTTTTCCTGACGAACAAAAGGGGTGCCAGAAAGGCTAGAGAGGTACTAAAGAGCAACTACTAATTAATAAAGCAATAATGCAGATGCGAAGAAGAAGAAGAAGAAGAAGAAGAAGAAGAAGAAGAAGAAGAAGAAGAAGAAGAAGAGGAATCTGAGCATAGCATGGATCGATTACAGAAAGGCTTATGACATGGTTCCTCATTCATGGATACGTGAAACACTATTGATGATGAAAGTTGCTGAGAATGTGGTAGGGCTTTTGGAGACAAGTATGGAGGAGATGGGGCAGGTTGGCATTAAACGTGGGATATTTCAAGGAGATTCGTTATGGCCACTTCTTTTTATAACGATAATGATGCCACTGAGCATCCTCTTGAAGAGAGAAAAACTGGGGTATAACTTTGGATCTGGTGACAGACGCTTCAACCATTTATTGTTTACGGATGATTTGAAAATATTCGGTAGAAATGAAAAGGAAATGGAGAGACTGGTAGAACTTGTGGGGACATACTCAGAAGACATTGGGATGGAGTTTGGGATTAGTAAATGTGCGGTGCTGGTGATGAAAAGAGGAGTAAAGGTTCATTGGAATGGAATAGTGCTGCCAAAAGGAGAAATCATGAAAGAAATAGAAGATACAGGATATAAGTATTTGGGACTACTGGAGGGTTTAGGCATCATGAACAGGGAAATGAAGGAAAAAGTCAGGAAGGAGTATCTTAGAAGAGTGAAACTAATTGCAAAGTCGAAACTATATGGAGGAAACCTAATGAAAGCAGTAAATGCACGGGCAGTCAGTGTTTTGAGATACAGTGCGGGTAGTTTAGAATGGTCTGACAAGGATTTGCATGCCATGGATATCAAAACAAGAAAAGTTTTAGCAATGTTTGGTATATTTCACATTAGAAGTAGCGTAGCAAGGCTGTATCAAAAGAGGAAAGATGGTGGGAGAGGATTGAAAAGTGTAAAAGATTGTGTTAGAACCGAGATGTCGTTGAACGAGCATGTCGTTAGAAGTGAGGAGTGGATGCTTAAGGTTGTGGCCAATGAAGTGGAGGTATGTGAGACCAAGGCTGATTATGTGAAACGTATGGATAGAGATAGGGCAGAGGAACTGACTAGGAAGAAAATGAATGGAAGGTTCTTCCAGGATATAGCAGAAGTGGCTGATGAAAGATCATGGCAATGGCTTACAGCTGGGTATCTAGCTAAGAGTACTGAAGCTTTTGTTTGTGCAGCACAAGAGCAGGCAATAGGAACACGATTGTTCAAAAAAGTGGTTCTAGGAGAGGAAATTGCTGCAGAATGCCGGATTTGTGATAAGACCTCAGAGTCAATTGCACACCTTGCAGCAGGGTGTAGTGGACTGGTCCAGAGAGAGTACCGCAAAAGACACGATCGCATGGGACTCCGGGTATATTGGGAGGTGTGTAAGAGGGTTGGGGTGAAGTGTGCTGGAAAATGGTTTGAGGAGGTGCCTGATGAAGTGAGAACAAGTGAGGATGGCAAGGTGGAGGTATAGTGGGACAAAAGTGTCCTAACGAACAAGCAATTGTAACATAATCGTCCGGATTTGGTCGTCATTGACAAGTTCTCAAAAAACTGGCAGATTGTAAACTTCTCAGTACCCTGGGACAGGAATGTGAGAGAGAAGGAGAATGAGAAGTGGAGCAATTATGCTCCATTGACCTTGGAGATAAGGCGTATACACGGGGTAAAAACACAAATAATCCCGGCCCTAGTTGGTACACTAGGAGTAGTATCAAGTCATCTGGAAGGACAATTAAAAAATTACAAATCCCCGATGTTTTAGGGGGCCTTCAAACCTCTGCAATTATACGTACCGCCAACATACTTAGGAAAACCATTGATCTTTGAAGCTCCTGGTTTGAAGCCGGGATTAAGGGAAATCCTCTGAAAATAAATCCCATCTCTTTCCAGAGAGACGTTGATAAACGAAATCAGAATTATTATTATTATTATTATTATTATTATTATTATTATTATTATTATTATTATTATTTCGCCTTATTATTTTTTGTAATAACTGTCACATTTTCTTTTATTTGAAAGTGTCGCTCATTTTATCGAGACGCATATTAAGCCTCTTCCTTTTTATCTTCATCGTCGGCTTCGTCTCAAACCTCTACTTTAACTCCTTCCTCATTTTCTTGCTCCCATTCTCATCCTTCTTCCTCATCTTCATCTTCATCTCTCTTTTTCTATCCCAGTATTTCTTTTATTTCTTCATAACCTAAACGTTGTTTAATTGGGTTCAAATAAAATAAAAAATAGCACGTGGCTATTTTCCAAACGACTAACAAAATCTAATGTAAACAAATACTTGTCGAGCTGTCTTTTTGCATCATCGATTCCTCTTAAGTAAATCCCTGCACATTCCACGCGTTGCACATTTCACGCGTTGTCATGGTGGCGATTATAGTCGAACTGGCAATCCTTTTAACCGTTATCCTTGAGTAGCCACGGGTTTTTATAAGAAGTGACCCATAAGTAGAAAAAAAAGCTCTAGAAACCAGAAACATCTCCTCGATAAGTAAATGGGTGTGAATAAGTTTAAAAAGCCTTTTGAATGTTTTACTGGACATCCATGATTTGTTGAGCCAACAGTGTGCATTGTTTATTCTTTTATTTCACATGTCATTATCATGCTGCGATTTTGCTGTTGATGGTCATGTTTGTGATAGTCATATCATTAAACAAACGATTTATTTAGACCGCGGGGCTCGGGATAAACATTATCATTGCAAACATAAGGATCAACAAAGAAAGCAACATAACACATAACTCATTAAGGTCTGCATTTGGTACCTATAAACGATTATGCAGTTATTTTTTTTTAATTACATTTTCACCCCAAACAAGGCATATTGCCATTTTGGTGTAGGGGGCTACTATCAGGGGCAACAACTACTGGGGTACTATGTAGGGATTTGGGCAGCAAGATGTCGGTTCACGTTACACTTGAACTTCTGCACGTCAATACAGTTGGGGAAGCAGGGACCTGGAATTGAATTCCAGAGTCTAGCGATTCTGGGTAAGAAATTACAAGAATTGTGTTTTCTGGGTCGGAATCTATTTATCCCACACTTATAATTACCTTTTTTTTACATCGAAATGATATTTTTAGCTCATTACATCAAGTGGCTTCATATTTTTTCTAGAGCGATTTCATAAAAAAATATATTGTTCAAATGTACATCCATAAAGTTAGACGATAAATTAAAACAATTAGGTTAATCTAACAGAATTGGGACTTTACGAATAATGTCGAATTAAAAAAACTAAAATCTAACTCTACATCCTTTTTTATATCACGTGACCAAACTAACTGTAAGAGTATCTTGTGTAGGAGACGGTGAGACTCGTCGTGGGCGACGAAGCGTTTCACTGAAGAACCACGGCAACACACAGCAAACCAACAAACAATGACAGCCACGGCGCGAAGGCAACTAACAAAGCTCAGCTGACTGCACGAATAGAAACGGAACCCAACGGTCACTGTACTGATCGCCACAAACGTCAGAACCCGACTGCCTCGCACCTCCAATGGACCGATTTTTATTACTCAAGATGGCCTAGCTAATTTGCATCCCCGCGAGATCTCGCACGATCCTGCGAGATTCCGTCTCTAATAAAAGCAGGCAGGCGCCATCTTGAAACTCTTTCTTCCGCTGCCCCGACCACAGGATCAGCCACCACCCCACACGCCAGGCACACACGGACCCTCTTGCGCCGAGGGCTACGGTTAGTCTCACACTCCCCCCTGGTCTCCAGATCACATACGTGACACGGCGGACGTGGCCGTTTGATTCGAGCACTCCTGCGGAGGGGTATTGCCGGGACTTCCTCATCGGAGCTCTCAGAAGTGGCATCGGAAGCATCAGCATCAGCATTAGAGCTCGCAGTTGAGTCATCAGGTCCATGGGGCACAGGTTGGATCCATCGCTCATCGTCGGATGACTCGCTCCTTCCACTGCTCGCAGTTGAGTCACCAGGTTCGTGGGGCACGGGTTGGATCCATCGCTCATCGTCGGATGACTCGCTACTTCCACTGCTTGCAGATTGGTCAGCGCTTAGAGCGGGCCGGACATCCCTTACGTGGCGCGGAGTATCATCGACTAGTATGGCCTGTTCACTGATGACGCCGGTGACCCGCCCCCTCCAAAAGCTGCTGGTGCACCGGCCGCCGGGTGGCTTCACCCAGACGGTGTCTCCCACTTGGTACGTCCCCTGGGGTTCTCGTTGGTCGGGTAGACACACTTCAACGTCCTTGACGCGCACGTGGTAGTGATGAATCGCATCAGCGGGCGCACTGCCCCCAGTCACGGTGTCCTTAGGCGTTGTGTTGTATCTGTAAACCGCCTCCGCGATCGTACACTTCTTCCTGGCCGCGATCCTCTTCACGGTTCGGTGGCATCGCTCCGCTATGCCGTTGCCGCTCGGCACATACGCGCATCGGTGTCGAAGGCGGATCCCCCAGTTGTCCATAAAATGCCTAAATTCCCTGCTGCAGAACGCCGTGTCGTTATCCATGAGGATCTCCTCAGGCGGCCCCCTTTCGTAGAATATGGATTCCAATTCGTGGATGACACTGGTGGAATCCTGCCTTGCCAATTGGCGCCAAATCGCGAACCTCGTTGGCCCGCAGTCTATCAGCGTGAGGAAGTGTTGGCTGCCGTAGTGGGTTATATCCATACCCAACCGACTCCAAGTCGCGTCCACTCCCAGCTGTCCTTTCCGCCATCTGGCTGGGGCGGGGTCGATGGACTGGCACGTTTGGCACTCCCTGACCACTGCTCTTACTGCGCTTTTTGGTATTGATGGTCTAGCCAACTTCACAAAGTAGTAGGTCCGTTGCACTCCGGGGTGCCCACTGTCGTGATGTATCTTCCTGATTTCGTCCTCCTCGACGGAGGCAGCACACAGAGGCAATGGCTTAGCTTCTTTCTTCATAGCCTCATACCATCTCCGTGGTACCCGAGTGAGCTTGTCGGCGAGGTTGTAGTCCGAGGTGACGAGCACTACGTCTACGGACAGGTTGTACTCCGTCACCAGTTTTTTCACAGTCTCGAGCCTCCGTCTTATCAGCATTTCGCTGGCTGCCTTGGTGCGTGCCCTGGCCTTGCTCGTGAGTGTGTCCGACACCCAGTGGTGCACGCAAAGTGAGTCAGTGTGCACACGCAGTTTCTTCACTTCCCATTGAAGTGCCAGGTTAATGCCCTTTATTACAGCGTCGAGTTCTGCCAGGTTGATATGGGCAGCATCATTCGCCGGTCGCAGCCAGCAGGCATCCTCAACTACGGCCCCATCTTTCTCCAAAACTACACCGATCGCTAGAGAACTTGCGTCCACCCACACGCTCAGTTCGTCTCCCTGCACGCACCAGTCCCCTGTGGCGGGGTCATTCTTTTTCACACTAGCGACGGTCTCCTTTAACATTCGAACCAATAGTTCGTCGGTTATCTCATCGTCCCAGCCTTTGCTGACCGCATTTGCCCTCCTTTTTATGACGCCTGTCGCTGCACGAACCCATCCGCATACTGGAAGGTGCCCCACAAGTTTCCCGCACAGGGAGAACACGGCACGTCTTGTGTAAACGTCGGGTACGTCGGGAACTGCGGTTCCACGCCTCCACTTCAGGATCCCTCGCTCCTCTTGAACGCTCAAGCCCAATACGCGGGCACCATCCTCAAGCCGCTCAGGGTCCTTGCAGTTTAGACCAAACTCGGCAAGTTTGGATCTTACGCGCGAAGAGGACACGATATCTTCGTTCACGTATATATCGTCAATATACGCCGATGTTCCCTTTCTGATCCATTCTTCTTGTGACAACACGGCATTGACGATAGCCTTCATTATCTGGGGTGCTACGTTTAGCCCAAATCCGAGTCGCGTAAGACAGTATCTCTTCCCGGAAAACATCACTGTCTGGAAAGGCCACATCGCCTCGCCGATCCGGACCTGCAAGTATGCTTTTCTCAAGTCCAGTAGGGACACATTGGACCCCTGCCGGCGCCACTCTCGCAGCTTGCTGGCACAGACGTCAGCGTCCGCTGTGAACGCATCAACGTGCGCATTCAACTCACGGTAGTCCATTACCGGCCTCACCTTTGACTTGTTAGGTTGGGCAACTGCCATCAGCGGTATCAGGCCCTTGGGGGGTCCAAGTTTGGAGTGGGGAGGCCGAAATAGCTTGTAAGAGTATCTTGTGTAGGAGACGGTGAGACTCGTCGTGGGCGACGAAGCGTTTCACTGAAGAACCACGGCAACACACAGCAAACCAACAAACAATGACAGCCACGGCGCGAAGGCAACTAACAAAGCTCAGCTGACTGCACGAATAGAAACGGAACCCAACGGTCACTGTACTGATCGCCACAAACGTCAGAACCCGACTGCCTCGCACCTCCAATGGACCGATTTTTATTACTCAAGATGGCCTAGCTAATTTGCATCCCCGCGAGATCTCGCACGATCCTGCGAGATTCCGTCTCTAATAAAAGCAGGCAGGCGCCATCTTGAAACTCTTTCTTCCGCTGCCCCGACCACAGGATCAGCCACCACCCCACACGCCAGGCACACACGGACCCTCTTGCGCCGAGGGCTACGGTTAGTCTTACACTAACCAATCAGATCCATTAGGATACAAATGATTCAAATAGCATATAATATCAACCACTACGAATAATCGACAAACTATATTTCCACTTAATATGAAAATTTATACTTCCGTATCATAATGTGTCATAAACACGGTAAAATCACGTTGACACACCAGTTTCCGTTAGATCACCGAAGTTAAGCATCGTTGATTTTGTCAGTACTGAAATCGGTGACCATTTCGAAATACCAGGTGTTGTATGTGCTTGCCACTTATTGTGGAATTGTTTGCAATCGTCCCAGATTTTTCCTTTTCACTGGAATCAAGTAGTGTCGACTTAGGAGAGTAATGAGTTGGTGATTGCGCAACCCATGCTTGACAATTCAGCGCATGTCATGCATCATTCGTCCAAGATGGTCAAATGGTCATCGTCCTTGCCACGAACAAACATCTAATAGATGTTATCCAATATGCTTAACTTACCTGGGGCGCCGATCTAGGATCGAAGATTAGTATTTGTTTCCTCGGTCAAAGAAGAAATCCATCAAATTTATAAGGCAATTTATAAGGCAATTTATAAGGCAATTTAAAAGCCAATTTATAAGGCAATTTATAAGGCAATTTATGATTTCAGAGTGTTTAACTTTTAAGTTGGATTTTCTCACTTTAAAAACTGACACAGTATCTAATGTGTTACGGATTTTTCGATAGTTATCTAATGATATTAGACTGGTCTGATATTGAGGAGAACTGAAGAAATGTACATAATTACAGATTCGTACCGCAATCAAATATGCTGGAATGTCATGAATAATTCGTTGTTGCTTTAACTACGTGTGATGCATTGGGTGTTGTGCCATAGTCGGGTTTAGTTGAGGATCAGCTATTTCAGATGAAATTAAATTGATCTCTGTTTAACCATAGCAAGTAAAGAAGCGAAGGGAGGCGTCGTAAAAACGGAACGTTTGTTCTTTCGATCACGCTGGCTGGAATTGATGAGAAGTGTTGATATTATAATAAACAGCAAAAAGGCATCGTCAACTATGAGGAAACATAATACATTGAACAGCGGACAATTCAGAGTAAACACAGTAACACTCAACCAACTGGCTTTACTAACTTTTGCTCAATGGGAAACAACTGAACAGAGGGGCCGATTAAGTGCAATAAAGCTAGAAACAAGCAAGGCATTCGAGATAACAGTCAGCAGTTTGAACTCTTTTTTTCTGTAAGCTTTGAAAAAAAAAGAAATGGATCACCACGAAACAAGGACTAGAGTTATCCTTGGCAACATGATAGCAGAAATGATCAAATATTTACGTCACAATATCGGATACTGGATTCTTAATTACTTTAACAGACTTGTTGCCACATGCACGTCCTGAAAATAGGGGCCAAAACCAACATTTGTAACATCCCTAAAACCTGAACCTTTTTAACGCGTCTAAACAGTTATTAACTCATTTCTCTTTTCAGTATTATATGCAAGTTACACGAACGAATGATACTAATCCGTATCTCACAATTGTTGGATATGTGAGCCATGTGTGCCGGGAAATCACTTGAATAAAAAAAAATGTCTGCAGCTGACATCTTAATAATTAGGCCGTGTGTACCGAAGATCGTTTTTAGATAAGCTTGCACATATAGAACAATGATAATTATTAAATGTACCAAATAGTCATTTGAATAAAAAAATATGAACCTGACAGTCACTTGTATGTAAAAGCAAGAAGTTTGGAATTTTCAAAAAGAAAAGTTCAAAGTATAATGTTTGAAAAGCTATTTTCGGCAAAAGATTACACAGGTGTAATTGACGTAAAGTCAGTACAGTGAATCACGAGGGCCGAATAAAACGCCACTGAGGTGTTGTTACAGTGGCAATACCATCCCAGAAGTGGCGTTTCTAGTTAGCCACAAATTCTTATCAATAATAGTTTATTAATAATAGTATAATTTATTAATTAATAACCGAAAAAGTTATCGGTGTTGGTTTACAATTAGTGCGAAAAAAAATCAACTCGTCAAATATTGTTATATTTTTATATGTCAGCCATTTTAAACACAGTAAAAAAAATACAACACAATTACTGAAAGCAAAACTATCGTTGACCAGTCCGGTTGTCGTCCAAGAAGATGCTGTTGCAATCAACTTCTAAATCTAACACAATATATTCAAAATTGGTATTAAAAGAAAATCTGTTCACAGAAGCAATGTTTGATGATCTAACAATTACATATGATACGCACGGGGTATTTTTACGTGATTTCTTATTCCCATTTCTTTTATAGTCTCTCGTTTACGTCGTTGCAGTTTCGTCTAAACCCTGTGTATCGCTTTATTGCAGGTCAATTTTTTTATTTTGAAAATTGCTATGAAACGCAGAAGTGATGCACTTGAAGAGCATAATGAGGCGCCTTATTTCCCTGATTTTTGTGGCATTTGAATAAATATTTTGAAAATTATGCCAGTTCTTCTATTTTCTGGTGATTTTAGGTGTGTATCACTTTATTGCAGGTTTCCCAAAATGGCTACAAAAGGTAGATTGGCAGCTAGTGAAAGGGAACGTGTTGTTGCAGGCATTGCAGAAGACTTATCTTTTGTAGATCTCTTGTAGATCTAGCCAATGAGCTTGGAATAGATCGAAGAACATTGTCTTCATTTGTTGAAAGTCCAAATATCAAACCAAGGAAGGACAAAAACACAAGAAAGTCAGCTTCTGCTCGTGATGTTAGAAAACATCGCCGTCAACTCATCAAGCAGTCGGTCAGCAACAGTGCTGCTATATTTAACAAAACTAGAATACTTTTCTTGTCCAGAAAGACACGTTGCAATGTCTTAAACGAAATTGTAAGAAGCATTAAGCCCATAGTAACCACTGTTTTAAATCAAACTTATAAGGAAAAACGTTTAGCTTGGGCTCAGAAATGCATAAAAACCAGCTTTGAAAATGTTCTTTTCGCCGATGAGGCCAGAGCAACCATTGATGAATCAGATGCGTGGGCCAATGTTTGGCGTCCTCTTGGATTCCCTACTCCTCATCGATTCCGTCGTCAACAGAGAGATGGCGGCGTCATGTTTTGAGCTGGAATAATCTGCAATGAACTAATTGGACCATTTCGAGTGCCAGAAGGTGTCAAACTGACAAGCCGGTCTTTTATTTTTAAATGAGCATTTGTCGCAATGGCTTGATGACCTTCCATTGGCGCGTCACCACAAATTAATTTTTATGCGCGATAATGCGTCATCCAACTCAGCCAAGGTTACGACATCCTATCTTAAGTCATTAGGCATTAGTAGAAAAAAAATTGTTGACATGGGCACCTTGTTCTTCAGATATAAACACAATTAAGCAGCTCTGGTCGATTATAAAGATGAAAGTTTATCAAAGAGGTGTTCAATTTTCGTCGAGGATGAACTTTCGAGAAAGATTTTGGAAGTTTCCTATAGCATCACATCATCTCAAATCCGCAGATTGACATCATCAGTTGATAAGAGACTATTCATAGTGATTTTGAAGAATGACGGTTATGTTGATAAATAAATATTTCCTTAAACAAAATACTGTGAAATTCGTTCTTGTTTTTGGTTAATATTGTTACTATTAATATAATAGAATATGAAGTTAGGATATTGTTTTATTACCGAAAATGTATATTTTTAGACACTTGCAATAAAGTGATATACACTTAAAATTACCAGAAAATAGAAACATTTACCTGAAAGGTACCCCTAGGAGCCAACTGGAGTGTTCTCGGAAAATCCGTTCTGTTACTTTTTTACTCATATCATGTTTAATGTTTGTGCAAAAAAAAAAACTCCAAGGCGTAGTTATTGAGAAAAGTGTGGACAGACGAACGGACGAACAGACAAGGGTGAATATACAGGTCCACCCTCCTTTTGTCGGGAGACCAAAAAAGCTAAACATGTTTACAATGTGTATTTATCAAAATTACGTATAGACGATAAACACAGGCACACGACATCTTCTTTAATAGTTTCGTTAATACCGAGATTTATTAGACTAATGAAATGCCGACCTGTCAAATTAAATGCGGCTCAATTTCAAGAATAACGAAAATAATTTAATGATGACATAAAGAACATTATTTTTTAGAATGTGGGAAGGGAGCGACGGTGCCTAAATAGAAAGCGACACGAACTGTCGATCTGGTTGTTTCAGATGATGAACTTACATTACTAGTTGATCACAATAGGATGTCCATTGTAACTGCATAAAATAAGGAAGATACTGCCAAGTGTGCTGCAAAAAATATCTCACAACTTCCAGTATCCTATATCTGTACAAAGCAACCAGTTGGTCATAAATTGAGTATTGTTGCGATATTTGAGCTGGTGCATCAACTACTCGTCTAGAGCATATAAACATTATTAGTCCGACATCAGCGGAACGTTGCATCTCTCTGTTTGGTTTACGCGCATTTTAACGTAAATGCTCTAGACCACTCGACAAGCAGCAAAAATCTGTAGGTTGAATTAATCTTGAAATTCCTCTATGAGGCCCGTGCTTCATATTATCTATGTATTAATAGGACAGCGTGTGCGTTATTTATTTTGTGTATTACACTTATATCCAAGTGAATGTCGTTTAATTGTTATGGACTTTCATTTTTGTAATAATTAATTTTACCAAAAATTCTTCATACGTTTTGGTTTCGGTTTCGATTATAGCTGATGGCACTCCAGTGATCTATATATATAGTGGAGATGGTAATTAATAAAAACTGCTCGATACTGTTGTAGAGCAAATATGCATTTTATTTTTTATTACCGTATCTTTCTGTTAAGTTACATTATTGTTTCGACTACTCGGCCGTTTTTTTTGGGGGGGGCCGTCTGTAGCGTCCTCAGACTTTTACAGAAACCGGTTTTCTGTAAAATACGGTAATAAAAAATAAAACGTACATATATATATATATATTATATCTATGTATTTATATATATATATATATATTTCTGTGGAAATATATTTTGTTATAATACATACCAATCCTTATTTAAGAAGCTCAATGTAATTACAGAGCAATATAGAGAATAGATGACAAAAAGTTATATTCAAAAATTCATGATGTTCACCATCTTATAATTTATTCCTTTAATTCAGTTGACTTATACAATTATTAACAGTATCTGTTTCGTAGCGCAAAATCAATCACTTAATTATTATATCAATCGGTGAATCTATTATGCCCTTAACTCATCAAAAGAAATAGCAACGATCAATCCGTCAAAAGGAAATGAAATGTGATTTGACATGATTAAAATCCGAAAATTGGAAGCGAAGCTGCAAATACCTTTATATTTGTCCATTGCGCCATATTGAATTTTTATCAAACAAAGTCATTAAACCCAACTGTTCATGCTAACAATTTTAATTTATGAATCTTCTACCAAAATGTTCTATTTAATAATTAGTAAAATTTATTAATTATTAATTAATTAACTGAAATAAAGGAATAAATTATAAGATGGTCAACATCATGAATTTTGGAATATAACTTTTTGTCATTTATTCTCTCTCTCTTTATATATATATATATATATATATATATATATATATATATATATATATATATATATATATATATATATATATGCAAAGTGATGGTTCTGTAGTTCCAACGAGAGAAAAAAATGTATATTTAAAAGAGTGTACAACAATTGTGGGGTTTTCAGCTTTTTATCATATTTTTATTTTAAAATAATAAAAATATGATAAAAGGCTGAAAACCCCACAATTGGTGATGGCTGCACTCTTTAAAAAACATATATATATATATATATATATATATATATATATATATATATATATATATATATATATATATATATTTCATAACTTTAGGTTTCAGTATCGATTTAAGCTGATGCACCCAAGTCATATGGCTATATATTTTTCATTTTTAAGTCGCAACTTTATAATATATAAAAATCGATAGAACATTAACTCTGTGATAATATATACGAAATCTGCAAGAATTAAAATATCATATTTAAGCGTACTTTATGACCGAGCTACGCTGGACGTCCCTGCTAGCTTTGATGAATACTTGTGCAGTTTTAACAAAAGAGCTGTAATAATATCAGATAGTATCCATATACGCTGAACATTTAAAGAATGTCAATATAATATATTACGTATGGAAGAATTGCCTGTGGAATTCCATAGGTCCCGCTACTTTTTGTTATACAGACGACTTTTCCCATCTGAAGTTTTATTTCCACGTTCAACCGATTAAACTTTCGGTCTTTTTAGGTTCATCTTGTTGAATTTAGGAATCTTTCGATCGAACTCTTGAATCTGAGCAGGACTTTGAATGAAAATCCTATATTTAACCCACAGGAATCGCTTTCTTCGTTTCATCAGCTATGACCGGGTAGATTCGTGGCCTTCGTTATATATATATATATATCATTAGGGCCCGTGAGTTGAAAAATGACGTCATAGATGAGGTCCTAGCATGAAAGATTTGTCGCACAGTCAATTGATTGTTGATTATAAATCAAAAGCTTTTACACAAAGCATTAGGAAACTTAAAAATTGCATTAAAAAAGACAAAAATAAGGAATACGACGATATTAAATATTAATTAAAAGAAAAATTCAAAACAGAACAGTTGTGCGTTTATGTGTTAAAAGAAATTAAACATTTCGTTATTTTATGAAATTTAAAGACTAAAGTACGTTCATTATTTAATTATAAATTGCATTTAAAAAAGAAAAGAAAAGAACACGATTCGATTTATAATAAAACTGAACTTTATTCTATATAAATAAAAAATAAGCATTTAAAAAAATTATGTTTAAAACAGAAGACAAATGCTGCAAAACATGAAATTAAATTTAGGCATTAAATAAGCATTAAACAATCAACTTTTCTATATATATAAAAGCCAAGTACGTCCAAGTATGGAATACTGTTGCCTTATCTGGGCAGGAGCTGCTAAAAACAGCCTATCCTGCCTTGACAGACTACAAAATAGACTTCGTGGCTTAGTGGGGGATCCCCTTTTCTCTACCCTGCAACCTCTCTCCCACAGAAGAGACGTTGCGAGCCTATCCTTGTTTTATCGTTATTTCCATGGCAGGTGCTCGTCTGAACTCCAATCTCTGGTCCCCCCCCTCGCCAATCTTTCATGAAAAACACCCGTCTAGCATAATCCACTGTGAAAAATTTCCCCCACTCTTTATCTGTGCCTAAATCAAAACGCGGATTCCATGAACAAAGCTTCTTTCTTAGAACTGCACGCCTGTGGAACTCTGTTCCGTCTGCCTGCTTCCCACCGGACTACATCTTGGATGTCTTCAAGTCCAATGTTAACAAATTTCTAATGAACCGCCCCCTTAAGTAAACACTTCATCAAATCTCCACACTAACGTAATGTACTTGCAATAACCCTTATCCATGAGTGGGTTCTGGGCCTTGATAAGTGGTGATCACTGTGTAAAAAAAAAATTAAAATCAAACGATATATGTTTTAATCAAAACGAACATTAACTATTTTTTAAATCAAAATGAACGACAATATTTTTTTTAATCAAAACAAACGAGATAATTTTTAAAACGAGAATGAACGATAAATGAGTGTACCGGAAAGACAAATAAGTTGAGAAAAATAAAAACAAAAAAATAAAAACAAAAAATAAAACCAAAATAAATTAAAACAAATAATGTTGATATAAACAAAGTTACTAGTGCAGAAATATTTCAAACATTAAATATAAAAACATTACAAAAATATGTTGTAGAATTTAATTAAAAGTTTGAAATTTTTAATTTTCTGATTTTTTTTTTTTTTTTTTTTACTAAATTTACTGAAGTAAATAAAGGGTTCCGTTCGAAATCCCATCAAAATTCACAAGTTTGACAGAAACATTCCCGAGTTCGACAAGATACTACTAACGAAGGCCGGAGGTTACATCGACCGAAAATCGCACTGAAGACAGTAGTCCGATGAATTCAAATAATTGACGAACATGATATTGAAGTTTAAAAACTAATTGAAAGAAATTATATTATGCTGATCGCATTTATTGCACTAACAATAAGGTAAAAACATCCCATTTTAACTTAATTCAACTTTACATCATTCATTGTATGAACGCACCATTTATTTTATATATTATTTGTTATGGTGCAAATTGATCTACCTCTTTCGAGAATATGTGGACTTACCTAGATATTATAAATACAGTTACGACGAAGCGTTGGGACATTTATTGCCTGCAGTTATAGACAAAGTATCTGGCGTATACTTTCTGTAGCATACTTCTGTTGATACAATTTTGTTACTACTGTGTTTGGCTTCATTATTATCGATTCTACATTCGCAAGTTTTACTAATTTGCATATTGGTTTTTCAAAACGACATTTTATTATTTAACAATAATTTTCTTTCGTTCATATTTTTTGTAATTCAATGACTGTTTGATTTTAATGCAAATCATTCTGTTTCGCAATATTGTTTTATTTCATTGATAAATATTTAGCATTTGTGTTTAAGTGTTCTTTTCTTTGCAAGAACTGATTTTCATCAAGTTATGGTCTACTTCTTAATTGCAAGTGAAAATGCAAATCGAATTATTCTTTCTTTTCCTTTCTTTATGGTCACATATATAATATCAAATAAACAGTCACATATATAATATAAAGTTCGTATTTTCTGGATTCTTCCGACTACTGCTCTCATCTTGAGTATCATTTTCACAACGTCTCGATCGATGTAACCTCCGACTTGTCGAACTTGGGAATGTTTTTCTCGAACTCGGTAATTTGGACGAAATTTCAAAAGAAACCATTTATTTATTTCACGGGGATAGTGTATTTTCTCAAGTACTGTGGACAGTTCAAGAACGCATTTGGGAGCCTTACGCCTATTAAACGTTGTGAAAATTACACTCAAGAAGAGACCAGTCGTTCAAAGATTCTAAATAATACGAATAACCAATCCTCGTCCTCAACAATCAGAAATCTATATATCTATATAAGTAAGAATGTGTGAGTACACTTCTCAACTTATATACTGAACGGATTTTGATCTACACACTAGAGATTTGGTATATAGGATATTCAGACATGTGGAAAACTTTTTAATCCGTTTTCATCCGGAAAAAAATGGCTGCTAAGAAGTCAAAATTTAAAATTTGATACGTGGGGGGGTCGTCGGATTTTCATCTGTTTGCTAACTTTTCCACGAATGCGCATGCGTGAATGGTTTATATGACAGATTCATTATGTTAAAAATAAGTAGATTTCAAAACACTTTTTAAACAACGTCTCAACCCGGCCTAATATTTATCGTACTTGGCTCACTGTCTTTAGGGTTTTGTTTCGACAAGCATTCTTTTTATTTACCAGAAATGAGCTGTTGAGAAAAAAAAATATATAATACTCGCATGCACATGTCTTAGTTTCTGTATGAATTAAAATATAATATTTATGCGTATTTTACTACCGGGCAACGCCGGGCGGCTTGCTAGTATAAAATAAATTTGTATGGAAATACGAAATATTTGCTTTAATGTTATTAATTCATATGAATAAATGAGGAAGATTTATTGGTTGGCCGAATGAAGTATATTTTAATGTTTCAAGTATTTCAGGCGGTGAACTTTATAAAGCAATAGAAAACCTGTAGCGCCGTCTAGTTTTCGAATGCAATAAAAAGAGGTCATCTGTGACAGATCATCGGAGGTCGTAGTATGACTGAACGGGGGGGGGTCTAAAAAGAGTAAAGTTCAATATATTCACAATCATCGATAAATTTTCCAGAAGAAAACTACCGAAAATAACTTTCCAGATTTACATCGTGGGAAATTCGAGATTTCTTTCTCTTGCTATTAAGATATCGATCTTTTCCTTGTTCATTAGGAATTCTGATCCCGTCCCTACTTGATGAATCGATATTTACTTTTCTATGAGGCTCTGTACCGAAGTAAATGAGCGTTATCCACGATGCCACAATTCACGGCACTCAACGAGACATTTTTGGCATTTTGGCTCTTCCTAATGGTAGTTCAGTTAAGCAAACGAAACTGCGTTAATAAAGCACTTGAACGATGTCCATTTTTGTTTGCATTTTTTTTTATCTCATATGCAACTATGCATCCCTATTTGAGGTTTCATCTGTCGGTCGGTCTGTCATGCATAAGTTTGAAATTACAAATTAACCGATCTGTCTCAACCGATATAAATGACATTTTCGGTTACTATCGGCATTAATTTTCAAATAGCATTTTACCTAGCTTGCTGGCCTAAGTTTCAAAATAAGATTTTCAGTGGTCAGTTACGCTTTAGTTTGAATAAGGTTTTTAGCCAGTCTGCTACATTTCAAAATAACATTTTTGGCGGTCAGTCAGTTTCAAGCTTTAAATAGGATTGTATCTGGCCTGTCGCATTTTGGTTAAAAATAAGATTTTCAGTGGTCAGTCATACTTAAGTTTCAATTATCCTTTTACACGGTCTGTCGGCATCAATTTTTGGTCGGCATCAATTTTTGGGAAAATTACTGGCCACCAAAAAATAAATTTTTGGTGGCCAGTAATTTTCGAGTTTTAAATAGCCTTTTAACCAGTCTGTCAAACATTGTTGGTGATCCTAATGATTAAGGTTTAAATAGCATTTAAACCGTTATGTCATATTTATCAGTCATTTTGTTGTTCTGTCAGGCTGTAGTTTTATATGTTAATTTGCTCGATCTGTGAGGGTAAAGTTCGGAATAAATTTTTTGTTCATCTGTCACACTTAAGTTTAAAATAACATTTGCGTTGGGCTGTCACGCTTACGTTTGAAATATCATTGCCGTTGCTAAATGCGCAGATTGATTTGGCGCAACTTAAATATGATTCCGTTTAAAGTACGGTTGTTTCCTATCCAACAGAATCAGCTGAAAAGAGACGTTCTCCTGAAGACTTTACAGTTCAATTATAAGCAGATAAGATCAGATCTTGATTCGATTTGAGACATCAAAGGTTGGCCTGGATGGTTATTTACATTATAAGTTTGTCAGTAACTTCATTGGATTTGTGAATGTTGTATAACCACTTCGTCAATGTTTGTGCTTCGAGTCGTTTATAATATAAATCTCACCTGTCTGCTTAAATGTATGTATGTATGTATGTATGTATGCTTAAAACTTTCGACATAGGTGACAGGTTTTCACGAGATCTGTATAGTTTTTAAGCTCAACGTCTCGGATGACAAATATCGAAAATTTGGCCAAAAATAGTTATTCCTTGACCCTCAACTGGGCAGTTTCCCACAAGGAGTCGATATTCTGCGAGCCATTTTTGCAACTGATCGTATCGGTTGGATTGACTTTGCCTAATTTTAACGTTCCGAACATCCGGTCACATCATGGAGTAGCGGTAAGACGTCAGATTTCTTTCACTTTCTTTTCCGCCTTCGCGTCACGGGTTTCAGCCTGCCTGCATACTGCCACTAGGTTTTTTGTTCAACACACACTTACAAACGCCCGGGTAACGCCGGGCATCCAGGCTATTCTAAATATAAGATGCAAAACTATGAAGACCTATCTGGTGTGATGCTGGTTAGGGTAGGATGTGAAAGAGTCAGGAAGGTCCGTTACACTACCACGATTGGATGATGATGATCATCATCATCACCATCATGATAAGGAGGAGGGGGTATGAAATAAAATTATATCCGGTGGTTAAATCCCAATTAAAGAGCATTGGACAGTGCGGAGTCACCCCTAATACTGAGGGATCCATTCTTAGTCGAGCTGGTTGTAGATGCAGATCTCTCATTTATGGCTTACGTCTTCGGTTTGATATAAAAGAAGAAATTGTAGAACCCTACTGTGTTATTATTCCCCTTGAATTTATTCTCATCAAATTACTGAAGCTTGACTTTTAGGTAAGTGTACAGCTTGCTTGTTGAAGTTCACATAAGTTGTTCCCAATTGCGGCCATTTAAACATGCAAGGTTTTAGCAGAACATTAGCTCAGTTTTACTTCAGAACCGGATGAGCTATGACGACATCTGTCCTTTGATTCCTGAATTTAATCTAACAGTGTTTTTTAATGTACAAATAAATGAATAAATGAATAAAAATGGTCGTAAAAGAAATGTTGACGGCAACTGACAAAAATTAAATTAGTTGAACGATGCGAACGGATTCTCTAAACGATTCTTTTACGAGGCCGTTCGAATGGGTGTATACGCGTATAAGTAGACACGCCCCTCATGAAATATGAGTGATACACTGTGCTAATAGTTGTTACAGTGTAAACGCTTTCACTCATGCGAATTAATAAAGATTATTTATTTTGATAATTTTAGCTTATTTATTAATTTTTCATTTTTTTTTTTTTACTTGGAGGTTCACCGCTAATCAAGGCCCGAAGTTCACTCAAGGATTCGGGTTAAGGTTATCTAAATGGACAACGACTCAATAAGAATTTATTAACATTATATTTGAAGACAAGGATGTTATCAACCGGGAAGCAAACGGTATTACATTCCATAGACGAAGAGGCGTAGCAAAGGAACTCTGTTCATGGAAGTGTTGTGATTTTCCAAGAGCATAATCCATTAAAGTTCTTGCCAAACAGGCACAGGAAAGCAATATTGTGGCGATGAAACATGGGTTGAAGCTTGGCCGATAATGTAGGACTTATTATATTGAATACTAGTAGTGTAAGACTATTAGTAAATGCACTAGTACAGATGTAGCAACAATATCCAACACGAACAAATGGTGGCTCTATATGGATATAAGGTACTCCTAGGTGTGAGTAATTTCAATAGTTAGGGTGCTATTAATCATGGTAATCAGTAGTTGAGAAAGTTTCTTTTAATTGTTAAAAGAATGGAGCTTAGTTTTATTAGCATTTAATGTTACCGTGATTTTACTACACCATTTCACTATAGACTGAATGTCATTCTTTAAGGATTCTGCCATTACTTTAGATATGTTTTTTTTTCATGTCTATTATCACTCATCATTTAGCGTCCGCGGTCGAAATTATGGAGTTCTATACACTCCATGAGGTTTGTTTGTTATACGCTTGTTAATGTATGTACATGCCGCCATTACACACATTGGAAAGCAGAAAGATTTACCTGACCCTCCATCTAAATACATGCCTTTGTAGTCTCAAATAGTGACCCATCTGGTACTGGCCAGGTTCAGCCTTGCTTAATCTCAGTCATTTGGTGAGAACCGGTGTGTTCACGCAATTGTGCTTATGTCTGTTACAGAGCGTGATGTCATCAGCAAATATATTAACCTCGTACACAGTTTTATCTGAGAGGTTGTTTATGAATATCAGGAATAATAAAGGTTCAATGATCGACCTCTGAGGCACACGTGCATTAATATTATATTGTTTAGACGTATGGACATCGAGAATAACTTGGATTTTTCTTTTGTCTGAGGTGGATCTGATTATGTTAAGTATCTGTCCATAAATATAACGACATATTTTTTGCTTTTAATGCTTATTTCGTTTTCATTTTGCTAAGCATCGGATTTTCCTGCAACACTCTGGTCTATTAATGGTCTATTAAGTTAGATTCTCTGAATGATTTAATTTCTAGATATTTTTCAGTGCAAAGAAACTGTGCTATATTTAAGAAGTTCTTTTCAACTAATACACAATGAGAATGAAAGAGAATGGGTTTTTATGATCAACAACGTCTACTACAGTTCTGATCTATTGAATTAGGAGTTCAAGATATTGCATAAAAGTGCCAAGTACTTAGATAAATAAATTATGCATATACGTTTATCAAAGGGAACATGGTTCATCGTCTACAATTTATTTGTGGAGATTAGGGTTAGTGAGATTCGAAAATAAGATTACAACCAAACATGCTGCATCTAAGCCAAGCACGGAGCTAATGTTAATGGAAGAAATCCATTGCACGTTATAGTTGTTGTCATTTAATTTATACTAGCAGTTCAGCCCAGCTTTTCCCGGGCCCTGTGTCTTGTTCATAACTTTATGCGCATATATATATATATATATATATTAAAAAGTTTGACTCATGTCCATGTAACACACATCTAAATTTCAAGTGTTTCGACCCAAAATTGGCGGGCGAGTTTGGTAGAGTCGTCCAAGATCAACTCTTTCAACTATGACCTCTTGACAGCCAAATTTTCGCCTAAAGCCTGATTAAAAATCTTGCTGCATGACTGAATATCTTTTATGTAAAATTTTCAAATGTTTAGACCCAAATTTTGCTGAATAGTTTGCTATAGACCGCAAATAGCAAATATTTTGAACTTCGATCCTTGGTAGCCAAATTTTCGGCCAAAAAGCGATTAAAAAAGCTTGCCCTATGTCTGAATAATCTTTATGTAAAATTTCAAATGTTTAGACCAAAAATTGGCTGAGATTCTTTCTTTTTTAACTTTGGCCCCAATTTTGACCTTCTTAACATTTACTGTTTTGAGATCAAATCAAGTTATTAAGTTTGATCCATGTCCAAGGAACCTAGATCTAAAATTTCAAGTGTTTAGACCCAAAATTGTCGGGGGAGTTTGATAAAGTTTTCAAATGTCAAATTGTTGAACTTTTACCCGTGACAGCCAAATTTCTGACCGAAAACCGATTAAAAAGATTTTCACAAATCTCAATACCCCTTATGTCAAATCTCGAGTCTGTAGACTGAAAATTGACAGAGTAGTTTGGTAGGGAAATGTAAACACACAGACAATTTCACTTTTATAGATATATAGATTTATTTGCGATTTCAAACTATGCAAAAAGAAGCATTTACTTTAATGATAGATGGGAATCATAGTTCCCTCCACACATACGATGAATATTAGTATCTGGAATAGTGGATAAGCAGGGCAACAGACTAGTAAACTAACGACCATAATTATTTGACGCATTATGATTACTATTATCTATATTTATATTCTATTTTGTCTTAACTCTTCATTTCATGCTTTAAACTTTCTCACCACGGCCTCTCGAATATACCCGGTGAACCAAGAGCAAGAGAAATACAAACAATTGCACTCAAAGGAAAGATTGGAATTTTAAAACGATCTCTCGGTTGGAGCGATTGAAATAGTTGACAAATGGTTGGCATCCGGTAGGGTGCCCCATCTTCATAACATAGAAAACGATTAGAAAATGAAAACACACATATATGTGTGGGTGTTTCAAAAAACTTTTTGAAAAGGACGTAAAATTTTTAAAGTGGATATTTCATCTATTTATTTTTAGCATTTACTTCAACAATGCTCAATGTGTGAATAGAGCTAGGTAAACAGTTATGGAAATAAATGTATGGCAATTAAGCTGGATAGATGATTTCTCGTGTCATTCCTTTAGAGAATCGTCAGGCTAAAATACAATTCGTGTTACCGGGAGTTTTTTTATATACACGTGATGTTTAGTTCTAACTAGTTAACAGTTCAGATTCATTATTATTCTCTTTATAAGTTACTGCTTTCATTATCCAAGGGTAGGGCTTCAAACAAAGGTTCAGCTAACTTTTACTTTCTTTTTTGTGTTCTGTTTTGTATAGAGCAAGGCACTTTTTGTGAACGTGTTGAATTAATAGATCACCGTATTTTAACAATTGTGTGCTTGGATACAATCAGATAACTGTGTTAAATTTGTTAGTTTTTCGTTTTTGTGTTTGTTTGTTTTTTGTTTTTTGGGGGTTTTTTTGTTTGTTTTTTTTGTTTTTTGTTGTTTTGTCATGTTCTTTTAAATCATAATTTCATACATTTTCGATTTGATTAAGATTCGGAATCTATGGAAGCCATTCTATAGCATTAATATTATGGAGAACAAGAATGTCATTATTTTTCGCCTTCATGAATAGAGAAATTATCGGCTGAGAAATGGCCTCAAGTAGCATTTAATCAGTCAAATATGGCAGAATATTCCTAGGTACTAGCTAACCTAACCTATGTTATTGATTCAACCATTGACTTTAATCCTGCGTTAGTCTCATGACAAAGCATTCCAACTTTGCTTAAGTGCTCATAATTCCTATGCAACTTATTTCTTTTATTTCCTCCCAATACTTTGATGACTCTGTGGGGTATGGCACACGTGGTATGGTGCAGTCCGTATCTCATTCTTCCTTGAAGGTAGATTTTAATTTGTCCTTCTGGGGTGTCCAGTCACCCCCAGCTGATTAACGTAGGTATGATTTTATGATTTACATATTTTTGTATTTTTTCCAGTGGGAATAAAAATTCGTAGATATAAGCACATATTATGTATCATTAGGCTACTGTGTAATATTTAATATGGAATTAATGTTTTGGAATTTTCTTTATCATAAGTTTTAATGGGATTATTATTTTATTTACAATTTATTACTGTTTCAGTCTTGTAATTAGCTAATGTAATATCTTTATTTTTCCTTAGTTTCATGATTTATTTTATTGTATCATTTTATATTAATATCAACAAGATACAAGTGATTCAAAGAGTTCAATAGGGATTGCAGATATATCCTGAATCAGCAGGATAACTATACAGGGTGTCTCAAAAAATGTACTCGCACTTCGAATGACGAGAAATCCTTTATTTATGAACATACAGTGAAATGGAAGAGCTTCGAATACAGAAGACAAATGTGATTAAAGAATCATGTTCGCAAATGTTCGAATTGATGACCATTATTGTCCAGTCAACGCTGATAACGCGCACCAAGGAGTCCGCAAACGTCACGAAACAGGTCATTAGGAATATCGCGACATTGTCTTTTAATTTTCATTTTCAATGCATCAATTGTTCTTGGTTTGGTGCGATAAACTTTGTCTTTGAGATATCCCCACAAAAAGAAGTCCATGGGCGTGAGGTCCGGGGAACGTGCAGGGTATTCAATGGCACCCCTTCGTCCAATCTATGTGTCTGGAAAAGCTGCATCGAGGTGAGCTCGTACATCGCGATGGTAGTGGGGAGGTGCTCCAACTTGCTGAAAGTAAATATCGCCGCCATCACCAAACATCTCAGAAATTTGTGGACCAACAAACTCCTGAAGCAAGTTAAGGTATCTCTCACCAGTGACAGTTCCGTTAATAAAAAATGGCCTATGATGCCCAGTGCGGATATCCCACACAACACTATTACTCCTGGCAAGTTCATGGTGTTCAAGTGTTACATGAGGATGTATAGGACCCAAGTACGGGCAATTATGGCGATTAATGGTGCCATTTAATTTAAAGGTTGCCTCATCCCTCCACACAATTTTGTGTGGAAACCCTGCATCTTCTGCACATTTTGCCAGGTACCATTCACAGAATTCGACTCTCCGGTAAGGATTGCCTTCGTTGAGAGCATGAATTAGTGTTGGAATGTAGCATTTCCAGTACAGACGCTTCATGATGCGATGGACGTTATGTGGGTTTCCCGAGCAATTTGTCGAAGTGATTTCTGTGGTGATCGAAAGAGTGTTTCCTGCACCTGCTCTTCTTTCCAGGGTTCGTGGATGTCCGAGGTCGTCCAAAACGTTTCTTGTTGACGTTCTGGACGGTTCCATCTGCTTCAAATTTCTCTTTGATGCGAGCAATGGTCCGGCGCGTTGGTGGTGGTCTTGCGAATTCCCTTCTGAATCGTCTTTGTACTTCAATGGCGTTTTCTGTCAAACTTTCAGGAAAACTTCCTCTCTTCCAAGTTAAGTTGATTTCCTGCCATGCTGAGGTTCACACCTCACACCTGCAACACAAAAAAGACAGCATGTTAGCAAGGGTTAAAGTGTGAGTACATTTTTGAGACACCCTGCATTTTACAAAATAATAACACTATAAACATTTTTGTGTTAGGCTGTATAAACACCCTGTTAGACTAATCATGTTTAGACACCTGTTGACTAACGCAGGGTTAAAAAAACATTGAGAGGAAGATAACTTTGGTCAGTAGTTTTAGTTGTCATCTTATAATTTTGTTATATAGGGTTTCATTAAAAAGAGAGTCTTATTAGAAGTGATGCTGTATCTTAGTGAGTGTTCTTGTCTTATTATATAGATGCTTAGAAAGAGTCTTATTACAGTGAGGGATGTTGTAAGACTCAGACTAGAAGTTGTAGAAGACTTAGAGAGATTGTTCGTTTATAACGATTCTTATATATTAAAAGTTCATTCCTTAATTGTGTTGAATGGAAGAAGAAGAAAACTCTTGGAGTGAAGGGATAGTGTTCAGACAGTTCGGACATGATGATGTTGAGACGTGTATGTAAAGACATATAACACAAATATATAATACAATTCCACTTTACCTTTCTGTAAGAATCATAAGACACAAGACGAGCTTTACAAAAAAACACATAATGGTTTATTTCGTCACGACCGGCCGTTCCATCACCAAGAATTCAAAGTCTCACATTTTTCCTTGAAGTGACGTCTCGCTTCCTAGACGAGTGACTGTCTCTCTCCGAGTTTCTTCACTGACTGACTAACTCCAAAGTTTTTTCTCTATTCATTGAACTTTCTATTTTCCGTGACGTCATACACATGTTAAAACATGTGCCTTCTTTCACGTGTTTTGGACATACGTGTCCAAAACTTTTCCTATTTCTCAGTAACCTATTTATCCAATATGTTAAAAACATTATCTTATAAGCTGCATTCTTTCAATTTAAAATTTCAGAACAAACTTGATAGTTAACATTCTTTCCTTGAAATATTTATCTATATTCTAAACAAATGTTTGTTTTACATTTTTAAATTCTCACACGTAATCTATTTCTAAACTAAATTACGAGGTTCGAATTTGTCTATTGCTATTTCATTTTCCTTTAAAACTAAATTCTCCATTTTTATACTTACATGAAAAGGGGACAGCCCTTATCATGTAACAATTTATTTTCCAAAAAATTGGCACAAAAATACAGACTTGATTTATATATTACTAAGGAACAATTTACTTACAATTACATTAAAGATATTGATACCAGACCTTTTATGATATTAACTCCAGCCTTCTTTGGCTACCCATCTCTCTGAGACCATAAATAATAAATCCGATATAAACAAATCTCTATATAAGATGGCGTACTCTCTATTCGTTGACAATGTATAAAGCATTAGGATATCACTTTCAAGCAACGTCTGCCTCATAGTTGAGATTCTACCCAGTCAACTATCAACTAGATGGTCAGGGGTTAGAACCTGGCTTGGGGCAGGTGCTAGTCTAGCCGTATTGAAGAGTTGTGATAGTACAAAACAGTTAGTCTGTGGATGATTATATCAGCCTCCTTTCTCGGATTGCTAAACAGTTTGTAAGTAAAAAACATGGAGTACTGTCTTGTGATTGGCAACGTTTGCATTGAAGTATGAATTTCTATCAGTCCCTGCCTCATAGTTAAATGGTTAGAATTACTAATTATCAACTAGATGGTTGTAGATTTGATTATGGCTTGGTTCTACTTTAGGTTAACTAAAGAGCTAGTTAATCTAATCTATGCTGTTCACTCAGCCATCAACTTTAACTATATTAAGCTTAATACTTCAATCATAAGACGATTCCCACGCCATCAGCACTTTAGATTCCGTTTTCCTCATCTTCCTTTCTATATTTCGTATGAGATATTTCGTATGAGATCCTATCGTTGGACAACTTCTGACATGGATTTTCGCATGTGAACATTCTATTGAATGTGGCTTTCCCCGACTTTTAACCTTTGAACCGATTCGTTTCCGAAATAATTCGTTTCTTTCTTGTTATTCTCCAGTCTGAGACGTGATACTGGTTTCTTTTACGCCGCATATTAATCAGAAGTTACCTTTCCAGAGCATTCATTTTCAAGCCCAAACATCAACTGGGGTGATATTGTAAAAAAAACACAGACGCAATCTGATGAACGACATTATCATTATTATCTTTTTCATTTTTTAATATTTTTTTGCGAATTGGTCTACCGGGAAAATTATTTCTCGTGATATATAATAATCAATAGAGGACTGATTCTATATTAATACATATCCAATCTGCATGAATTAAAATATTATGTTTAAGTGTATTGTACGACCGGGCAACGCCGGGATTCCAGCTAGTGTATTTATATCTGTACATCTATTTCTGATGTTCAGTGCCTATAGTTGATTGCAAATGCCCACGGCAGTTATCAATTCGATCGACTTCAGAAAGCCTACTAATTCGCCGGTCCATCTGCATCGGTGTTGTTCTAAAGGTTCTACTTCTTTATTTTTATCTTTATATTGTCAAGTATCTCAGCAATGTTTCTGTGCTTGAACATGGGATGTGTTATACTACACTTTAGTTATTTGTTGGCCTTAAAAAGGAATCTTTTTGTTTGTGAAGGAACTGACGGGATTATTTCACCAACAAGAAGAGGGGATGTAAGAAAAGGCAGTAAGGGTTTGCAACGAAATGGTGACGTTGCTGAAAAGCAGTCTTTTCTTTCCTTGTAAAGGACAACAGGTAACATTTGCCGAACGACAGTAACGAGGTAATCAGTCTAAGAGACGCCAACCGACTAGCAAGCTAGGTAACTAGCTTCTTAACTAATCACACCCGTAGTGACACAACTCCTTTTATACATACTAACTCTCAGTGGCGAGAATTCCGACGTGATTTCCAACGAAATTAGAATGTCTATTTAACTTAGTAGGAAATAGACACCCAGTTTCTCAGTAACGGCAAACAGCAGTTCAGTGTCTTTTCTTCCCTCCGACCCACTCCCGGTAAGTCAAATCAATTTTAATTCTTACAGAACACGATTTTGGATCTAGTAAACAAGATAAAACTACGACACTTTCTTATATCGAATTAAGTATTAAACAATGCTTCATTATATTGTATCTTGCATTAAGACCAGCTGTGTGATTATTATTTATACGGACTCTTTTATATTATGTAAAATATCGTTTAGTCGTTACATTATTAACTCTATCTTACTCTCTATCCCACTCTCTCTCTCTCTCTCTCTTTCTCTCTCTCTCTCTCTCTCTCTCTCTCTCTCTGTTTCTGTCTCTTTGTGTCTTTTACCCATTTCTCTCTCAGTAGATGTGGGGGTATTTTCAAACGCAAAGCCTCCTATTTTAACTCAAAGTTGAAGAACTTCGAATACAGGAGTGGTACCATTAAAACGAGCGACATTTTGCGCTCCAAAATTTATTTTTCTGCATGTCACAGCCATCCTCAATCCACTTTTGCCAAGAATTTTATGATGCGTCTCTGCTTTTGGTGCACGTCCATGACAGGGGCAACCTTCTTAAAGTCTCAGACTGTCAATATCTGCAACAGAGAGATTAAATTTTCAGGTCGTGAATGCATAAGTTTAGGCATCATAGAAATGAAAATTTCAAGTCTGATCTGATCCATTCGGACGGAATAAAAATAATAAGATCCAATACTTTTGGAACGCCCCACGTAGAAAGATCAATCTGCCGATGAAATAAAGAAAAACCATATTTAGAATTTAATTGTAATTATCACAGTACATTTTAATTAGAAACAGTTAAGCAGGCAAAATATGAAAAACAATATGGAAAAAAAATGGAAAAATATCGAAAAAATATCGAAAAAATATGAAAAAAATATGGAAAAAATATGAAAAAAATATGGAAAAAATATGGAAAAAAATATTTTTTTCCATATTTTTTCATATTTTTTCCATATTTGGAGAAAATATCGAAAAAATAATATGAAAAAAATATGGAAATAAATATGAAAAAATATGGAAAAAATATTAAAAAATATGGAAAAAATATGGAAAAAACATGGAAAAAATATGGAAAAAATATGAAAAAATATGAAAAAATATGAAAAAAATATGAAAAAAATATGGAAAAAAATATGGAAAAATATGAAAAAAAAATATGGAAAAAATATGAAAAAAACATGGAAAAATATGAATAAAATATAGAAAAAATATGAAAAAAATATGAAAAAATATGAAAAAATATATGGAAAAATCAATCAAGAGTTCGTTAAAATCAAGAGTTCGTGAAAGCTTAGTAGATTTTTCATGACGTCATACCAGTCTCCCAAATAAAGAAATCACTTTGCATATATAACGGATAAATGCAATAAATACAGCATTACTTTTTTAATTTAATGTATAATCTTTTTTTGGTGGTTTTCCGTGTCATCCTATAAATAATACCGTGTAATCCTATAAATAATACCGTGTCATCCTATAAATAATACCGTGTAATCCTATAAATAATACCGTGTCATCCTATAAATAATACCGTGTAATCCTATACATAATACCGTGTCATCCTATAAATAATACCGTGTAATCCTATAAATAATACCGTGTCATCCTATAAATAATACCGTGTAATCCTATAAATAATACCGTGTCATCCTATAAATAATACCGTGTAATCCTATAAATAATACCGTGTCATCCTATAAATAATACCGTGTAATCCTATAAATAATACCGTGTCATCCTATAAATAATACCGTGTAATCCTATAAATAATACCGTGTCATCCTATAAATAATACCGTGTAATCCTATAAATAATACCGTGTCATCCTATAAATAATACCGTGTAATCCTATAAATAATACCGTGTAATCCTATAAATAATACCGTGTCATCCTATAAATAATACCGTGTAATCCTATAAATAATACCGTGTCATCCTATAAATAATACCGTGTAATCCTATAAATAATACCGTGTCATCCTATAAATAATACCGTGTAATCCTATAAATAATACCGTGTCATCCTATAAATAATACCGTGTAATCCTATAAATAATACCGTGTCATCCTATAAATAATACCGTGTAATCCTATAAATAATACCGTGTCATCCTATAAATAATACCGTGTAATCCTATAAATAATACCGTGTCATCCTATAAATAATACCGTGTAATCCTATAAATAATACCGTGTCATCCTATAAATAATACCGTGTAATCCTATAAATAATACCGTGTCATCCTATAAATAATACCGTGTAATCCTATAAATAATACCGTGTCATCCTATAAATAATACCGTGTAATCCTATAAATAATACCGTGTCATCCTATAAATAATACCGTGTAATCCTATAAATAATACCGTGTCATCCTATAAATAATACCGTGTAATCCTATAAATAATACCGTGTAATCCTATAAATAATACCGTGTCATCCTATAAATAATACCGTGTAATCCTATAAATAATACCGTGTAATCCTATAAATAATACCGTGTCATCCTATAAATAATACCGTGTAATCCTATAAATAATACCGTGTCATCCTATAAATAATACCGTGTAATCCTATAAATAATACCGTGTCATCCTATAAATAATAAAGTTTACAAAATTAATAAATCACATAAATATTGACACATACCCATCGATTTAAAAACGTATCTTAATGCAATTCACAATTTGATTTAGATCAATTTTTCTCTTTTATTATAATTTTACTAGCAGGAAGACCCGGCGTTGCCCGGGATTGAATAAGAATCAACAAATGTTTCAGCCTCCCATATCCTATAGTATTTGAAATCGATGAAATCGACCCATTTTTCAATTAAATTAATTGATTGCCCGTTCTAGTTGGGTACCTACTGCAGTGCACTGGGAAGAAGCTTCATATGACTCCCCCAGTGACTTAATCCACAATACATTGTTGTTTACATTCCGTTGTAGAGCATCTACGGTTAATTTGATAAAATTATTTTATATAATGACGGGAATTAAAGTTTACAACGCAAAAGTAAAGTATCATGGTTCAATTGCGACCTAAACAGAAATATTCATTTCGCACGCGTTCATGTCATACAGGGTGACCACAAAAAAAAACGGTCCCCAACTTTAATTAGGCCCCGTTTCTTAGTGTTTTGTCCGCATGAAATGAAACTTTGGTCATAACTAGCTTATTATATTCAAAACATCATATCAAAACACTACGGTCTTTGGCCTTTTTTCTCCGTTCTACAGCATATGTTCTAGATATACTTTCTATGTTTTGGGGGTTTTTTTCGGGGGATCACCCTGTATCAAAGAACTAACTGTTGATGTTATATGCCGTGCCTTTCTACTTGAGCGTTGATAAAGGCTTGAATTTAAGTTTAAAAATCAAAAGTCAAGTATCCCGGTTCAGTTGTTCTCTAAGCAGAAACACTCGTTTAAACGCGCTCTCATCATATCAAAGAATCTACTGTTGATTTATATACAGGCCTTTCTGCTTGTGTGGTAATGAAAATTCTCAAATGCACTTGTGATGTTAGGGTGTATAAGGCGTTAACTTTAGTCAAAATCATCTGGTTTTTCAAGGAAAGATTTTTGAAGAAGTGCTTATGTGTGGAGATCCTGTGGCCGAATAAAAGGTATATATATTTTTTATTAGAAATATTAAAGCTATCCCCTCTTAACCTTACTTTTCCAACCGATTTTATTTTTATTTTATTTTGTTTATCAACATGAAAATAAGTAACTGTTTTTCTTTATATTTTTAAATATTTTCAGATAGTTTTTACTTTAAAAATGCTAGTTTTATTTTTGGTGTCTTTAAACCCCACCCACTCTTTTTTATAGAATCAGATGATAAAATTATTGTTTAAGACGTATTGTCTGTCTCAATAAAAATATCGTTTCCGAAACGATCGTACAATTTATTGATTTTGTTTGTTCTTCCTTTTGAAGTCGATTTTTAATTATAAATTATGAACCATTTTACTCAATATTAAAAGCTCTAGGATATATATGCCTATCGAGCTTATTATATATCTACATTACAACGAGCACTGTTTTAATACATTAAAATAAACTCCGCTCTTTAGACTGTTGTTCTAATTCCCTTTATATATATATATATATATATATATATATATATATATATATATATATATATATATATATATATATTCCCAGGTCTCTTTCTCTGACATCGGGAGTCTACGTTCCAACCTTCCAGAGGTTGAAATCCAATTACAGGAGACTAAACCAGACTTATTGTTCCTGTGCAAAACTGGCATGGACCCGGCCGTTTCCCTAGATAAGTTCACGATTACCGGACATCTAAATAATAATAATAATAATACAGCGCCACACCAAATATCTAAAGGGTTAAGGAGGATAGAAAGACCGAGAAAGGAAAGCACTAGCCAGACCTTCATTGGTTAGGTGTGAAGAGGACTGAGACCTTGGGAATTCTTAATGCCACCCAAATGATGCTATGGCAGTGGTCACTGCCAACAGGAAGTCAATGGCGAGCGACTATTCCGATAACGCAAATTAATTTGCAAAGGTTATCGAAGGAGTTGAAGAGTACTGTAAATCTGGAAAGACTTGTTGTCACCCATACTCCAGGAAACACCACTGTTTGCTGTTGTCAGTGATCAATGTTTGACGATGACCTGTGTGAGAATTTCTATCGAGTACAAATAATACTTTTACCAGTACTATCTCCTTGGACACTCGTTATAGCGACTTACCTAACATCTCCGCCGAATCTGCATCGGTTCATTTCGAAGCTGCAACGTAGCTGGAAATATTTTTCGCTAAATCTAAGTCTACTTTGAACGCGAAAACGACGATGAAGTCAAAACGAAACTTTTTCTTACTTTTCGACTGGTGGAATAATGAGAAATATAACCGTAATGAAAAAATAAATATGATTATTATTATTATTATTATTATTATTATTATTATTATTATCTTTATTATTATTATTATTATCATTATTATTATTATTATTATTATTATTATTATTATTATCATTATTATTATTATTATTATTATCATTATTATTATTATACTTATTATTATTATTATTATTATTATTATTATTATTATTATTATTATTATTATTATCATTATTATTATTATAATTATTATTATTATAATTATTATTATTATTATTATCATTATTATTATTATAATTATTATTATTATAATTATTATTATTGTAATTATTATTATTATTGTAATTATTATTATTATTGTAATTATTATTATTATTGTAATTATTATTATTATTATTATTGTAATTATTATAATTCTGATTTCGTTTACTCCCTGATAAGAGATGGGATGCATTCTCAGATGACTTTGTAAATCCCGGCTCCAAACCAACCCTTTAAAGATCAAGGGTTTTCCTAAGGATATTGGTGGTAGCCACAATAGCAGTGTTCAGAAGGCCGCCCAAAACATCGGAGAATCGTCGTTTATTTTTTAATAATAATAATAATAATAATAATAATAATAATAATAATAATAATAATAATAATAATAATATTTGATTCCAATAATTGCGATGTGGAGTTGAAAGAAAATCATAAGTAAAAAATTTCTTAACATCGCACGAGTACAATGGAAACGCTCACGAGATAGAACTGAGGGGGAAAAAAACTTACTAGTAATAATCATAGCAACGGTGATAATGCTTATCATTATAATGATAACTCAAGTCGTGAGTCAAACAGCAAAGATGCTGTAGAAAGTCTCCGCATTGAAGACAACATCTCAAAATATAATAATAAGTACCTGATGTTAAGCAGCAGCAGTTTTAAATACCATGTTGACATCTGACGAGGTTTGACGGCGTTTCATGACCAAAATTGGGTCTTTAGTTCAATTGAGCACTTTTGACATGGCCGTTCAATGAAAAATAGCAGAGAAAACCTTATACAGCTCATTCCTTGTATTATTCAAATTATGAGTGTTCAAACTATCAAACGAAAAACGATGTAAGTGGGATCAGACACATACAGGTCCCATGACCGACAGGCGAAAGAGCGAACTTCCTAGGTCATCATTAAGAGAAACCCCTTGAAACAATATCGCTAAAACAAATTAAACTAATGTCATAAATAAAAGTGTGATAAAATGTTGTTGTTTTTATTGTGATCCTTCTAAAAGGCGATAAACGCGATATAGATAACGAATGCCTCAAAGATTGAATAAGCTAGGTCTGTTTGAAACAACAGAGCAAATACTTTCACGACAAGATCAGGTGATTAAGACGAATGAGTGGTTATCTGCTATAGAAATTAAAGAATTAATAAGAGTAATTGAAAAAAAATACTTATTATGAGATTGTGGACATCAATAAACATGTTGGGGATGACGATATGTCGAGGTAAGAATAAACAACTAAATCTGTAAACGAAAACATTGCAACTTATGACAATCAGACTTGTTCAACAGAATCAACCGTTAAACGTATTAGTGAACATTTGAAAACAGAACATATTGAAATTTTCAAATTGTTAGACAAGAAGCTACGAACAGGTAATTTAAAATAGGAAATTCGATTTGTCAATACCGTAAGACTTAAATCTGTCACTATGAAACTGAATGAATTCTTGGCATTTTTTATCGGTAAATAATTTAGATAAGTGCATTAAAGTTATTGTAGCTATTCATAATACTGCTACACGAAATAGGAAAAAAAAGAATTAAAGAGTGCCGATGAAAAGAGCAAGACAACTTAGAAAAGATTTAAATAAAGTACAAGCAACAGAAAATAGCAAACTTAAAAGTCAAAGTATTTGTGAAAGGCTAATCCGTAAATGTAACATGTATCAAAAATATTTCAAATGTTCAACTAAATAACTGAAACAACGTATACAGTTAAAACGTTACAAAGTCAAACGCTACAGTGAAGGAACTGGGCAATATCTACAGAACAAACTGTTTGAGAATAACCACAAAGTTTTTTTTTTTTACTAAACTAAAAGGAATTTAAAAAGGGAAAGACGTTATATCTAATACTGATAAATCTCTTGTATTCTGGAAAGACATTTGGGAAAAGGAAGTAAAGCATCAAGACGATGCAGAATGGGTCAAAGATATTGAAAAGGAAAGATCCTTTAGAATAAAGCGACAAATGAGCATAAGAGTCACTATTGAGATGCTGAAGCTAAAGGTTGAAAAGCTTTCAAATTAGAAAGCGCCTGAACTTGACGCAGTTCTGGAATACTGGTTCAAAAACCTTCCAACTCTTCACCCACTTCTTGCAACAATGTCAAATAAATGTTTGATGACAGGTAGGTCCTCTAAGTGGCTGTCAAAAGGCACTACTTGATCATGAAACATAATTCAAAAGGAGGTTAAGGGACAAACTTTAGACAATCACTTGCCTCTCAATTATGTGGAAATTTCACTCGCATATTGTTTGAAAGTATCTATCGTTATTCGGACCCAAAGAATTTGCTGCATGAAGAACAAAGTATGCTGTAGAAAAAGATCACGAGGCACCAAAGATAAGTTTTTGATCGGTAAAATGATTCTACGAAATTGCAAACGAAGGTCTTCTAACCTTGACATGGGTTGGGTACATTTTACAAGGGCAGTTTACATAGGTACTGAAATGTTTGGAAATTTTTGGCATAGCCTTCAATATCCGGACATCTATAAAAAAAATAGCATGAAGAATTGGGAAACCAATTTAACTTCAGGAAATGTCGCATTAGTCAAAGTGAAAATTAATAAAGGATTTTCCAGGGTGATACGTTTCTGTTTTGCTTTTTTTCATCAGCTTGATGCATTGACAGTTCTTTTATGGAATGTGAAAGCAGGATATGAACTTGGAAAAGAATTTCCTGCTGTCAAGCATTTACTATTCATCGATGACTCTAAAGTTTTTAGGGAAAAAATGAGAACAAGCTTAACAGTCTAGTGAATGGGATCAGATTGTTTAGTAATGACATACCGATGGAATTTAGCATCACCAAATGTGTTATTCTTGTGATGAAAAGAAACAAGCTCCTATGCTCAGATCACCTCAAACTCGCAACAACAGATCTGGTAATGTTGACACCGAAAGAAGCTACAAATCTTTGGGGATACTGGAAACCGATAAGATTAAGAACATGGAAATGAAACATCAGGTCACAACTAAGTACAATAGAAGATTAAAGATTATTTTGTAATTGCACTTCCACAGTCGGAATATAATATATGCCATCAATGCCAAGGGGTAGCTATCATTCGATATGCCACTAGTATACTTGATTGCAATGTAGATGAATTAAAACGCTTGGACGCAAAAGCGTGTACAATGCTTACAATTAATGAGTGTTTTTTGTTAAGAAAGGAGATTTCATCCATCTAGAAAAAGGAGTGGTTGAAATTTACTTAGCGTTGAAGATGTGCTACATATAGAGGGAGAAACTCTAAATGTATTTCTGAAAGTAATAGAAACCTTATTCATGAACTAGAAAGAAGAAAGACACTAAGATCTTACAAATGAGAGAAGATAAAATTATTTGGAATGAAAGTATACAGTGCGTTCAGAATACTAAATTTAAAGATAATGACACTTGAAATTAGTTCGTCAGAGATGATGTAAAGATCTAGTGAGAGAATTTTATCGCAGCCCAGAAACAAGTCACTCGCACTAGTTCCATCAAACACTACATCAACAAAACTGCAGAATCACTGATGTGCAGACCGTGTAATTAAAGGGAAGAAACATTAGCTCATAATATATCAGAATGCCCAATGGTAACCCAACATTAATATAAAAACATAAAGATACGACAAAGTCGCTCAAGTGCTACATCGGAATATATGCAAAATCTATAAATCAAACCACAATAAGAAGTGGTAGGAGTATAAACCAGAAGTGGTACAGGTCAACAACAATATCAAACTTCTTTGGGAGAACATATGCACACAAACCGATACTGTCCTTGAACATTCCAAACCTGGCATAATTTTTTTAAACAAAAACAAGAGAACTTGTTCAATCAATGACATTGTAGCCTGTCCTTTCGATACCAGAGTGCAAGAGAACATGAAAAAAATAAATATCAAAATCTGAAATGGAAATTAGACTATGGAAGTATAAAGAACTCAAGTTAGTTTCGTTTTTCAACAACTCATTTTGACCAAATCATCTCCAAATTTCTCAGGGTTTTTTTTTGTGGGGGGTCTTTCATTTACCAATTCCTCATATTTAGGGATAAGTACAAGTTTGTCGGAGCTGTTCTGTTCCCTTTGTGCCAGAGCAACGTAACTTGTACATTTCCAATCATTGAAAATCTTCATAAATACAGTGTGATACTCTAGTCATACTCCATATCTACGACTGATTAACTAGAAAACAAATAAATTTTCTTTTGAAACCCACGGACATTCAAGGGCCTATGTTTTTGGTTTAATATTTATGACATAGTGTATTTTTTATATTTACTACAGCATTCATTCATAAATATCGTGTTTATATT
The DNA here is from genome assembly GCF_053919585.1 of Euprymna scolopes. NCBI lineage: Eukaryota > Metazoa > Mollusca > Cephalopoda > Sepiida > Sepiolidae > Euprymna > Euprymna scolopes. The sequence goes on along the minus strand of NC_136503.1, from coordinate 12,569,934 downwards.
TAGAGCAGATAAAAAATCCCAAACCCTTTGAAGCTGCTAGCATGTAAAGAAAGAAATAGCATCACAAAATACACAAATGTTATCGAATTACAATGATACAACAATTACAAATACATCAAATAATGATCAAACGCCGCTGTTTTTTTTGTTGTTTGTTTTTTTGTTTTTACGTAAAAGAAATCATTTTTATTAGTACCATTTTTGTCAGCCAAATGTTTCGTAATAAATCCTATCGAGTATATTTCTTTGCTGTTTTCTTTATTGCTATGTCAGTGTATTTATCTCTTTTTATTTGTAAGCGGCTCCAGGGTTCTAAGTTATTTTTATTTTTTATAAATATGTAACATTTTTTCTTTAATATCTAATTATCATTTGATCTTTTTCACTATGATGTCATTGTAATAGTTTGTGTGTGTGTGTGTGTGTGTGTGTGTGTGTGTGTGTGTGTGTGTGTGTGTGTGTGTGTGTGTGTGTGTGTGTGTGTTGATACGTTGTGACTTTTTCAATTACATTTCTTTCGTTTTTGTTTTTCTAGTTTCATCAGCTCAGCTAAAGCTCGAGAAGTATATTTTGTCTTTATTTTGTCTGTGGTTCTCAGCCGGATAATTTTAACTAACCTGTTGACTATATAAATATATATATATATATATATATATATATATATATATATATATATATATATATATATATAAATTTGGTTTTCTTGTAAAAATTTCATAGTAAAAATAAACCTTTTTCTATATATATTTATGTATGTGTATAAAAAAATGTATTTGTTTTTTTTTAAATCCTACCAAACTCCTCTATAAGTTTTTGGTCTAGTCATAAAACTTCGTATACAGGGTATCCGAACGGATGTGAAACTTTATATTTGGGTTTTAGCCGGGGAAAATCGGTGCAAAAAGAGTGAAAAAAAAATTTTTTATGCAATTTGCAAGGTGAAGATCGAACGGCGACATTACGATATGCATGCGAAACGTAATAGCTATTAATCCATGTTTTAATTTTTAGCCTTGCAGCAAACATGCATTCATAGTTCAGGCACACACACACACATATATATATATATATATATATATATATATATATATATATATATATATATACGTATAATACGTAACATAACGTTAAATTATTTTTAAAAAATGAAGTATATATGGAAAACATTTAATCAATTTTCATCCGGAAAAATGGGATGCTTAGAGATCAAAATTGAAGTATTGGTACATGGGAGTCATCAAATTTTTATCTGTTTATCAACTGTTTCACGAATGCGCATACGTGAATCGTTAACATGACAGATTAATTATGTTAAGAATAAGTAGTTTGAAAATTTTTTTTAAAGATCGTGTAAAGTTGACCTAATGGTTATCGTACTAAACGCAATGTTTTTACGCTTTCGTTTCGATCTCAGCTCGAGTATTTTTGTATTTACAAGAAGTGAACTGTTAAGAAAAAACATAATACTCGCATGCACATGTCTCATTTTGTTTCCGTATTTTTTTCACTTCATTTTTATAAGGAATTTAACGTTATGTATAATACCTACAGTATTTCTGTTTATAATAAACTAACAGGGTCCGTTAACAGGCGTTGCCCGGTAGAATCATGCCCCTCGTAAAAAGTTTAAGTAAGGCCGTTGTTGGTATTGCCCAACCCCCAACCTCGACCTCCTCATGTGAAAAACGGCTTTTGGAATAGACACTCCCAACATCCCTATGGTAAACATGGCTTTCGGAATGGACACCCCAAACTTACCCCTATTAAGAACGGTTCTGAATAGACACCCCATTTTGTGGGGAGGGGGCGGTTTGTCAAAATATCTGCCCCAAATTTAATCTTGATAATCGTTGTCACGATCCCCACGTACAAATACTATGAACCAACCTTGAATTTTTGTGCTTGCAATGTCGATCGGAAAAAAATTAGATGTTGGGTAATTAGTATTTTTTTGTTACCGTGCCGAAATAATATTATTTAGAAAGCAATTCTGAATATGTTAGACGAGTGTGTTTCGTAAATAACCTGTGCTACCACCTTAAAATTTAATAATCACATGATTACATGTTCAATAATAACGTTATTAAATTTTTCCTGCATAAAGTTTGTGAAGCATTTATAAAATAGACAAATTGTTTATGTCAAAATGTAGAAAAAACTTTAGTTATAAGTGTGTGTCGGTCAAGAAAAATAAAACAGTAAAAAAAATGACCTCCTTAGTGGCATGCAATATGGTTTCCGTTCTGCTAGATCTACAGCAGTTGTGCTTACGGTTATATCTCATAAGATTAGCGAATATCTCGACGGAGGCTTCCTTTCTAGGGCAATTGCCCTTGACATATCAAAGGCCTTCGATAGGTTACGGCATAAAGGTCTACTTCACAAGATCACCAGCTATGTTATAGCTGGAAATGTCTTTTCAATTATTAAATTATTTCTATCTGATAGGTTGATTGGCAGAAATCAGAAGCTCATAGTATTAATGCTGGAGTCCTTCAGGGGTCAATCCTGGGCACAATTCTCTTCCTGATCTACATCAATGATCTTCCAAATCACATCCTTATATCATTCGTAGACATTTATGCTAATGACACTACCATCTATGGCAGCACATCAAAGGCCGTAAACGACCAAGTTCTCTCTGATTTTCTCTCCTCTGATCTTGAGCAAGTGATACAATGGGGGAAAGGTGGCTGGTTACTTTTAATGCATCTAATACCAATCTTCTATCTTTACATCATCAACGGTCTGACATCTGGCATCGATTGAAATGAATGGCTCTCGTCCTGGGGAGACTCCATGTTTTGACAAGTTTCTGGGATTTACCTTTACTCCTGATCTGCAATGGAACACATACACCAAATCCGTTCCCAAGGTCGCTGGAAAAATGGTGGGATCCTTTTATCGATCCAGTAGATATCTCACTACTGATGCAATTCTCTACCTATATAAGATCCAGGTACGTCAAAGGATGAAGTATTATTGCCACATCTTGGCAATAGTTGCTAGAAAAATCTTATCCTGCCTTGATACAGTTCAAGATAGACTTAGTAGCCTAGTGGGGATGCCCTTTTCTCTTCCTTTCTACCTCTTCCCCACAGAAAAGACGTTGCGAGCCTGTCTCTGCTTTATATTTATTTTCAGGCAAGTGCTCGTCTGAGCTCCAATCTATGGTCCCCCCTCGCCAAACCGTCACGAGAAACACTCGTGTAGCTGAAAACACTCTATCTGTGCCTAAATCTAAACGTGAATTCCATGAATAGGGCTTCTTTATTAGAAATGCACACCTGTGCAACTCTCCTCCGTTTGCCTGCTTTCCAGATGAGTAATGCAATTCCCCTTAAGCAATCCAATTTACCAAATTTACGCTTCTAACGATTACTATGATATTGTCCTTTTGACTACTGTACACTCATTAACCCTTATCCTCGAGTAGCCTATGGGCCTTGATAAGTGGTGATTCCTTTGTAAGAAAAAAAAAGAAAGAAAATGAAAAGTCGGTAACTGCATTGCCCGAAAACTTCTAATAAATATTATTTTTTTTATAATTCAAATAGGTCACAAATACATAGGTAAATCAAAATGTTTTTTTTTTCATAAATTCGCAACTGTAGTTTCTATAAAATAACTTTGTGCTTAATCACGTTGACTTAACTCAATGGTATTTTTACAAGAAATAGTATTAAAAATAGTTGCATTGCTTAATATTCAAAAGACTACATGTTTGCGTACAATGAGAAAGCGGTATTTTTTATTTTTATCCGCAAATAGGCCACAAATAACGTAGGTGAACGATTACGTTTTATTTTAATCGGAAACCTACTTATTTGCGGACAATTGAAATGCGATCTTTTTTGTTAAAATACAAGTAGGTGACTGATTACGTAGGTAAACAATATTTTTTATTTTAATGATTTCGCAACTGTATTTTCTTTAAAATAATTTTCTGCTTAAAACGCAAATACGTCCCAATTAGGTATAGGAAAAATTATTTTATCTTTATTTAAAAAATAATTTAGCAACTGTATTTTCTATAAAGTAAATTTTTACTCATCGTAGGTAAGCGAAAATGTTTATTTAAAAAATAATTTAGCAACTGTATTTTCTATAAAATAGTTTAGTGCTTATGCATGTGGATTCCCCCCTCGGCTATTTTTATACAAAATAATCATAAAAATAATAATAATGCTCAAGAAGCAATTACATTGATTAATAAACAAAAAACTATTCATTTGTGGACCATTATAATGTGGTATTTGTTGTAAGCATACTATTCCCCTCCCCCTTCCCCAAAAAAATATTATAAGAAGTTCGGTGTATAAGACTTATAGTAACGATATATAAGATTAAAAACAAAAAATACCAAACAACTTCTGTCTGTATTGTTTTGAAGGAAAGGATTATAAACTTATATGCGTATTGTTTAAAAGCAAAGAAAATGGTCGGTCGAAAAAAAATAAGAAGTGTGTTTCTTTCCGAAACGTGTTTCTCCCTCCCCCCCCTCTCTCTCTCTCTCTCTCTCTTTCTCTCTTTCTCTCTCACTCTCTATCTATCTATCTATCTATCTATCTCCGCCTCACTCACTCACGCTCTCTCTCTCTCTCTCTCTCTCTCTCTCTCTCTCTCTCTCCCTTGCTCTCTGTTTCTCTCTATGTAGGTATCAGTCTATCGTCCTCTCGGCATGGTTTACGAAATCTGTTGTTCGCCCACTGGTATCGCAAACAGCGAATATCGTGATTATGTCTTTAAACAATAAGTTGAAATGACAGCAATAGATGAAGTTAATTAATATTGTAGGGTGAAGAAAAATTATACAGAAAATAAACCGGTTGTTTATGTCCAAGTTTTTTAACAGTCAATGTGTTCGCTTATTCAATAAGGTATGCATTCTCGAATAAGCGGGCTGAGGAGAAGCAACCGATGAAAAGGAATGGAAATCTGTCAGGGAGAAATCATTATTTTGTGTAAGGGAAATTAAAAGTTAATGCTTTGTATAGGAGTTTATAAGCCAGTCAAGAAGGGTGACTGGAGGACATAATGTGTACATATTTTCCGGGTGTATAATGGTGGCAGGAAGAGGACTGTAGAAAGAGAGGAAACAATAAGAACTACTTCCTCTGTAGATGGTGGCAATCGTCATGATTCCTCTCCTAGGCTGCAATATAGGGTTTTAATATAACGAATAAATGTGTCTATGACGGCGGTCAAAAGTTAGAGAAGATGGCTGATAATAGTTTAGACATAATAAATTTGTATGTGCCATCTGTTCTTGCAAATCTATGGTAGTTTAGTCCAGAGGGGTAAAACTGCGCCTCTTTTATTATATATATAGGAGAAATAAAAATTCTGCATTAATTAAAATATTTATGTGCATTTTATGACCGGGCAACACCGGGCGGCCTGCTAGTATTCAATAAAAATGAATGAAAATAAAAGTTTAATATGGAGTTATAAAAGTTAATTTTCAGTAAAATAAATACATACATACATAACTGTAATCGTGTTAGTCGTAACATTAGCATGTCCTTTAAATAATTATTGATATTGAGTTGCTCTCGAGTCTCAAACAGAAATGTAAGGTCAAAAATGTCGTTATGGAAGTTGCACAAGAGAGAAGGAAAGAGAAAGAAAAAAGAGAAAAGGGTAAAGACGGAAGACGAAACACCTACATACAAATTAAATACATTTTACAGCAAATGCATTACTTTATGTATTAAGCAATTTTTTGTTGGTTCTATATTTTGCGCTGGACAGTAACGAGTTAAGGTCACGAGGCTGGATATAAACATAGAATACAACGTTATTAATAATTATATGTACATTTTTAACTATGTATAATTATTAGTTTATATCCGGCCCCAAAGATTAAGTCACTCGACCTTATAAACAAAAACTCGATAAATATATAAAATATATAAGATAATGTATAAGTTTCGTATATTAAAAAATATGTGGAAAATTGTTTGTATTTTAAAATTCATATATTGTTGCTTTTTTTCTGTCTTTCCAGTTAGCAGAGCAGCCCCTCATCGACGCCATCAAGATCACACTGGGTGACCGATATTCGGACAATATGAACATTATTTACAAACTAGTCATTAGATTTCTGTTAACGGAAGTTACTAAAGGTGCCAGGGCCAACGTGTCCTGATGTGAAACCTCAATTACGGAAAGGGTACTTCCTTTCATTCTTTTTTATTTTGCTTATATATATATATATATATATATATATATATATATATATATATATATATATATATATATATGAAGTTGAGAGTAAATTTAGTTTATATAGAAAACTAGTAATCACGAAGCAAAACAACATTTAAAAATAACAAAAAAATATATGTGTATATATATATAGTGGAATTCGTTTATTATAATCACGAATAATGCTATCAACCAATTATGATCATCAAAATCAGTCGGTTCAAAATCAGTCCATTTAAACACAGTAAAATGACAGTAAAATGATAATTAATATCACATTGATATATATATATATATATATATATATATATATATATATATATACGTGTAAGCGTGTGTTTGTGTGTTTGTGTGTATGTTCCAGCATTAATATATTTGCTATAATTTGCCATTATATAATTCCATTTGTAAACACATCACTGATGAGAAAACAGTTTTCTTATCTTTATTGAATATCTAGAGAAGCTATATGAAATATATCAACTAATGAAATGTTTTTATATACCTATATATTTATATACAGGATGAGCCAAAAGTAGGTTAAAAATGTTGTAAATATTCCTACCTGCGGAAGTGACACCTTCCTCATGATATAGGCAAACTAGGGTCAACCATTCGATCTTAACAAAAGAATGGTTCTGGCTATACATACTCTTCAAAGAAAAAAGATCAAGGAAAATTATATTTGTTTTAGTTGCAGAATATTGTTAAGATATGGTGGCCAGGGCCATTTTTATTGAGGCCGAATGAATGACCTTAGTTGGCCTCTATCATGACAAGAGTGTCACTTACACAGCTAGGAAGGTTTGTGTGTGTGTGTCTGTGTGTGTATGTGTGTGTGTGTGTTGCAGCAAGTCGTTTTACAGGTACGTTTCATTAAATACGACAAAATTTTTTCTTTATTTTTCCGTCAATTTTCTCGATTTGTCAAGCATTGATTTATCGTTTCAGTTGGTAAGTTGTGTAATAGGTTGCCGTGTAATTTTTTGTCAATCATTTTCCTATAGCGTTTCGATCCTTGATCGTCGTCAGGAGCAATTTTGTTGTTGTTAAACAGGCTTTTTCTGTTGCCTTTTTATATGTAATTAATTTTGTTTTGGTTTTTATTTATTGGTTGAATTTTATTTAGTTATTTTGATTGAAGTCGTCCGTTGGGGGGGGGGAGGGTAAAGAAAGGTATGGGTAAATTCTTTTTTATTGTCTACTGAAACGAGAAAAAAATGCTCGGCAGATCGAGAAAAACAACAGAAAAATAAAAAAGAAAAATCTGTTGTATTTAATCAAACGGGCCTTGATATATGTATATATATATATATATATATATATATATATATATATATATGTGTGTGTGTGTGTGTGTGTGTGTGTGCGCGCG
>NC_136503.1:12492349-12559849 GCF_053919585.1 Euprymna scolopes | reverse complement strand
TGAGCAATATTTTTTTATGGAATTCCTTCGATGAGGATTGATCATTTGTGTTTTTCTATCTTGAATGTTATTCTCAAGATTGTTTCTGTTGATGTAATCTTCAAATTGCTCCAGATGTGTCTTGTCGAACTCGTAAATCTGTACATAATCTTTAAATCAGCCCTTTATTTAATCCACAGGTGTATATTATTCTCATTCCGTCAGTCATGATTGGGTAGAAGTCTTAAGCACTTCTTAATTATATTGTGATTATCATCTGCATGTAGGATTGAACCATGAACCTCTAGAAGTGCTACTTTGATTTAATTAACTTGACACGCTATCCGTTGCGCTACGTCTTCATGTTGATTATACTAGTATGTATTGTGTTTGATTTAAAATCCGTACAGATTTACAGGTTCGACAAGACACTCGATTAACTACAACAACTATTCTCTATTTCCATTACTCTCTATCCGTGCACAAAATCTAAGTAAAAATTTTATCAGCAGTGATTTTTTACAGCTACGCATCTATGGAAGATATTACCACAGAGTTGCTTCCCGGCTGACCATATCATGATCGTTTTCTGTGTCCAAGTTTAACAGGTTCTTAAAAAGCCGTCCTCTAAAATAAAGTATCAAATGTACATTACAGCACCCATTAACCTTTCCCTTGAGTCGCCTCCAAGCCTTTATAAGCGGTAACTATATGATGTAAAAACATTTCTTTTTTTATGCAAATATATAGGATGACCCCAAATAACAATGTTCCATCTTCCATGACGCCAACAGGAGCAATGTCTGCATGGAAGATTAAAATAGTGTTTGGTAGATTGTTATTGCGTCGTATAAAACCAGACTATCACGAAGTGCCGCTTCAAAGTTTACGAAAAAGTTTTTTCTTTCAGATTCAAAAACAATAAATCCTACTAAGAAAAAAGTGGAATGGTTCATGATTTACAATCGGTTCAATTGATCTACAAATACGCTTAAACCAGATGAGCAAACGTAATTCAGATGCAACATAATGGTTGCTGTGTTTAAGATATTTGAGATACACATCCTGTAAGCAGGTTTTGGATAGCAAAGATCAAAAAAAACGTAAAATTACGGACTTTGTTTGTAGTCTTTACTATTATATAAAAAAACTTTTTCTTTCTGTGTGTGTGTGTATGAAAAAGAGAGAGAGGGTTCTCTATGAACTCGGAAACGACTGGACCATTTCTTTTAAATTTAACACGAAGGTAATTAATGTGTCTAGAAGTGTTCTTTTGTGGGTATTATATCGGACTGCGTCTAATAAGCATCGAAAATCGATAATCGAAATAATTCGATTAAAGAAAGAAATCCGATTTTGACCAAAGTTAATGCTTTTATACAACCTAACATCACAAGTGCATTTGAAAATTTGATCACCGCACAAGCAGAAAGGCCTAGTCTATAAAATCAACTGTATATTCTTTTATAAGATAGGGACGTGTTCGAAATGGATGTTTCATTTTAGAACACAATTGAATTTAAACGTAATGCTTTCCAAAACAATCCAAAACGTTATACTAAAACTTAATCACAAGTTGGATATATAGTTTAATTGAACAATGATACTTTGACTTTAAAAGAATTTCATAAAATCAAAATTTAGTTTGTTCATAAGACAGGAATGCGTTCAAAATCAATGTTTCTGTTTAGAGTACTATTGGACCATGATACTTGACTTTTGCATTATAAACTTTACGGGGAGCCATTATTTACAGATAATTTTATAAAATCAACAGTCTATTATGTACAGTGCAATGTAGACTACAATTTATTGCGGACTAACTCAATGCGGCGGGTGGGGGCATGTGAGTTTCCTCCCGGTACTTCGCGGGGCGGAGGGCTTTAACTAGAGCAGGCAATTAATCGATTTGATTAAAAAATGGTTGATTTCACCGATTTTGAAGACAATAAAACTATGGGAGAAGGGAACATTTATTAATCCTCATTCAATCCTGGACAAAGTTTGGTCTCCCTGCTAGTAAACTCTAAGAGGAAAGGGTAATGGTTCTATCCGGAGTAAGATGAAAAAATAATGTTACGGTGATCGTGATCAACCATATTTTGTGACTATATGGACTTTTCTAGTCTTCAACACATTATGATGAACCGATGATAGAGGAGTAATAAGCTTTCTACATACAACATGTTAATTTCTACTTCTCTAAATACACACTCATGTTGTAAATATACTGTTTTATTTTTACATTCAACCTTTCAATGTCAGAAGAAATATATCCGTGTAACGCATTTAATCCCGAACATCGTCGGGTATTTATGATAGAAATTACATGAGTTTAGTTCGTAATTCTATATTTCATTAAAACAATTTATTTTAAAAGGAAATTAATAAACTTTGTTTATTCTACACAACATTATGTTTCAAGTGAATCTTATCATGGAGGATATATTATAATACAGATATTTTCTTAGTTTCGTATTAAAATATCATTTCATATTCTACATCGTTAAATTATATGAAACGTAAAACACGTAAACTACTATACTGTACACTTTTATATCCAGTTATTGGTTAATGAAATAACGTTTTGCTATAACGGTTTGGGTTGTTTTAAAATACATTACATTTAAATGCGTCATTAATTTCTTCGGGATTGTTTTTGGTCCGCCGACAAAAGGAGGGTCGACCTGTAAATTCACCCTTGTCCGTTCGTTCGCTCGTCTGTCCGCACTTTTTTCAATAACTACGCTTTGGATTTTTTTTTTGGGGGGGAGGGGGGAATTTTGCACAAACATTAAACAGGATATGAGTAAAAAAGGTAACAGAACGAATTTTCCTTGGAAAACTCCGGTTGCCCCTCTAGCGGTGCCTTTCGGTTTAAAATAGCTAAAATTGATACTTTTGTGCTTATTAAAAAAATTGATGCCTTGGATTTTTATAAAACTTTCTGAAAAGTGGTAACTAACTGATTTCTATATAATTTTGTTTGTCTATACTTCGCGATAACTTTTGGGCTAATAAAACACTCCATTTGGGGACTATTTTACCATATTTGTTCAAAATTTTCTATGTATGTCTGTTTTGCAGTTTTGCATGGTGCTGAACTCAAATTTAAATATGTTAAGGTATTGGGGACTTCTGGGAATAAATGGGAAAGGGCAAATGATGGACTTAGTCATTTCTTTGTTTGCATTGTGAAGAACTCAAATTCACATATGTTAAGACCTAAAACTGAACCGTTTGTTCATTTCACCCGGATTTGACTCCCCTGGGGACTTTTGGGGTTAAATGGGGGGAGTCATTTTTTATGCCTCGTTCACTGTGCACTCACGGGGGACCATGCATGCTTCACTTGTTTAAAAGTGAATCGTGTGACACATTTTTTAACATGTTTAATTACGACATTGAAAACAAAGTTCGAACGTCAGTTAACTGATGGCATGGTAAGGATTTTTACTTATACAATAATTATTCAAAATTAAAGTTGCATTAATTATGAATTAATTAAATAAATTGCTTTCAGCGTACTTTGGGGCGAAAATAATTGCCAAATCTTATTTTCATTCAAAAAGAACGATGTAATTCAAATGTTCATATATATGCGATTGAAACGGAAACCGATTTGATTATGAATAACGCAGATTCAAAATGTCTTGTTAAAATCATAGTTTGGAAATGTTATGCTGCTTGCGTATAGAGAACAAAATCAAAAACACTAAAATTAAATTTTAAGTTTTTTTTTGGGGGGGGGTTCAAATCGTAATTTGAAAGTTTATAAAGTGCATTATTCTTTGAAATAAAACTAAGCTCATTTATTATGGTTAAGCTTTCAGGTTAAACAAAGGTTTTCATTAACTGACCGATCGTAATACAGAAGAAAATGCAAAGTGTGTGTGATTAGCCTGCCGATAAGAAAACTCTTCTAAAGTACAACTTCTCAACCAAATAACTGACGCTTGGCGATAGAAGTGGATAATAAATCAGTCCACAGACAAAAAAGGAAGAGACATCATGGTGGTGATCGAAAACAAAGAAAAGAAAGCTAAAACTTCTTTTAAGGAACAAAAACAATAGTTTTAAATTTTCTAACCAAGTCTGAGCATGAATTAACTTCATCAACTTGTTGTTTCTTCCCAGCAATAACTTATCGTTTTATTATTATTATTATTATCATCATCATTATTATTATTATTATTATTACCATTATTATTATTATTATTATCATCATCATCATCATTATTATTATTATTACTATTATCATCATCATTATCATCATTATTATTACTATTATCATTATCATCATTATTTTTATTATTATTACTAATATTGTTATTATCATCATCATCATTATTATTATTATTATTACTATCATCATCATCATCATTATCATTATCATCATTTTTATTACTATTCAGGTTCAAATGAACAGCTATAGCAGGAATTGGAATACACTTTACTAAAGCCTGATTGTCACAGCTGGTGAATTTCAAAAATGCAATCTGGACGTGAAGACACTTTAGAAGAACGATATGCAATAGGCGGGAACAGTACACACAATTAATCGTGAGGAACTGAAGATGCGGAAGATTTGCGCAAGGTTTGTCTCAAGGGTGTGGTCCACAACTGCATCCTTGTCACAGACTATTTGGCGAAGCTGAACATCAAGACAATTCCTTATCCTCGCTATAGTCCGGCCCTTAATGCCTGTGACTTTTGGTTCTTCACTAATCTCATGGAAATCTTAGAGGCTGCCGTTATGAGATAATTTAGTTATTATGAGCTGAAAGAGGCTGTAATGAGGTTAATTGACAGGCTCACACAAGAGGAGTTCCACGGGATCTTCCAGAAGTCAGTACGGTACAACAAGTGCATTGCAGCCAAAGATTACTCTGAGACTAGAGTTTCATGTGTGTACTATCAATAAAATTGCCCATACGAAAAAAGTCTGGAAACTAATTGAAGGCACCTCGTATTTTTATAGTTCACTGAAAGTTTCTCTTGTTTCAGATTGTCGACAAGTTTCCAACTAAGTTGCGTCAACACCTAAAGTTTTGTGAATCTTATAAACACGACGTGTGCGCAGAACGATTGACAAAACAAAAGTCGAAACGCATGAGGTATTATTAGCATCAGACCATAGTTAGTGCGTTAAGACGGAGAATATGACCCTGAGTGACCTTCAAGGGACAAATCCGGGTCACAAAATATTATGCCATTCATTTTCCGATTAATACTTAAAAAAAATAAATAAATATGGAACATTGCGAAATGTTCAGCCAATGAAAAATCACTCGGACAGATGACAATATAAACGCGCTGCAAACATTAGTTTTCATTGTGCAAAATTTTAAATCATTAAAAATCAAGTGGGACTTTTTTCCAAGTGGCGTCTGGAAATTAGAAAAATAATTAAGATAATCTACATGTGATATCATGACATGGCAACTGTACAAAAGTTAACGCGATATTGTGATATCGAATCAGAACACATCGTTATCGATTGGAAGAAGAATTTCCTAAGAGACATTTGCCAGTAATATTCCCTTAGGAATTCCCGGCAGATCATAAGCGAAACCCTCCTTTGAGAATTAATGGGTTTGCCCATTCAGTTAAAGGACGTAATCTCCTTACAGTTTTGCATGCAATTTTAAAAACTGTTGTCTTTTTGTTGTCAAAATCTAATGTTTGGTATCAGTTGTTGAATCCTGATTTCGCAACATGTATTTACAAAGCTACAAATCTACATATCCTACAGTTACATACATATGGTAACATTTGAACGGATTCTACATGTAAACGAATGGTATTTTTTTTCTGATACACCAAGTAACGTTACATATGATTGCTGAATTAACTTATTCAAATTTAGATGTGTTACATGTAATTGCATATGAACCAATAATATTTTAATTATCTTACTTTCAAAATATTGTTGTATATTAACGTTGCATCATATTATATATATATATGCATACATATATATATATATATATATATATATATATACATATATATATATATATCACTGAAGAAGAAAACTATGTGCTTTTGAAAGAAACGTTTTCGTTTTCTTTTGTTTTTGTTTTATTTTTGTTTTTCGAAAACATTTTGTATGCCTACACGTTAACAAATAGGAACTACATGCAGAAAATATATAAACATTTTTATTACTGTTTTCAAGGGGTAAAGTAACGAATGAAGTTTAACGAGGTTAATACAAGAGTGCTCAACACCGAAGTAGATCAGGTATACACTTTATTTGTTTTTACATAAGCAGTAATACGTTACTGCACAGTCATCAGCATGTTTCGTTCAGCTAGTTATTAGTAACTAGAGACCCCTTGTACAGCTTATACGAAAGCTAAATTAGCAGGAAAATATTAGGTCTTCTTTGACGCAGGGAGTTAAAATTAGGTGGTTCTGTCAAATGTTGTGAAAAATAAGATTTGGTTGTATGTAAATAATTTCAATAGGGATGTAGGTTTGAGTCTGTGTTGAAATATGATAAATGGTGGGATGTTAAAGAATCGTACTTGTATGCATGTGTGGTGGCCTGTGACGAAGAAGACCTGATATTTTCATTGCAAACTTTGTTTTCGTATAAGCTGTATAAGAGTTCTCTAGCTACTAGGAATTAACTGACCGAAACATGCTCATAACTGTTTAGCAATATATTACTGCTTGTGTAAAAACAAATAAAGTAAAGAATATATATATATATATAATTATTTTATTTACTATAATAATTAAATACCTATATATATAGATATATATTCTTTATTTTTACATATGTTATACAGGGTTACATATTAACAAATGTGGTATGCTAAAGAACAGTATTTTAAAAAATATATTTTTACTCTTTAATAAATGAACGAATATTACATATAAGTACCAAATATATATAAAATATTACATATGTTACACATATATAAATACTAGCATGGGTGCCCAGCGTTGCCCGGGTGTTTGGAGGTGTGTGTTGAGCAAAAAAAAAAAAAGTGGTAGTAGGAAGTCAGGCTCGAACCCGTACCGCGAAGGAGGAAAAGAATGGGGAAAAACGTGACGTCTTTGCTGTTACGACCACCGCCAAACCAGAAGTGACGTAGACTTAAATAAAGGCTAGACAATCGAAAAGAGGGGATGACTCCGAAAATATCGGCGAAAAAAGCGACCCCTCCTTGTAGAAAAGTTCCTAGTTGAGGGTGAAGAAATTTATGTTTTTAGCTAATTTTTCAGTATTTGTCGTTTGGAGGGTCGAGCTTCAAAACGATATGCATCTTGTGAAAATCCGTCGCCTCTGTCGAAAGTTTTAGGCAGACATGCAGACATACATACATACATTTATGTATTTGTAGCTCAAATTTTCGGCCCAAACCGATTAAAAAGCTTGCCCTATTTCTGAATACCCGTTATATAAAATTTCAAATGTTTAGACCAGAAATTGTCTGAGTAATTTGGTAAAGACCGCAGACGTCAATTTTTTTAACTTTGACCCTATTATGACCCCTGAACATTTATGGTTTTGAGGTCAGCTCAAGTTATTACGTTAGATCCATGTCTAAGGAACCTATATCTAAAATTTCAAGTTTTTAGACCCAAAATTGTCGGAGGAGTTTGGTAGAGTTCTCAAAGATCAAATCGTTGAACTTTGACCCCTTAACAGCCAAATTTCTGGCCGGAAACTGATTACAAAGATTTTCCCAAATCTCAGTACCCTGTATATCAAATTTCGAGAGAGTTATTGTGTAGGGAAATGTACACAGACAGACAAACAGACACTTTCACTTATATAGATATATAGATATCATCTAATGTAACA
Organism: Euprymna scolopes; assembly: GCF_053919585.1. Classification (NCBI taxonomy): domain Eukaryota; kingdom Metazoa; phylum Mollusca; class Cephalopoda; order Sepiida; family Sepiolidae; genus Euprymna; species Euprymna scolopes. Next base: position 12,552,048 of record NC_136503.1, on the reverse strand, counting down.
TAGCGTTGTGCACAACTGAGAGGTTAATGTATATATACATTTCATACTGTTAAATATGTTACATCTTTGAAAACAAGAGTGAACAATATTTATTATTTGCATATGAAAGCATATCATATGTAATTGTTACATATTTTACATTATCGTAAGGACATGAATGTGGGATGTGTTAATATTGCGCTTTTCATAAAGTATATAAAAACAGCAATGGTTCACTTCTTTATTTGTTTCCGATGAATTTTAATAAGCAAATGAACCGTCATATCAGGTGTCGCTGTTTTAACACATTCTGTTCAGGTCAACAGCTCGCACGATTCAATTATAAGATGGTGAACTGGAAGAATTGATTTACTGCTACGATCATCATCATCATCAGAATCAGAATCATCATCATCAGAATCATCAGACAATCATCAAGTCACAGCATGGTGTCAATTTATAGTGACTATGTAACTAATACATCATAACAGTAATAAAAATACTCCTGCTACTCACATTTGCAAAAAAAAAACATTGTGTAGACTGTTGGAGTGCTCGTTCCCCTTTCTTGTGTTCTTAAAACAAAAATTGTTCACTGATTTTGTTTTCCGTAGAACTGCAATGAACGATATGTACCGTTAAAAAAGATGTCATTTTCAGGTCGAAAACGCGCTTCAAACTTAAGATGGCGGATTGAAAGAGTCAGATTTTTATTACGATAACCATCATTGTTGTCACCAACACGCTGAACATTCGGATGAATGCAGAAAGAGGGCATCGTTTGGAACAAACTTGTACTTGGCTAAATTGAAGCTACATAACAAAGAGTAAAAATCTTACATACCTCACTTTTCAACGTAAAACGGAATTTTCTTGCAACGTTAGTTGGGAAAATGCGACCATGCAATTTTATCGTAAAATTAGCGATGGAGCCAGCGCTCGGCCTTACTCTGTCGTAAAATATGCTTAAATATACAGAGTAAGCCAAAAGTAGAAAATGTTTCTCGAAGCGTAAGAGGCAAACTATATAAATGAAGAAGGAAAACAGTTTGAACACTGATCAATAACATTTAATTTTCATTAATATAATTGTTTTATTACATATAGTTGCACTGTAAGAATTTGGAATTGGTTGACTTGCCGAGGGTAGGTCGGTGGGGAAGAAAGGAGTGCTGGTAGCTGTGACCAACACGGCCAGTGGTCGGTTAATCAAAGAACCTGAGTGCCTGCCCCTTCCAAGTTAAATAGACATTCCAGTCACGCGTGAATCTCGTTGACTGAGAGTTGGAGTAGATAAAAAGGGGTGGCCGTTCTACTGTTGTTGTAGTAGTTGTTGCTGTCTTTTAGACAAATTACACTTCGACCATCGTTACCCATTTGTTACTTTTACAAGGGAAGACTGCTTGTAAGCAACGTCGACATTTCGTTGCAAGACTTAAACCGCCTTTTCTTCCCCTCCCCCTCCCCTACTCGTCGGTAAGCTAATTCCAACAGTACGTATACGTGATCTCTAAATAAACGTTTCTACAGTTCACCTACTTTTTGCTTACACTGTATTTTAATTTATGCAAATTTCGTATTTATTATTACATAGTCAATTGAATATTAAATTATACTTAATATATAGTAGTGGTTTCAAAAGTTATAATTGTCTTAGCTGCCATCAGTTAGAAATGAAAGCAAATTATTTAGCACCTTAGTCACGTCTTCTGCCGATGTAAGTATCGAGAGTCAGATGAGAAAGATTTAATATTCAACGACTTATAGAAATGAATTGAATTTGGACATGCACAGAAAGAAGTAAGAATATGTTGGCAAGTTGAAATGAACATTTTGTATTTCAACTTGCCGATATATGTCTGATTTACCCATTTTAAACCATCCTTGGTGTATGATTACTATTTCCTGTTTATTTCACTGTTATGTGAATAGTCGTTTAAAAGTTTATCGGTTAAATATTTACACACACATACATCTATTGTTTTACTTATATAGATTTCTAACAAGTTTCTACCCGTTAATGTATTATCTTTCCAACGAGGCGTTAATGTGTCATCTAACTTGATGTTTTTTCACCTCCTATCAATGTCCAGAGGCTACTCGAGGATAAGAGTTTATTAGTGTACGGTAGTCAATAGGAATATATCGTAGTAATCGTTAGTAGTAAAAATTAGGAAAATTGGATTACTTAAGGGGACGACTCATCAAGAATTTGTTTGCGTTGGACTTTAAGGTGACCATACTGTAGTCAGCTAGAAAGAAAACGAAACAGAGTTCCACAGGTGTGCAGTTCTAAGAAAGAAACATTGTTCATGGAATTTACATTTACGTTTAGGCACAGATAAAGAGTGGAAAAAATAACTGATAGTGGTTTCAGCTAGACGAGTGTTTTTCGTATAAGTTTGGCGAACGGGCACAATTAATTGGAGCTCAGACGAGCACTTGCCATGAAAATAAAGATAGACAAAGACAAGCTCGGAAAGACTCTTTTGTGTGCAAGACGTTGCAGGGAAGATAAAAGGGCATCCCCTACTAAAGTTTTGTACTATGATACATTTTATTTTTTTAAAACAATTTCTAACTATTGATTAATTCATTTAAGCGGCCTGAACCTTTTACTGCCGAAAGCCACACTCATATGAAAACAATGTTATTTATGTTGCGAACAGGAACTTGAATTGAAATTGCTGCCTGGACTAACATACAGACTTATGAAAATATAGATATTAGAAGGAAAGGAAGAAACAAATAAACATGAAAGAATAGAGAGAGCTGCAAACAAAAGACGGACGGCGATAAAGACAGAAAGTGATATAGAAACACACAGATAGGGCTAGGAATAAATCGAGACATGTATATATATATATATATATATATATATATATATATAGATAGAGAGAGAGAGAGAGAGAGAGAGAGAGAGAGATCTAAGAAAGAGAAAGATGGGAGAGATGTAGACGGAAAGATAAAGTGAGAGGAGTGGAAAATAGGTTGATATAGAAAAAAAGCAGATGAGAAAAAAGAAAAAACAGTGAGAGGAATAAATCAGGACAGATATAGAGAAAGAAACAGATGAAGGTTAGAGAACGAAGGTTGGAGGGGGGGGGTGATATAAATATACAAAGATAGGGACCTAGAGATATAGGAAAAGCGAAGGTTAATAGAATAGACAATCTGCTTTAGTGAGAGATCAGTAAAGTGATATAGATGCAGGAAGAGCGATATAAACGGAGAGAGATGGGTCGAGAGTGATATACATGAAGAGAAACAGAGACATATATATATGTATATATATATATATATATATATATATATAAAATAAAAGAGAAATTGATACAATATAGATTTAAGTAGAGAGATGAGGACATACATAGCTAGCTAGCTAGCTAGCTAGCTAGCTAGCTAGCTAGCTAGCTAGCTAGATAGATAGATAGATAGATAGATAGATAGATGGATGTAAGAGATTGTGATAGAGACATTCGTAAAAAGTGGGGGAAAAGTAGAGGGAACAAATAGAAAGCGGGAACAGGGTAAGAATATTAGGAACAGAGAAAGAGAGAGTAAGAGAAAGAAAAAATAAGGATAGAGACACATATACAGAAAGAAAAAAAAGGGTCAAGAAAATATGAATGTGGAGAGAGAAGTGCAGACAGCCAGGGAGAGAGGAAGAGGGGAAAAACATTTTGTATAGGGAGAGCCTACCTGTCTCGTCCTGCTCGTACGAATGATTGCGTCTTAGGCAACAGGTGATAAATAAATCAACATCCTCATCCAAAGGATGAAGATAACACCTAATATTTTTTTTTAATTTACTTACAACCTTACCAGTTAGGCATTAGATCATTTTTCATGTGGTGGAAAAACCGAGCTTTCTTAAAGAGGGACGTTGCATGCGAACAGAAATACATGTATAGTCCCGTAAGTATTATTTCTCGGAATAGGACGCCTCGGCTAACAGATAATACATCAAATCTTCTTTCGTAAGTGATGCTTTGTCATATGTCTTTCGTCAGACTGAAGAAATATTACACGTTGATCCAAATCGAAGGATTAGATTTTTACGTGCCTTTCAAAAAAGTAAGATTATATAGTTTTAGTGAGAACTCATATTTCCAAAATTACAGTCCAGCTCTTAGCGCAACCTGGTCGGTATCGTTGGAATTCTATTAAAGATAAGACCGCATCAAACTGCAAACAATAATCTCATCTTCTTTAAAAGGCAAAATTAAGGCGTGGCGAGAAGCCTTCTCCCGTTCTCGGGATAGAACAGATACTATAGTTTGACCATATTTTAAACCGAATAATTGTTCTACTTACTTGTTCATTAATGAGAGTTAAGTTAGAAATAAAATCTTCAAGATGATCGTGGCACCTTTGATCGCCATGTGGAATTAGGGATTGATGTTAACGAATGCTATTATTTCGTTCTCATCAATTCTGATTATTTGGGTTGATTTCCATACTTTTTTTTCATATTTCCACTATTTTCATCAGTGTTCACGGATTTATAGTTTCAATTTCCTTAGATTATTTATCTTGCAGTAGTTAATTTTTTTATAATGAAAATCATTCCAGACAAAGCATGAAGCCTCTTGATGTAAAGAAGCTACAAAATACTACCTCAGGGTCAAACACTATCTAACAATATGTATTGTATAGATTCCGATCCAGAAAACAGCGATTCTTATCCCTCTGTCAGAAACATCGGCCATGGAATGTGAGAAATTACGGATGAAAAAAGGAGAGTGAGATTTACGAGGCTGCAGAAAGTAACGCCGGTTCAGTTTCTACTCTTGTATTTATCATCCTTATCTTTTTCAGCTTGTCAGCAAATTCTCTACATATAGTAGTAATTCTTCTAATGCACTCACCTCCAAAAGACAGAAAGTCTGTTCTGTTTGTTGTCAATACACAGGTGCTGGAAGAGGAAGAAGGGGAAGAAAAGGAAAAAGTGGTACTCGTGTTTGGTTTTATGGGAAAGAGGATGAGACTAACCGCGAGAATTGCTGAGATTTGAGAGGAGTAAAAGACCGAACTCGGACGGATAGGCGACTGTGATTTTGCTTAAGCAGAGAAAACGGTGAGGGGAGAGAAAAGTCTCTCCCTAAAGAAAGTTCCAGCTGAAAGTGAGGAAAAAAGTGAGGCTGAAGAATCCGGCAGTTTTCACTACATTTACTTAGATTTGTCTGTATCCTGAAGCTGGAAAAATGTGTAATGTCGACAGAAATGTGTAATGTGAATTGCTGACAGAAAGTATATGAAAACGCGAGATACAGTATTGACAGCATTGGTTTAAATTGTGAAAAGATCGTTCTCAAATACGAAAGTGTAATTTTAGTACCGCGTGGGCGATGATTATTTGAATTTCATGATATTCTGATATTGATATTTGTCTAGTATTGAAATCCCATGCGACGGGAGTTCATACCCTTTCCTTTCTTTCGATACAGGATTGGTTAAACCATAAATTAATGTTTCTTGTTTAAATATCAAATAGACAGGCAAGGAGGGTCGTCAAGGGAATCATTTTATGCCAATGCTGAAAATCAGAAACTTAATGTTCGATCACTAGTGTCACCGACACAGGTTGTATCCCAACATTAAAATACGCTTCAGATGCCATATACGAACGGATAATACCTGGTGTGGTATTAGCATTAGTCGATCTATACCAGCTTCCTCCGAAGGAGGGAGTTTACAGGGAATATCAAATTCGCAAGTGTTCACCATGTATATCCCGATCAAGAGAAGATGAAATACAGTTGCTGGCATTCTCAAATTTCAAATTGTCACCCATCTGGTACTGGCCAGACTCCACGTTGTTTAACTTCAGTGATCTTATGAGAACCAATGTGTCAATGCGATTATGCGTGCCATATACCCAACGTAAAGAAACCCACCAGTAATATTACTGGAATGGCGCAACCATGTGAAACCATCGTAGCCTGGCTTGAGGTCATGTGCCATTCTCGCGTGACCAACCCTTTTTGACAACATCCAGGCTGGAGCTCTCGGCGCCATTGTGAGATCACGAATGTCATATTCGCTCTGAACAGTTCTTTGTGGCCACGTCACCTTTGTAGTAAACTTCATTTACCTAAGTGGTAGAAAGTTTCCTTTCTTGCACAAGAATTCTGTCCTATGTGGCCACTTACATCTGTTAAACTCTTACTTTGCATCTCTGGTTTGAAAGTTGGGATACTGCAATGTTGAAGATTGTGTCTTTTGCTTTAGAGACAAAACATGATTGTATTCTATACTTGAAATAGACTGGACTAAATAGACATCAAGCATTTTTATCAATGTGATTCTTCGGATTGTTCTTATCTTGAGTGCTAGTTTCACAAGGTTTCGGTCGATATAGCCTCCGACCGTCTTCAAGCGTATCTTGTCGAAATCGGGAATCTTTCTGTCGAACTCGGGAACGAGTTATCATGGATCGTCATGCTCTTAACAGAACATATCTCTTCGGAACTTATAAGTCGATACAAAATCTTGAGGTTTCTTGCACTGCAACAGAAAACGCAAATCTGGTTGCGAGACGGTTTGCCTCTAACTCCATTTTAGACCCAATAAATCACCCCTTCCAAATTTCCCTTTACGAACAGGAGCCACACTCTATGATCTGAGGATCAACTTCTGCCATGTTCATGATGCTACAAAAAACTAGATCCTTCGAAAACGTGCGGTCATGATCTTATCCCTGATATACTATTTGTAAAAATTATCTACTGAGATTTCCTTGGTTTTCCTCAAACTTTATAACAAATGCCTTACCGAATCCTGCTTTCCTGACTGCTGGAAAACTCCTTCTGCTGCGTCAGCTTTTAAGAAGTCTGGCGAAAAGACTGGCCCACTCAGCCCCATTAGTTTCCTCCCTCTCTTCGCCAAAATCATGGAGTCTTTAATCAATCAAGAAATAGTCCACCACCTCATAGATAATAAACATCTTTGCGAACGAAAGTACGGATTTAAACATGCCCGTACTACTGCAAATATCCCAACGTACATACCACGAACTGGATAGGGAAGAGGAGGCTAGCTCAGTAGTCCTCGACATATCTCTGAGTTTGTCACGATGGTCTTTTCATGAAAATTATATCATATAGTATTACTGGAAGAATACTTAACATAATCAAATCTTTCTTAAATAAGAGAAAAATCCACTTGTCCTCGGTGGGTATACGTCAAAACAACATTCTATAAATGTGGGTGTGTCATAGGAATCGATCCTTGGACCTATATTATTCCTGATATTCATAAATGACCTTCTTGATAAAATTATATCTGGGTTGTGTATATTTGCTGATGATACTACGCTCTATAACAAACTTGAGGGGAAAATAGTTAAAGGCTTAAAGGAAGACATCCAGTCTGTAGTGGAATAGGGTTGTTCAATGTTGCCAAGACTAATATTTTTTCCTTTAATAACTATAAGAAACCTTCTCAACCACATATTACCATGGCTAATGATACACTACCTCAATGTACTTCGTTCAAACTCGTAGGCGTATTATTCACATGCAACATAGGAACAAATACATTGAAGACGCTGCAAATAAGGCGTGCTCAATCTATCCTGCTAGGCGGTTATTCACACCTGAAAGTATTCTGTACCTTTACAAAGCCACTATTCGTCCATACATGGAGTATTGTTGCCATATATGGGCTGGTGCATCTGCCACTAATCTCTCGCTCCTAGACGTGGTTAAAAAAAGATTCGCCAACCTGACAGGTATCGCACTAGCAACCAAACTCAAACCTCTGTCCTATCGCCGAAATGTTGCATCTCTGTCCCTGTTTTACAAGCATATATTTTTGATAAACTCAAAGCACCTGTACCTCCTCGAGATGGATACTCCCGACAAACCTGTAAAGCAGCAAAATCCTACCCCTACACTGTAGAAATCTCTAGATGCCGTAAAGCTTTTTACTCGAATAGATTCTTCTTTCTAACTCCTAGACTTTAGAATTACCTTCCTGGTACCTGATTCCCCGACTGTATTCGCATGCAGAAGTGTTTTTGTAAAAAAAAAAATAAAAAAAAAATGGATTCACCATTTATCAAGGCCCGGAGGCCACTCGAGGATAAGGGTTAATGAGTGTACAGTGGCAAAAAGGAACATGTAGTAGGAATTGTTAGTAGTGGAAATTAGGTGAATTGGATTACTGAAGGGGATGGCTCATCAAGAATTTGTTCACATCATACTTGAAGACAACTATATTGTAATCAGTTAGAAAGCAGGAAAACGGAACAGAGTTCCACAAAAATATAAATATAATATAATATAAACAGATCTTGCATTGCCCAACTCCCTATATAGTATAACTCTAAATTTGGTCCTAAATAGTAGTCTCTTACGATAAAGTTGCACTGTGTTTTGGGGTGAAATAACAGTAAAAAGACAAACGAAAAATACAAATTGTAGACATTTTGTTAAGATCTCATCCAAAATCTTTAACTCAATATTTTACATCTATAAGGAACGGAAATTACATATATCATCCACACCATTTTTATCTTTGCGCGGAAATTTGCTGATCTCCCTGGTACAATACTGAGGAATAGATTCGTTTCTAAACCATGAGTTGTACAACACGGTTAGCAAATGAATAAAAATATGATACAAATATAATTCGTAAAATAATTCGTAAAATTATAATACAAAATATAATACAAATATAATTCGTAAAAAGCCTCCAGAACTTCTTCCTGTTCTAGGCAACTTTCGCAATCAGCCTCTTTGATACCCCCAAGACGAGAAAAGTCACCTAAATAAGCGTCGAACTAAGCCAAAGGTAGGGCTTCGTGGTAAAGAGATCGTGTGAATAACAGCGAAAACCCGTCATTTGCCACGGTACGTCAATCCGACAATGTGACACTGGCGATGTGTCAATCAGTGGACTGTCGACACCCTTCTGCACGCATTAAAGCGGCCATGTTTGTTGCCTCATTCGCACTCTTTTTAGTCGCGTGCAAGCGACTTTAAGTCACTCCATCGCCGATGGAGTCCATCGGTCGGTTTGTCCGTAACACTTTTGTTCTTAGCCTTTTTGATTAAGATCAAAGGTCTGTTCTTAATAGATGCTGTTCTTAGCTTTTTAAATTTTTCTTGGGCTTTTGGCCAAGATCAAAGTGTAGTATCTGTTTCGGCAGATACTGCAAGCTATGACTAGCTATGACTAGCAAAGACCAGATGTGGGGGCAACCCCACATGTCTGACCTTTAACCAGCTCCTATTTCCCACCTCTCGGGAGCTGGTCCCCTTTTTCCCTTCCCCCTCCCTTCACTCCTCACATTAAAAATCGGCCTTGTGCCTAATTTGCTCGGTGGGGGAGCAAATAAATACCATCTGTTTCGGCAGATACTGCAAGCAAAGACCATATGTGGGGCAACCCCACATATAAGACCTTAGTCAATGTAGGGGCAACCCTTCATACCAATTGTCACTATCCAGCTCCCCTACTCCCCGGGGAGTTGGTCCCCATTTCCCCTTCACATTAAAAATCGGCCTTGTGCCTAATTTGCTCGGTGGGGGGAGCAAATAAATGCCAACCCCACATATAAGACCTTGGTCAATGTAGGAGCATCCCTTTATCCCAATTGTTACTATCCAGCTCCCATTTCCCACCCATTGGGAGCTGGTCCCTTTTCCTCTCCCCCTCCCTCTCTCTCCACATTAAAAAATGGCCTTGTGCCTAATTTTCTCAGTGGGGAAGCAAATAAATACCAAATCTAATTATAAGACCTTGGTCAATGTAGACGCAACCCTTCATACCAATTGTCATTATCCAGCTCCCCTACTCCCCGGGGAGTTGGTCCCCATTTCCCCTTCACTCCTCGTTAAACATCAGCTTTGTGCCTAATTTGCTCGGTGCGGGAGCAAATAAATACCCTTTTCTTGGCTTTTTGGCCAAGATCAAAGTGCAGTATCGTTTCTTACTACATGCTGTACTTATATTTGTAACTTCGTGATATAAAGTGGGGGGTCTGTATTAATTAATGTAAAATGATCACCCACTTTACAACCAGTTAGTCTCAAAGTCATTCAAGTCATTCTCCAGATCATTCAAGTTTTTTTTTTAAGGATTCTATGTATTTTTTAAGTATTCAAGTCATTCTTAGTTCATTCAGTTCATCCTTAAGTTCATTAAAGTCATTCTAAGTCATTTACTTTTTTTTTAAAGTAATTTCAGCCCATTTTTCGGTCATTTTAGTTTATCTTTAAAAATTCCCTGTCAATCCTACATTCACGTATTTATTCATTCATTACACGAAAGCACGCGACTAATGGCTATCGGCCTTGTTAACCTAGCCCTAACTAAAATTCTTGATCCTTCCTGTTATCCAAGGAGTCCAAATTCAGTATTTAACTATAGTAAAAACTACTGCTACCATCTCCTCGCCGCCCGATCTATTCTAGATTCTAGCGTCGCTTTCGCTGCCCTAAAATGGAGTCTGCGACTATAATCGGCAACGAAAGACAATTATATTTTTTAATACCCCCATCTCTTATTGCTAATATTAGCTCTCATTTAATCCTTTCGCATAGTTCGTAAAAGTTGTTCCTTTACGTCCTCCAGATCGAAAAACTACGTGTTGAACTTCTATCCTAGGTTTAACACTAAGTTTACTCGAACCCTGATGAGCCTGTGGTCTGAATAAACAACATTGTGAAAACTTGGACAATCTAAAAGCTAGGTTTCTCTAATTAAGAACCAATCCATGTAACTCTAAAGTTGCACAGAATCGGGACCGTATCTACTTGTCCACGTCCATACTACGTCACGAGGTTTTTTTTTTTTTTTTTATTCCAAAACTTATCGATAAGATCAAACTTATTCCTTAATTGGAATTCATTTTTGGAGATGAGCATTATATATTAATTTATTTCTATTTCGGACTATCAGTCTCATCTTTATTAGTTGATTTTTTTTGATTTTTTTATTGTTTTTTTTTTGTTGTTTTTTTTTTTTTTTTTTGTTTATTCACAACGTTTCGGCCAACTATTCCTCTGGCCTTCGTCAGGTGGTAACTGCGACGGATAGAAACTTCGAATCTCCTAACTGCATTCTCAGCCATCAGTAGTTGTTGTAGTCTCACCACATTTTGACCAATTAACCTCTGGCACGCTTTGGATGGGATTGAAATCGCTATCTTCATACAATGCTCATCTGGAACCGTAGAGATTCAACGTCTATCAACTGCGCTACGAGCCCCGAAGGGCGATCAAGGTTGGATTGTTTGAGCTTATAAATCCACGTTTATTTATTATCTGATCTTCCATAGCATACGGTTCCAGATGAGTATTGTCTGAAGATAGCGGTTTCAATCCCACCCAAAGCGTGCCAGAGGTTAATTGGTCAAAATGTGGTGAGACGACAACAACTACGGATGGCAGTGATGGCTGAGAATGCAGTTAGGAGATTCGAAGTTTCTATCCGTCGCGATTACCACCTGAAGAAGGCCAGAGGAATAGTTGGCCGAAACGTTGTGAATAAACAAAACAATAAAAAAAGATCAAAAAACAACTAATGAAGATGAGACTAATAGTCCGAAATAAAAATAAATTAATTTAAGATCAAACTTATCGATGAAATATCGAAACATTTTATATCCCCGCCAAGTTAGTAGCCCTCGAAGAATTTTCTCCGCTTCAACAAATCGGGATCCACGACCGCGTTCCAGTCTTCTGCTAGAATTATCCGACGAATTGAATATCAGAAAGGTCGATACACTGTTAAAAAAATAGCACAGTTCAACATGGTTATTTTGCGCATAAACCCCAATAAGCCGAAGTATCACATCGTTTACGGTAATATCTAGAATACACAGCCTGCCTTCTGGATGCGCAAATAATGGGTTACACGACACATTTAGAGTTAGCATATGTGAATGTCCATTCAAGGGAGAGAGGTCTTGGTGTTAACGAGCATCTCTCCCCCCCTCTCTGGCTTTCTTACTCTTTCTATTTTCTCTCTCTGTGTCTCTATAAGAGAATAGAGAGGGAGAGAGAGAGAGAGAGAGGTGAGTAAACGTGGAGGTAGACACGTTTACCAGAACCAAAGGTCAGCTGACCAAATTACATATGTGTGACGTGGTTGGCTAGATCTGTGAGATTTGATTTGAGCTTTGAAGAAGACGGACGTTTTTTCCGTGGTCTCCCCCCTCTTAACTGGGGAGGGGGGGAGACGAACGCTGACGTGTGTGAAGAAGAGCCCACACAAGAGATTTCACTTTACACCTGCTGCAGAACCTCTGGGGAAAGTGAAATAAAAAACTATAAAACCATTTCATCGTCTTGGAGTGATAAATCTTCGTCAAACAGGTATCAAGTCTCCCTCCAGGATGAGAAATTGTCAGATGGTTCAACAGCGAGAAGAAACAGAGGTAGGTTCAGAAATTACATGTCACACACACGATTCCCTTTATGATAATCAAACACACAACCATTTATATTAGAGACGCTCACACGGAATCTTTCTTATGTTATATAGAAAACGTAAAATGTGCCCCTAAATGAAGAACTCTATATAACATATTCAAATGTAACGAAAGCTCAATTTGGTACCCCTCAAGGATAACCTCGATGATTGAATATATAACATATTCATTTTGGTGCTCGTCGACCAGTCGCATCACCGATGCGATAATCGAACCTGTGTTTAAGAAAATACAACGTGGAAGCATGGAGATTTAGTGTCAAGATAAAAGAAATAGACTAAAAAAAGAAAAAAAAAGGACAAGAAAAACAATAAAATGTATGGAAAAAAAAGAAAAAGAAAGAACAGTAAAAAAAAAAAATACAAATCAACACACACACAACGTAGGGTCCATTAAAACACTAGGCGAATTAGAAAAATAATTAAAAAAAAAAAAAAGAAAAAAAAAGAAAAGCAATGCACACGTACAACCTTTTCACGAAGAAAGAAAAGGAAGACATACAGACACACAGATGTAAAACTTTATATATAGAAAATAGTTAAAAAAATGTTTATCGTATTGGGAATTAGCTCGTTATGAACGAAGAAAAATATCACTTAATGTCAAAATTAGAAGGGAAAATCAAAGAATGGCCTTATTTTGTAAATTTTTAACAACAGCCAGTGAGAAAACCAAAAAGATAAACATGTCAATCAAAAATATGTGTTATGAATATTTTGTGTCATTTTTAAACTGTGAACTAAATGTAACTTTTAATGAAAAACAATATGTACTGTTGATGAAAAGACAATGGTCATGTCCTGTAAAATGATTTTTTTTTCTTTTTCGCTGATTGTGCGAATTTTTCGTAGGAATTTTTTTTTTGATGACGTGGTCAAAAGGAGTATCCACGAATCTGTGTTTTGTTATTTGGAATTTTGTTGTTAGTGAGATGGGACTTTGTGATTGCTTATAGGATATTTTTGTATTTTTTAATTTATTATTTTTATGTAATTGATGTGTTGTCAACCGGTATTGGCAGAATTTTCTTGTTCTTTGACATGTATTTTTTTTTCGCAGAATGGTGAGGTGAAATCTTTGCTTGTGGGGTCTATTGAAAGAATGATTAATAAAAGAAAGAACGTGTTAATTAATTAATAATCATAATAGTAATAATAAAATAGGGAAAAAGAGAAAGAAATAAGATTTAAACAGTGTAATAAATGATTTAAAAAAAAAAAAAGTTTCGGAAGAGTCAAAGGTTCAGTCGGTATTAATTTCAATTTTCGAAAAGTAGAATAAAGGTTCTATTCGACATGAGTGACGTTTTGACCACATAAGTAAGGTAGAAAAAAAAGGATAAATATAGGGTTAAATAAACTATATGAAGAAATGAAAGAAAAAAGTGGGGCGTGAATGGAATTTAATTTCTGTGGCAAGCATGTTAGAATTTTGGAGAGGTGTTGAATTACATGGGTAGTTATTAATTTCATTATTCTCGGGAAATGATTCGAATTTTATTTTTTTATCGTGATTTCTGTTGATTTCGAGTAGAATCAACATGGAGCAAGTTTGAGTACTTCATGTGTGGAAATCCGATGTTTTCCGTGAAGCTATGTGTCTTCAAGGCAGGTTGCGCTTACCGACTTTGGAAAAAAAGAAAGTTTTTTCTGACATAGCAGTAAACGGAATGTATTCTGTCCAGCGTGAGCGGATCTAGTTGTAATCAACTTCAGAGAGCAAATGAAATGCCCTCTGACATGGCGTAAGGGGCAGAGGGGGTGCAATGGCTGACGTGGCCATTATGTTACGAATCGCTCAAGAGAAGATGAATGAAATATGTATGCAAGTACTTAGGAAAATAAAATGTTACCCTATTGTGAATTAAAGGTACCAAAAGTGTAAAAAAAAAAAAAAAAAAAAAAACATGTTGGGTGAATTTAATTGGTATTATTAAATTAAATTATTTTGGAATAGATTTGGTTGGTTTAGTTATATTTTAGGGACGTTTAGCGCGTAGTTGCATTTTTTTCATGAGAATTACAAGGCGATTAGGCTGTAGAAAGCAGTTTTTTCTGTTGTTTTATTTTTTTTTATAAGCCACGGTATTGTCACAAATTAGAAAATTTGGCAGGGGAAATACTATTTTAGAGTAATGAGTACCCTGTTAAAACAATACTAGTGGTTCCAGTGAGTTGGAAGATGCCACGTAGGCCCAAGCAACGGCAATAAGTCTTGTCCAACAAAAGTCTGGCGTGCGAGGTCGCGATAATTCCTCAGGGTACGGAGCGACTGGACAGTCGGTACCAAGCCTAATCACGGGGAGATAGAAGAAAGGGAAAGATGCAGATTACGTAAGGGACAAGATAGAGCCTTATTATTTTTTTATTTTTTTTTAGAGGAATGTGTGAGGGATATCTGGGTTGGAATCTTGGGATTTGCTGGGAATGCGGAAAAATCACAAAGGGAAAGCTACTTAGTTAGAAATCGATGCGCATTAGTTAGGGAGTGATGATTCCGTATCTTGTCGGGTTCCAGGAGCTCAAACAGGGTCCGAGTGAATCAGTGTGAAGGCGTATCTTGGCTTAGACCAACCAAGGAAGTTAGTAGAAGAGCTTTGTGAAGTCCCGAAGTAGTAGATAGAATAGAACAAAGCTCCAGTAATAGGACCACTCAGAGAAAGACGTCAGGGCATTACAGTAAAGAAAAAATTAGGCCTATGCTGAAAGTCGAGAACGCGAGTGGGATGGTTGGGTCGGTAGAGCATCAGACTTTTAATCTGAGGGTCTGGGGTTCGAGTCCCCATGCGATAAAGCTACCACCAACATGGAGCATCCGACGTTCTGGTCGTAATTGCGATATGCTGGCCCCATTTCGAAAAAGTGATCGAAAATGGAGTCCCCATTTGTTTGGCCAAAAGGTCCAAATAAAGAGCAGAGTCAGTGGAAAATATCTAACAATGCGACCGCCTAGACAAGATGTATATCTGCAAAGCTGTATCTTTATCTAACTTGGAAGCAAGTTAATGGCGAGGAGAGACTTTCGAGAAGCAGCAGAAGGGTTGATAGTGTTGTAGAAGAGTACTGGTGCCTGATCTTTCTTGGAAAAAGGGTGAGTCCGGAAAGTGAAAAAATAAAGATGTACTTCGGACATAATTATTTTTTTAGTTAGTTAGTTATTAAAAATGTATGGCTTGCCATACATTTTGATAAAAAAGGGATGGAGGAATGTTAACGAGCATCTCTCCCCCCCCTCTCTGGCTTTCTTACTCTTTCTATTTTCTCTCTCTGTGTCTCTATAAGAGAATAGAGAGGGAGAGAGAGAGAGAGAGAGAGAGAGAGAGAGAGAGAGAGGTGAGTAAACGTGGAGGTAGACACGTTTACCAGAACCAAAGGTCAGCTGACCAAATTACGTATGTGTGACGTGGTTGGCTAGATCTGTGAGATTTGATTTGAGCTTTGAAGAAGACGGACGTTTTTTCCGTGGTCTCCCCCCTCTTAACTGGGGAGGGGGGGAGACGAACGCTGACGTGTGTGAAGAAGAGCCCACACAAGAGATTTCACTTTACACCTGCTGCAGAACCTCTGGGGAAAGTGAAATAAAAAACTATAAAACCATTTCATCGTCTTGGAGTGATAAATCTTCGTCAAACAGGTATCAAGTCTCCCTCCAGGATGAGAAATTGCCAGATGGTTCAACAGCGAGAAGAAACAGAGGTAGGTTCAGAAATTACATGTCACACACACGATTCCCTTTATGATAATTCAACCCACAACCATTTATATTAGAGACGCTCACACGGAATCTTTCTTATGTTATATAGAAAACGTAAAATGTGCCCCTAAATGAAGAACTCTATATAACATATTCAAATGTAACGAAAGCTCAATTTGGTACCCCTCAAGGATAACCTCGATGATTGAATATATAACATTGGTTAGACTGGACATTCAAATATGTTAATTAGAACTGAAAGTACACCGTGATAATCACTTAGAATTAAGTGGATTTTCTGTAAACAGTATATATCAACACCAAGAAGTTGGAGGTCGCGTGCGACACGAAATTTACGGAAGGCGTCCCTCAACTCTCGGGCTTTTAATCTAAAGTCTATTGTAGTAATATTGTTGGGTATCCAGAACGAACATAGACGATTGCAAGACACCAACATCAGTCTCCAATGAAAATGAATTATCTCAGTAGTGATAAGTCCGTCTGACAAGATTCCACCGATGTCTAAAGGGTAGATTAAGTCTGATGACCCAATATATAAGTAGATGAATTTTATTAAGACCTGACCAACATGTTTTCTTGCATTCAGAAATATAATCACGTTGAAAAAGGTAAGAGGTGGAAATATGTTGAAAGCACTATTAGCCTCCTCCATCATTGTCCATAATCCTTTCACCTCCTATCTATTACAGTTAAACTCCTTTTTGCCGGCGTGATTTTACAAACGTCTTTGCCGGTATAAAATAGTGTTTTAGGGACATCCTCTCTTTCTGTAGAGGGGCTACTGTTTTTCTTTGTTTGATGAGGTGACAAGAGAAGGGGTAATGGAGGAATAGGCATGCTAGTTTCCTTTGGGAGCGAGGAGAGGTATTTGGGGGGGTGCAGGTGTTACACAATTGAGAAGGTTTGGGTGATCTTTGTTTTATTTTGAGAGAAGAACCAAGTGATGTCATGTTTTTTCTGTGTTAGGGAGGAAAGATTTCACGAGAGGGGTACTGTTTTTGCTGTGGAGCGTTTTTGTTTGCGTAGGAGAAACAGGTTTACTGGTCTTATTAACATCAAGAAACAAAGAATCTGGGAACAGTGTTTCTGTTTCCTCGATATTTCATTTCAGGTCTAATTTTTTTTAATTTAAGGGATTCTTTAAACTTATTTCCCCCTCCGGATCTTTGCTGGCCAGAATTACTATTTTATTCTCCTTTGAAAGGGATTGTGCGTATGATTAGATAATGATTTTTTTTGGGGGGGGGGGGATTGTTTGAAGAATTAAAATCCTAACACTTGTCAGGTGTTATTGTTTTTCAGGGGTTGGCGTTAATTTTTTGGATGGGGTGATGGAGAACCCCATCTCATTTTTAATTGTTTTCCCTATTTTGGATCCCAGAGAACCCTATTTTTGTGATTTGGTTGAACAGGAACACTTGTAGGGCACGCAAAAGTGAGGTTGCCCACTTCTCTGCGAATCCTGCATTCCAATCTTCTGTCTGCAACTGTTTTTAGTCGGCAGCCTTCATATAAGAATATACTTTTTCAAAACATTTAGAGGGATGTCAAAAAATTAGATCCCGTTGTATTTATCTAAGTTCAATCTGGTGATGCTACCGTATTTTAGAAAGAAATCGCAGATATATTCCACGGATTACATCTGCAGTTTAAAATACGGAAACATTTGACTCCGACCCATACACTCAATGCTTAAAACAAATTCATCAATGATTCTTTTTTTTTTTTTCAGAGACAGAACTACGGTTATCTGCTGTCTTAATAGGGCAGTCTAGGTATTGTAGCCTTTATTCTTTGAGGCGCTCCGACTTCATGCCTACTTTTTTAATTAATTTGGTTACTTGGTCTTTTTGTAGATTTTACCAGCTTTATTTGCGTTACTCTCATTAACAAATAAAGATTTTTCATTCTTCAAACCTGGTTTGCTCTAGTATAATCCCTTTGTCAGTACAAATATCCGAACGTTCGCATAGTTTTGCAACAAAGTCTTTTAATGCTGGTAGTCGACGGCTACTTTTCATTGATTAGCTGAGACGTCGTTTCCGTTTTCTACTTTTTGGTAATATCCTCCAGCGGCGCACAGTTAGAAGATGCCATGGCTGGCATGAAAAAATAATCCGACTCGAATTAAAAATAACGTTTGAAGTAGAAAAACAGGAACAATAGTTTTTTTTAAGTTTATAACAACACATAACATTACAAATAAATAAATAAAATAATTCCCTTGGTCTTTATAGCAAGTGGAAAAGTCCATTATTATCCGTAGGGTGGACACATCACAACATCGTGTTATACATTTAAATGGTTAAAAAAAAAAATAAATAAATAAATATCGCCAAATATACTCCGAATGTGTGCTTTTGCTGGATAAATGATTACGAAACCGAAAACTTCTCAGCTTCCAAATAGCTGATCGAGTGATTCATAATCCAGGCTTTTGTTCACCAAACGCCGCCATTTTGTTTTTAAATGAAAGTCTGTCCGTGCGGGGGGATTATTAGAGGTTTAAAGAACTTATCATTAATCCTTTGATAGAAAATACAAAACGACCGCATTATAACACTTCAAAGTGGAATCTTTTTTTTCTTTTTTCGCTGAAAATATCACGGGCAAATTTCCAAGATTTTTATTAGAATCCTATTTATTCATACCAAGCCATTATTTCATTTGCCAGTCTTAAAAGTATTTTGATATTTTATGATTTTTACCATCTTTCTGATGATTCTTTTATTACTAAAAGTATTGACCATTTATTAAGGACATATGCCACTCGGGGATAAGGATTAATGATATAGAATGATTGTCAAAATAAAGTCTGAATATTTGTAGGAATCTGTCCAGATTAGATTTAGATAGGAATCTGTCCAGATTAGATTTAAAGGCGACAAAGTTGTAATCTGAGGTTAAGCAGTCCCGTGGCAATGTGTTCCACAGACGGCAAGCCTTTGGGAAGTAGCTATAGTTGACGTTAGATACACATAGTCGAGCATTTTTCATGGACATAAAGGTATAGTAGAGAGAGACTAGCTACTTTTTTTTTCTGTGCGGATGGCGATGTGAGAAAAGCTTATTGTATCTTCAATTATGCTGATGTGATGGTTCATTTGTTCAATTCGTATGAAGCAGATGTTGTTGGCATTGATTTCTTCAATATCTTTCTAATTAGAATTCTTCTTGAAAAGGCACCAGACCTTACAGGGGGGGATGGAACAGGTGAAAGTTACCAACATCCTAAGTGAAAAATATTTCTGTAGAACAAGCCGCATTCGAACTTGGCACGCTCGCGTCGTCAGTCCGGCTCGTTAGCCACTTAGCTACCCTCACCTCACGTTATTTGGCCGAGCTGAAGCGATTTCCAATATTAGGCGCAATTGGACACATTCTGAAACGTACGGAGCGTAGTTGATGATGATGATGATGATGATGATGATGATGATGATGATGACGATTCAATTAATCTTACTTGTTCATACAAATAATTATTATAAAAGCGTCAACTTCAGCTCAACGCATTGTTTGAGCAGCACGGATTGAACACTTGGAAATAATTACCATCAGAAAGATGAATGAAAAGTTCATTATGCATTTATTGCGTGTCTCTGTGTATGTTGAATGTGTTTAATGTATCTTTTTATGTATTTGGTCTTATTTATTGTGTCGCTTTTATTACGTTTATTTTAGTTTATGATAAGTCATCATGATCTATGTATCAAAGAAGATGGCAGATACAAGCAAAAAACATAAACATCGTTGAATATACAATGTTTTGTTCTTCAAACTAGCTTTCGGGGATTCGAACTGACAAGAATTTGCACAGGAGCCCCTAATTTATATTATTGCGAATATCTTAAATTGATTTGCTTATATATATATATATATATATATATATATATATATATATATATATATATATATATATATATATATATCTGTAAAAGTGAGAATATGTGTGAGGACACTTCTCAACCTATATATTCAACGATTTTTATCTACAAACTTGACATTTGGTATATAAGATATCCAGACATGTGCAAAACTTTTTAATCTGTTTTCATTCAAGAGAAGGGCTGCTAAGGAATCAAAATTGAAAAATCGATACGTGGGAGTTATCAGATTTTTATTTGTTCGCTAATTGTTTCACTTATGCGCATGCGTGAATAGTTCACATTACAGATTACTTATGTAAAGAATAAGTAGTTTGAAAACACCTTTTAAAGACTGTGTCACGCTGGTCTAATGGTTATCGGACCTAACTCACTGTCGTTAGGTCTTGGTTTCGATCTGAGCTTGAGTATTTTTCTTTTTTTACTTACAAGAAGTGAACGGGTTAGAAAAAACATAATAATGTGTGACGTAATCCCCCATTGGGGAGCTTTAGAACTACGCTGAGATAGCTAATCGTTCCCGGGTGACGCCAGATAACCCGAGGAATTAAAATAGAGAATATAAATATATATTTTTTATTTCATGTCAAAGTAGATATTGCTTGAAACCAGAGAAATATATTTTGCAGTAAAGTTGATGACAGGAAACTTGAAGCATAACATTGTCTGGCCTTGGTGAACTCAAAGTCGGATGTCAGAACTGACATCTGACCTTAACGGGTCGTGTGAATTAGTATGTCTGTAGAATTCAGATCCCAGATTTGGGAATTGCACACACGCAAAAACCTGAAGCTTTTCGATTTCGTGGAGAAATCTTATTCGCTGGGGAAACATCCACCCCATCTACATACCTCACTATATATACGACTGTCGCGCGAAAATTAGTCAGAACAGAGAACAGTTTTTCGGAAGCTTGCTTGTTGATTTTGGGGAAAACAGACCGTATAGAGATGTGACTCCTCCACCTCCTCATCCCCCCCGTCTGACGCTGTCTGTGAAGAGATTTGAGACTTTGAAAAACTTACTAAGAACTGAATGATATTTGTAAAAACATTTGTACATAAGTTTGTGAAAATTAACTCTGTAGACTAGAGTTACACGAGTATGTTTTTTTCCTGTCTGCGGCTTCGATATTCGCTTTCAGCATAAGGATTCAACGTAACAACCCTCAGAGAAGAACTAGATGACACGAGCCGAGATTTCCAGATAAACAGGGCTCCTAGCCATCTTCATCAGTGAGGGTTACACATGTCTAAGTTTCTATATTATATAAAATATAACATTTATGCGTAGTTTACGACCGGGAAACGCCAGACAGCCTGCTAGTGTATCTATAAAACATTCATGAAAGTTATGTCCTTTTCGTCATAGTTAATATTAGCAGTTTTATGATTGTTCAAAGTGTATTTGTTTTGTTAATATTTCCATTGCTTTGCATTCGTTTATGACACGGAATAAATTGTTCTACCAAACGGATTTAACATAATGGCGGCATCAACTCCAACAATTGAAAGCTACATCAAGCCCAATGCTACATTATTATTGATTCTCGGATGTGGTTTCTTGGCTGCTTTCATGGAGTAAACATATTCGATAACTTAATGAAACGAGAACACAATCACCTTTCAGAATCGAAGAATTAGATGCAAAGTCCTACAGAAGATGGAAGTTGTATGACGGTGTATTAAAGAGATCATTCAAATGCGTAGAGATTCTGATTTATTATGGAAATTGCTCCAGACAACGCAAGAAGCCACTTGATGTAAGCAGTTTAACAAATTACGTCAATGTAAAAAAAAAACTAGCAAACGATAAGTGTTAGATAAATAGATTCTGATTCAAATAAACAGCAAATTTCCCCCCTTTGTCAGAAAGATTACTCATAGAACCAAAACATTAGAGAACAAAATATAAAAGCGAGAGTTATGAGGCTGCCGAAAGTATACCCAAGGTCGATTCCTAATTTGTTTGGTTCTGGAAGTTGTAAGTAACATGAATGTGACTCACCAAAGCAGTCAATAAATATTATTATGAGATTAGTGTGATTATTACTCCTGAATTTTAAATGAAAAGAAGGATAGAGACTTGCAACGTAGTAATCTTGAGTACAAATGGAAAGTTAAGACATCGTATAGGAAAATACTAACCACAATTATTCCAGACTATAGTGGAATGGGGTTGTAACTTGATTTTAACATATATATATATATATATATATATATATATATATATATATATATATATATATATATATATATATACTCGGGGTTTTTTATTCAAAAGTAATGGACTAATGAATTCAACGAGGTTGTTAGATAGTGCTCAATAAAAAGAGCTGATAATACTTGTTTATTGTTATATAAACATGGTTACATCCTGCTGCTACAAATAGCCACTTGTTTCAATCAAACAACAGATATCATCAGACAACGACTTGACTATTCAAAAGTTCAATACATCTTCAAAATTGACCTTTTTCTTCAAACATATCGAAAACTGATATTATTCCCATTCTCCAAGGTCTAAATTAGCTAAATATACCAGTTATTTTGATCTTGGACCTTGGCTATGCCTGTCTCAAGAGTCATGTAATTTTATTGTTGACATTTTTCAAAAACGCTGCAAAATTTGGGATATTATGTTAATGGTGCCACTCGCGTCTTCGTAGCTCTTCAACTTTTGGGGTTTAAAAAAGTAAGAAGCTTTACTTTTAAAACGACTCTCGCTTGTTAGTATACTCGGTTGACAGCGATGCGCGTAGTTGAATCAGCAAAGCTGCCATCTGATGAATATATTTTTTCATTTATATTCGCCCAAAACAAAGATCATTGCCACTGCGATGCAAGGGAGTACTGTGAATTCGAAGCATGACATTCTCAGCGTTCTTGTACAACGGGGACATAGTACCGCTGTAGAGCTGGTTTCAAATAGTAACTTCTTATTGCTAAGTTGCAGTGTGCCTTGATTGGGATGAATGAGAGTGAAGAAATAGTCTTGACAGCATCTTCTATTTGTTTGTTCGAATTAATGTTACCTGTAAACGTGTTATGACGAGGATGTGAATATTGTACGCTCGGGTAGGTGCTATTTGCCATGGAAATTGGAATTTGGAAAGCTTTATTAATTTATAATTGTTAAACGTATTTCGAAAGAAAATACTGTGTTCTAATGAACAACCTTGTTGTTGATACCGTTCAATGGATGAATCGAAAGCTGATTTTTATTTTAGTGGAAATTAGACGCTCGAGCTGCTACGATATAACAGCCGGACTTTAATGTTAATCCGACAAAATATATGTAAATATAGATTTTAGTTCATTGCCAGGACATACGTTTTAAACATATGGGACGGCGTTGAGGATAAAAGGCGCTTTGATCTTCTTGGATTAAACTGAGGTAGACGAGTAAAATATATATAGTATTTTTATTATTTTTAATCCTTTTGAGGTAAGGTTTCATAAGTTTTTTGTTCGTTTTTCACCACTTTTTGGCTAACTCATCTCTGGCCTTCTCTAGGTGACTAACCACGACGAGATGATAATAATGAGGCCTGTAACTGCGTCCACAGTAATTACTGCCTTCCATGATTGTTGTCTCGCCACGTTTTGGCCAACTAATCCTCTGGCTTGCTTTGGATAGATTTGAAACCGGTATCTTCATTTGGAACCTTAGAGGCTCAACGCCCCTATCCATTGCTCCACGGGCCACGAAACGTTGTGAAACAATAAAAAACTATGAAGATGAGGATAACAGTCCGCAATAAAATAAAAAATAAAAACGAATACGCAAATAAAATTATTAAGGGGGTACAGAAAACTAACGATTATTTATCGTACACGTGTACGTAAAACGAATTATTTCCTCATTGATTTATTCATCAATATCGATTTTAATAATGTAGATTTAGCTGTAAAAGGCTTTCCTAAAATATCTTCCATCTTAAGAGAACATCGTGTCATTTAGTACAGAATCTCCTCATCCTCCTTCCTTTCCAACTATCTGTTCGTTTTAAGCAATCTCCATATCCAGCCCATCTATCTCTCTGTCATTTCCCACTTTTCCCTATCTTCTCTCTCTCCCCCCCCTCTATCTATCTATCTATCTATCTATCTATCTTTCTCTTTTACACACAAATTCTCTTTTTAGTTAATTGATATAGTTTCATTTGATAGTTCTACTTTTTTTTCCAAAATTTCTATTTCTTCTTTTCGAACTCATCTTTTAAATAAATGAAGACGAAATATTTTTCATTTGTCATACCCGTATTGCCATGAAAATGTTTCCCTGTTGTTGAAATCAATCAAGAAACAGTTTTTTTTTTCTCAAATTGTGTATACGCATACATACATACATACATGATGATTTTTTATTGCAATGTTTTGTCAGACGAGTGCCACTCCCTCAGACACTTAAAGTCAATGAGCCCAAAAATGAGCCCAAAAATGACGTTTTTATTTTTTTTCGTCCTACTGGTGATTTCGCACGCTCAAGCAAGCATGACACTGAAGACGGTCATTGAGATCAAGTATTACATGTGTCCAGCATTTCAAGCCTCCGCGCGTCACAACTTTTCCATTGCCACAGGACCATTTTTATAGACAAATGATTGAGGGAGTATCTATACACAGGTGATGTTACAGAGTCTTAGCTTTGTACGACAGATAAGTCTCTCTCTCTCTCTCTCTCTCTCTCTCTCTCTCTCTCTCTCTCTCTCTCTCTCTCTGTTCAAACTGTTGAGATCCAGCAACAAGCAAGAGCAAGATAGCCAACAAGTTAAACTGCAGACCAGCTTAATGCGGATACTGGTCTCCCGCTTTATGGTTTTTTAAATCAGAGATTTGTTTCTCCTAGAAAAGTTGCCTTCACCAAGGCTTATGGGAGTCCTCTCCACCCCAACACAAACATACATACACACAAACACACACGGTGCAAGTTGGCCGTTGACCCCGAAAAAGGGTTCATTCGCCCTTTGAAATGTCTTGTTTTTAATCCTTCAGGGAGACTAGCCACTCTCCTCACCAAACAAGTCTGGTAGGGGAACCAGTTTAGTCGCAGGTGACCCGACCATGAGGCAGGTAGTACTGAGTTACATGGTACCAGTAACATATGACATGATTTGATATACATGCACACATACATACATGCATACATACATACGTACATACATACATACATGCATACATGCATGCATATATACATACATGCATACGTACGTACATATATACATGCGTACATACATACATACATACATACATACATGCATACATACATGATGATTGCAACGTCTTGTCAGACGAGTGCCACTGCCTCAGACATTTAAAATCCATGAGCCCAAATGTATGAGGGAGTATCTATACTAATATGATGTTACAGAGTCTTAGCTTTGTACGACAGCTAAGTCTCTCTCTCGGTTCAAAATGTTGAGATCCAGCAACAAGCAAGAGCAAGATAGCTAGCAACAAATTGAACTGCAGACCAGCTTAATGCGGATACTGGTCATCCGCTTTATGGTTTTTTAAATCAGAGATTTGCTTCTCCTAGAAAGGTTGCCTTCACTATGGCTTACGAGAGCCCTCTCTACCCCAATACACATATACACACACAAATATACACGGTGCTAGTTGGCCGTTGACCCAGAAGAAGAGTTCATTCGCCCTTACGCATACATACATGCATACATACGTACAAACATACATATATGCATACATACGTACATACATACATGCATATATACATGCATACGTACATACATACGTACATACATGGAACATACATACATACATAATACATGCATGCATACATACATGCCTGCATACAAACATACATACAAACACACATATACATTTCTATAAGAAAAGATAAGATAAGGATTAAAGTCACATAAGAACTTTATTGCATTAGTAAGGTTGAGGACGATTACAATAAGTGAAAGAGAGATAAGGGGTAAACCTCTATAGGCCATATCATTTCAAAGCTAAATGCTTCTCATCAGAAAAGGACAGATATCAGATTTTATACAAAAGTATGTGCAGAATGGATAATTTTAAATATATTTTAGATTAAAAATAGAAAAGTTAGGGGGCAGAGGACAATGAATTTTCTCTTTCACTTGTTTTAAATGCCCTTAAGCTTGCTGTCATGAGAACTTAATAAAATGTTACTTTAATATTTATCCCTCAATCTCTTCTTATAACTTGCCCCTCTTAATCGGGTAGTGCTTGTTTTCTCTCCGGATACGTTGGGATTTTTTCACTGAAAACCCTACTTTCTCAAATTAACTTTATCTCTGTATGCTTCTATATATAATTTACTACTTGAGATTTATGAATAAATAACACAAAATTCTCAATAAGTTAACTCAATGGTGCATTGTTAGAGATATAAATATATTCTATTATAAATATATTTTTCGAATTACTACTTTACAAGGAGCAGGCACTCATACTGTTGCTCTTTTAAATGTTTGGCTTTTAATTGTAACAACTTGCGTACAATTGTTTCGGACTAATTATGACATATATATGTAATAGTTCATTATTTATAATTTTACCAACTCGGCAGCTCATCAGCGAATAGAATAATCCATGTTTTTTTTAAATTTTGATAAAGTGTACTTCATAAAATCTTGATAATGTTTACTTGGCGTATTACAAACATGCTGTGGATTCAATAAAGTGAATACCACGATGTTAATTAGATAGGCCTGTTCATAGGCAGCTAAAACTTTGGCAAATTAGATTATTCTATGCACTGATTAGCTGCCAAATTTGCAAAATTATAATTAATAGAATTATTATATACTTATATGCCAGCATTCGGCCGAAACAACTGTACGCAACTGTTACCAATGAAAACTAACATTTTAAAAGAATTAATAAAAACATGAGTGTCTGTTCCTTGTAAAGCGGTAATTATAATGAATACACACACAAATATGTATATATATATATATATATATATATATATATATATATATATATATAAGCAAAGACCCAATCAAAGCCATTAGTATATGTAATTTCCATAATACTGTTAAAACGTTTATAATAAATTAAGATAATACTCACTTATAAGTTCATTGTACTATGGATTTGGTCGAGAGCGAAAAGACTCCAGCATGAACAGATATAATAATTTATCCTTGTTGATCAGTTTTTCTTTGTGTGTGTGTGTGTGTGTGTGTGTGTGTGTGTGTGTGTGTGTGTGTGTGTGTTTTAATACCTTCCCGATGGCAAAAGTTGTTTAGTAGCATCAGGAGTGGCAGCACCGATTTGAACTACCGAAACTATTATCACCCTAGTTGGCGGCTGATGATGCTTTCACATGTTGTATGATTAATATATATATATAGAAAAACAGAGATGTGTGTGCCACAGACGATTTCTGATTGGTTAATCCAATAATCACATATCCTAAAAAACTATGGTTCGTAGGCTCTTAACTTTACCATAAAATATTATGGCTTTATTTATTGTCCATCTTGGAAGGGTTTAATTTTTTCCTAACTTGCGATTTACAAATTACAAAAATACGAAACTTACAATCTAACAATCGAACCTCCGACATCACGGCCGCCATTATGAAACTAAACTAAAAAAAAAAAAATGCGCGTTCACTCGTGGTCTTTTCATTTCGGGTTTGGGTACGTGTGCAGTTTTCCATTGACATTAAAAAATGGAAATATTTTTTTTAAAAAAATATATTGTACGTACTCGTCATGGGATAAAGTTTTCCTACAGAAAAAATCACGTAATTTCATCAAGTAGTTATTTTTTATAGCGAAAAAAGAAAAAAAATCAACGCTACAAGCGAGTTATTATTAATTCAGCCATCTTGAATTTTAACCAAACAGAAAGTTCAAGTAGGGGGATTTCCCTTTTTTTTTTTGATAGCGAGGCCAAATTTCGCGAATTTGGCCTTTTTTTAAAGCAGTTTGGCCTTCAAAGTTTCTGTTTGGCCATTTTCTTCACCGATGAAATAAAAAAAAGCAAATAAAAACAACGCAATAAAACTTTTAAAAATACGGCACACTTTTGTTTGTTTATTTGTTTTTTTTTGGTAATTGGCCTTATTTTTTATTTTTTCAAGATAATACTATTAAATGGACACTATTATGCCAAATTAGCCCCCCCCCCAAAAAAAAAATGCACAAAAATTCGAGATTTAAGGTTTTGACGAGATAATTTAGCGAATTGTCCGGACTATTGCGAGATAACCATCCATTAGTTTTTCCTGAAATTTCGCCACAAATTGTATTTCATTACATAGATGTGCATAGTAACAACATTTTTTTTGCCAAAAATTCCCGTTGCGTCTCCAGATTTCATCGGTGAAGAAAAGGCCAAACAGAAATTTTGAAGGCCAAACTGCTTTAAAAAAAAGGCCAAATTCGCGAAATTTGGCCTCGCTATCAAAAAAAAGGGAACTCCCCCTACTTGAACTTTCTGTTTGGTTAAGAATCAAGATGGCTGAATTATTAATTACTCGCTTATAAGACTATCATTACACACAAAAAAAATATAGATTTATTTTTGGGTAAAGTTACCCCGGGTTTTCCTTTCACTTGAGTAAATAATGGTCTTTTGTTATATATATGGCGTACTATTATCCTTATATATATATGATGTTTATGTTTATAACAACATCTTAATACGGCGCTGCTGATCCATAGTCGTTTCGACTGACGGATGCCACACACATGTTTATATATATATATATATATATAAGTGATAGTGTCTGTGTGTGTCTGTGTGTCTGTGTGCATTTCCCTACGCTAAAACTCTGTCAATTTTAAGCCTAGAGATTCGAAATTTGATATACAGGGTACTGAGATTTGGGAAAATCGATGTGATAGGTTTTCGACAGAAATTTGGCGATTAAGTGGTCAATATTCAACGATTTGACCTTTGAGAACTCTACCAAACTCCTCCTACAATTTTGGGTCTAAACAGTAAACACGTGATATTTTAGATATAGATTCCTTGGACATGGATCTAACTTATTAACTTTACTTGATCCCTAAACAATAAATGTTAAGAGGTCATAATAGGGGTCAAAGTTTTAAAAAATTGACCGGTTTTTTTTCTCAGCATTAACCTCAAAACACCTGGGCAACGCCGGGCACCGATTGCTAGTATATATATATATATATATATATATATATATATATATATATATATATATATATATATATATATATATATATATATATATATACAATACTTTTGTTGATATCAATAGTCATTAAATAAATGGATTTGGTAAAAAGGCATAAATTATCAACAAAAGTTTCTTTAAATTAAAGAATGTCGTTTGATGACTCCGTCGTTTGTGAATTTCTATACAACTGCGAAACTTGAATGGTTCAGGCGATTAATATTATTTAGATGTGTATTTTTACTAGTGCTTTTGTGAATGTTTCCCTGAATTCGTGTATCTGCGCATGTCAGGAAAACAGCTGTTCGTTACAACAATAATATACAAGAGTTACTGTTCCTGCCATCTTGTTATTGATTGTTTTCGCTAATGAGATTAAGTTCTTGGCCAAGCATGGGCATCGGTCATGGAAGACCGACCACATGCAGCCTCGTTCACAATCAGGGTTCTGCAAAACTTAATTAATTAAGGCTTATTTTTTTTTTCATTTAAAAAAAAACTCGACGATTTTCGAAACGGAAGACAAATCAGCTTAAGAATATAAAGTTGATTGTTTCTCTTAATTAAAAGCATTTCTTTCCATGCAAATAATATTGAACTATCGATATATGATCTGAACGCTTGTAAGTTGTGTTGCACGTACGTTATCACCTTCTTAACTCGTTTTAACAAATAAGATCCACTGATCACCAAACATGATGTCTCTGTATCAAAAAATCCAGACTTAGCCCATTTAGAAACTAATTGTTCCAATATCGATTCATGCCTTCCTCTCTACTTAAACAGTTTTACAAGATTACGCATTGCATTCTTTTTTTTTTATTTTACTGTAATTTTACTGCTTCTTATTGCTACAATAGTAAAATTATACATTTTAAATGTCATTTTATCAAGTAATACGACTATTTTCCTGTAGGAAACAAAAGACTATTTAATTTCAAAGATTTTAAGTTCTACAATATGTAATTTAAAATTTCGTTTGGATTTATTTTTTCATTATCTATTTGGATTTTTTCGGCTAAAAAAATAAGAGAATATTTATTATCTGAAAAAGATACTGACTTTTCAAATGATTTAAGAAAGAAAAGTTTTGTTTTAATTATTTTAAAAGTATTTAACTGAAAAATGAAAATTATTTTTCCTGTAGCAGAAAGAGGTTACTTTAACATTAAATAGTTTTATTAACTCAAGATAAATATAATAATTAGGAGCGACGTCAATTCGTATCACTCGGCATAATACAACCATTTTTCCGGCTTTGTGGCATTTGTTGCCATTGTTTTGTTTGTTTGTTTTTTTTTGGGGGGGTTCAATTCTTTCTAGGGTACTTCCAGGCGAGGTGGCAGGTGAAGGTTGCCAACATACATTAGTAAAAGTGGTTTTATTAAACCGAACAGATTCAAATTCGACACATGCTGGTCGTCAATCTGTCTCTTATCAACATCGCCACCAAAATCGCCACAACAATTCATCATAGTTGATGAATCAGAAGAACAGGCGACTCGAAGTCCGCAGCAAACAATATCAGATAAAAATATCCGCATTGTACTTAATTATTTTATTTTATTTTTTCTGCATGAAATAACAAATAAAATGTTATTGTTTCACTGTTTTGTGTTTGTTTTTAGGATTATAAAACCACAGGGTTTTCTAAAAGTCTTGGACACATTTCAAGTCCTCATATCTGCTTGAGTAAAAAAGAACCTAATGACTACATTTGTCAACAGGATGGGGCGCCACCTCAGGGTTAGACAGTGTCTGAACACAACACTGGCAGACAGATGATTGGTTGGTTGTTTTTGTTTTACGGCATATCAACACTTTTCGGGTTATTTAATACAGAATCCAAAGATTTTGAAGAAAAATTTTTAATAGAATATATTTGTTGTTTTCAAGTCGGTTTCTATTTAACCCATAGTTGGGACCCTAACAGGTACTACCACTCCGGGTCAGAGTGGACCTGGGAGCAATGGTAATTAAAGGGTGGCTCCACACTCCCCAAAGCCCGCAAGCTGGGGCCTCGCCACTGGATATAGTTTAAGGTCATATCCAGGACCGTAGACAGATGAGTTAGACGATCTGGGCAAGATGATTATTATCTCATGCCCTGCCCCCCCCCCCCCAGATTTCCAGATCTCATACCCTGCGATTTTTTGGGAGGGGGGGGAATTTGTGAAAGGACTGGTCAATGTGCCTTCCATTTTAAGAGACGAGGATGAGCTGAAGGCTCGAATAACAGAAGCTGTTACAACCATTGATACGTTTGGGACAGGTTTGGCAAGAAATGAACTATCGGCTGGATGTGTGTCGTGTGATCAATGGTGCTCACATTTGAACGTCTTTAAATATTGCATGAAAAATTTGAGATTACAAGCTTTCTGAATATATCAGATGTGTTTTTTATATCGTTAATAGTTCTCGTGATATTCAATGTCAAAATGTGCCCAAGATTTTTGGAAAACCCTGTATATTACCTTATGGAATATTTATTGATAGCTTTCTTTTAAAAGAAAAGAATCATTTTTATCTGCCACCGTTTTCTGCAGACTTCGAGTCGGCTGTTCTTTTTATTCACTTCATAGCTTCTGTGCAAATCATAGATGAAGACCCTTGCTTCCAGTCAAAGAGACCTAAGTTTGGCTTCAGGAGTGCTACGATTTTGTACCCTTCTCTCACTAGTCTCCTTCCTATCCCGACCTGAAACGCTCTACTACTTCGATTGATCATACGTCAAGAACACCAAAAACCTACCACGACACTAAGCCAGCCTGATCGCGGTCATCCGCCGATTATTCGTCGAGCTCCCACATGCGCTTATGGAAAATGCATACTCCCAGTCCCGGACCCGTATCGATGCGGTCATTGAGGCTGAAGGCGGCTACATTGAATAGATGTCAGCTCTATTGAACAATCAAGTATCTTTAATTAATTTTTTCAATAAAAGTTTTAAAATAAAGCTGTAGTGTTGTTTGCTTTAGTGCGACACTTTTATCGTTCTACAATATATATATATATATATATATATATATATATATATATTTGAAATTGGTATATTTAGGTAGTATTTTTTCATTCAAGCAAATATTATTAAATGTAACGGAGACACTTTGATTTATGATTATTCTTTTAAATATAGGTTGACTTTTCATCGACTCTATATATTTGAACTCATCGCCGTTTACTGTATATTTTAGTTTTCACTTTTAATTCTCATTTTCGCTCCTTCGCACTTTTACTTCAACACCTGATGATGATTTGTGGACGAATCGAAAGTGCTCGTGACAGCAATAATTATGGAACTTTTAATAATATTTTTGATTTTGATACAAAAAAGCTTATACGGAAAATTGAAAAATTAATATATATCTATAATATAAAGCTGAATGACTTCGCGCGTGTGCGTGTGTGTGCGCGCGCGTGTGTGTGTGCGTGTGTGTGTGTGCGTGTGAGTGTGGTCACGAATAGGCTCCTATATGGTTGACTATTTTAAAAAATTGATTGCATATAATGATAGAAGATGTATCGAGACAGAGGAATGGGTAAGTTTGATCTGGCAGAACGCTGGTTCATTAAAATTGTTGGGTCTGCGTTCATGCCTAGTCCACAAAGTATGGAAATAAAAAATTTAAAAATTAAAAAAAACGTTTACAAGTGTTTTTGATATAGATGTACATAAAATACTTTGATAAGTATATTTCAACTTAAATAGGGATGGTATAATAAAATTGTGGGGTCTGCGTTCGCGCCAAGTCTCCATGGAATGGAAATAGACACAAACTTTAATAAAGACTTTTCATATCTATCTGCGTAAGTATACTTTGATAATTATGTTTCAGTTTGAATAAATATGGTATAATAAAATTATGGGGTATTCGTTCACACCTGACCTCCATAGAATGGAAATATGTCACAAAGTTTAACAAGGTTTTTTTAATATTGTGATAAGTGTTTCAGTATGAACAGGTATGGTATAATAAATTATGGTGTTTATCTATTATATTTTTACTTTCATCATATTTTGCTTTGGTTTTATTAAACCAAATTCAAATTTCTTTATAACCTTTCCATTTCATAACCTATCATACTTTCATAAATCAGAGTCCATTTTCTGTAGGCTGTTTTGTGTTTGTGCGGTCGCGCGCGCGTGTGTTTGTGTGCGTGTGTGATTACGAATAGGCTCCTATATGGTTGACTATTTTAAAAAACTTATTACATATAATGATAGAAGATGTATCGAGGATCAGGAATGGGTATGTGTGATCTGGCAGAATGGTGGTTCATAAAAATTGTGGGGTCTGTGTTCGCGCCTGGTCCCTAAAGTATGGAAATAAAAAATGAAAAAAAACGTTTATAAGTGTTTTTGATATAGACGTACATAAGAATACTTTGATAAGTAGGGGATGGTATAATAAAATTGTGGGGTCTGCGTTCGCGCCTGTACTCCATGGAAATATGGCACAACCTTTAACAAAGACTTTTCATATCTATCTACGTAAGTATACTTTGATAATTATGTTTCAGTTTGAAGAAATATGGTATAATAAATTATTGGGTGTTCGTTCGCGCCTGACCTCCATAGAATGTAAATATGTCACAAAGTTTAACAAGTTTAACAAGGTTTTTTAAAAGGGGTGAGGGTCCACAATAACACCTTAACTTTAATCTTAATTCACGTTAGCTTTTATTCATTTTTTGGAGTTGAATCATATTATGTCGAATAAATTCACCTCATAAATTCACGTTCTTATTAAAGTGAAAGCTAAAAAAAAGTCGGGACTTTAGACAATTCTCGACACAAATTTTGCATAACTCTGTTTTTTCCTTATCCACTTGCACGTGGCACTCTTTCGAAAATACATAAATAGATAAATAATTAAACATAAGAAGTTACTTGTTATCGTGTCAAAAGAAGGAAAAAATCCTGCTCACGTGATTACGTGTTTTTTTTAAATATTTACATAACCTTTTTATTTTTATGTATATATCTGTTTAAGCTTTTTTTGTCAGAGTACTCGAAGGAATTCAGTTGATTACAGCCCTTTCTGCGTGTTCTTTACATTACAATAGTACAACAACCCTGAATCCGATGGCGCAATACTACACCGTTAAATACTGTAAAACTGAAACGAAGCTGTTCTGCTTGAAAAGGGCGCCATTTCTTCTTATTCATATTTATATCGATTCTTTGCTTTTAGAAACTAAAATAATTACGTGTTTATTTTTTTTTTTTTTTAATATCCCATTTTGCTGTTTCGGATTATTTTACTAAAGTAAGTAAAGCTTCATTATTTTTCAAAACTGTTTTGTTTCTTTATTTTTCAATATTTCGTCGATATTATTTAGTAAGAGTGTTTAGCAGAAAAGCCAACAAACGACTACCCGAAAAAATAAATATACAAGAAATATATGTTACCATAGTCAATAAAAGTTCAGTTCATATTTTTTTGTTTTGAAATATTTTTTAATACTCTTTACTTGAAATAATTTCAGCATACCGGAATTAAAACGAAATTTGAGGCGATAAATTCTTAAATGAATTTTTATATATACTACACATGCCATAATCGAATATTCCTCAAGCACAAAATAACAGAAAACATTAAAATATGTTTATAAATATTCCTTACGTTGAAAGAACTCTTTTAAATTGTTAACACAGAATGCTCAGGTGCCTCTCCTTCAAATTGAAAACGGAGCTCTCCATTTCAAAGTCGCTGCCATTTTGTTTTTTTGTTTTTTAAACCGGTTCGTAAATTTAAAAAAAAAATTTTTTTACAAACTATTTAAAAATACAAACCAATGAACTTTTCTACCGTAAAAGTAACTTTTATTTACTATGGTAACATTTATTTCTTGTATATTTATATTATTATATATATAACATTTTTTTTCTTTGTAAGAAAACATCATTTTGTTGGTCACTCTTGGCTACGAATGGAAACAAACTTGATATAAAAAAATATATTTTCGCGAAAATTATCTTTACTTTCATCATATTTTGCTTAGGGTAAAATTTTTAGTATCAAAACCTATCTCTTTACAACCCCCTCTTTTTCATAACCTATCATACTTTCATAAATCAGAGTCCATTTTCTGTAGGCTGTTTTTGAACCCAGTCATATATATGACAAAAAACATTGACCATTTTATTAGGAAATGGTTCCACTGCGTTTACATTTTTATTCTCATATAAACATGCGTCTATATTATTTGGAACCCACGTCCGATATCAGATGCCAATGAAAACCGACAGCACTGTTTAAAAGTGATGTTCCGTTGAGTCACTTGGGAATATGGGAAAGACAGCATGTGTCGTGTCGCGTGACTCCGCACACAAGCACTGCAGCCAGAAATGGCGAATGGTGGAGATATTTTTTTCCTGGTCTGATCGATCGGTGGCAAGGCGACATTTTGTTGGAAACGAATGGTGGGGAGGTAGGAATTGGGATAAACAAAACAAAGAATTTGTGAAGAGGACGTTCATTTGCAAGGGCAATACACAGCGAGGATATGAAGAGGGAAAAACACTCAACCAAGTTCTATAATCTGAGCACCGTTGGTCTCAGGCCGAATTAACAGCTAAGCCGGATTACGTAAACGCAGTTATTTATCTGCGGGTTCCCAATTCTGATCATTTAATGACACTTGTTGGTCCTTCGTCGCACTTGTCTGATTCATTTTGGTCCATTCCTGTAGGTTCTTTATCTGTGTTGCTTTTATCACTTTCGGCTGATTTACTCTTCAGTGTTCTTTGTTGAAAAATTAATCATTGTGGTATTACTCGTACTAATTAGTCAAATATTTGCATTACAGGATTTTTTTTTTTTTTTTTTTGTCTTTATGCTATATTTACTGGAACTCTCGTTTTAGAAATATGCTGTTTAGGAAAATAACAGGTTTTATACCAGACTTTTGTAGACATAGACACACACAAACACACACACGCACACACACACACACACACACATACATACACACACACATATATATTTAAATCTGCGTTGAGCCTGGTTAGTAGCAGGTGAGTGACCATTTGGGAATTCTAGGCGCTGTATGTATTCTCCGCTTATCTCGACATTTGTTTCCAGTCGTTCTGAATATACACCTCACTTACAACTGGTATTTAACACTGTCGACTGAGGAGAGGTGTGGTTGGAGATTACGCATCTCCTGCCATAAAAATTTCACTCTGTACTAGGAAAAAAAAAAAAGCTGAAAACTAAGGTTTTATTGTTTCACCTTCGTAAATACTACGCGCGCGCGCACACACCCACACATATATATATATATATATATATATATATATATATATATATATATATATATATATATAATATATAAAGCTGAACGTCTGTGTGTGTGTCTGGTCAGAAATAGGCTCCTATATCGTTGACTTTTATAGAAAACCGATTACATATAATGATAGAAGATGTATCGAGACACATGAATGGGTATGTTTAATCTGGCATAATGATGATTCATTAAAATTGTGGGGTCTGCGTACGCGTCTGGTCCACAAAGTATGGAAATAAAAAATTAAAAAATTAAAAAAAAACGTTTACAAGTGTTTTTGATATAGATGTACATAAGAATACTTTGATAAGTATGTTTTAACTTAAATAGGATGGTATAATAAAATTGTGGAGTCTGCGTTCGCGCCTGGCCTCCATAGAATGGAAATAGGCACACACTTTAATAAAGACTTTTCATATCTATCTGCTTAAGTATAATTTGATAATTATGTTTCAGTTTGAAGAAATATGATATAATAAAATTATGGAGTGTTCGTTCGCGCCTGACCTCCATAGTATGTAAATATGTCACAAAGTTTAACAAGGTTTTTAATATAGATCCACAGAATATTGTGATGTGTTTCACTGTAAACTGGTATAGTATAATAAATGATGGGGTTTATCTATTTTATTTTTACTTTCATCATATTTTGCTTGGATTTTGATACCCCCAAATTCGAAGCTATCTCTTTACAATCCTTCCTTTTCATAACCTATCATACTTTCATAAATCAGAGTCCATTTTCTGTCGGCTGTTTTTGAAACCAGTCAACGACGGGTACTTTTGATAGTATATATATATATATATATATATATATATATATATATATATATATATAATAAAACTGAACTTCTGTGTATCTGTCTGTACACGAATAGGCTCCTATGCGGTTGACTTTTATAGAAAACTGCTGACACGCAATTAGAAGAGGTATAGAGAATCAAAAATGGGTATATTTTATTTTGAAAAGTAATGATTTATTAAAATTGTGAGGTGTGCGTTTAGTGTCTGAAGAGTTGCTATTTTTGGAATTTTAAAAAATGATATAATGTTTAAATTTGTACAAATGATTACGAAACAATTGATACATAATGGAAATACACCATATGATGTTCTTATCCCGGCTGTGCTATTAAAAAGGTGCTCCGCCGAAGTAGCTCCAATCCTCTCCAAACTTTACAACAAATGCCTTAATGAATCTTGCTTTCCTGCCTGCTGGAAAACTGCTTCTGTGGTACCAGTTTTCAAGAATTCTGGCGAAAGAACTGACCCAGCAAATTACCGACCCATTAGTCTCCTCCCACTTTTTGCCAATATATTTGAGTCCATAATTAACCCAGCTCTAGTCCATCACCTTACAGATGCTAAACTTCTTACCGACCAACAATATGGATTTAGGCAAGCCCGTTCGACAGCATACATTCTAACTGTAATCTCTGAGCGTATATACCATTCACTTGACAAAGCAGGGGAGGGTAGAGCGGTAGCTCTAGATATATCTAAGGCTTTTGACAGGATATGGCATGAAGGTCTTCTCAGGAAACTCAGATCATACGGTATCACTGGTAGAATACTTAACGTAATTAAATCCATCTTAGATAAGAGAAAAATCCAGGTTGTCCTCGATGGCCGTACATCTAAACAATATGATATAAATGCGGGAGTGCCTCAGGGGTCTATCCTTGGACCTATATTATTCCTAATATTCATAAATGACCTCCCTGACAAAATTGTCCGTGAGATGAGTATACATGCTGATGACACCACGCTCTATAACAGACACGACAGGAAAACAAATGAACACATATCTAAAGATATGGCAGAAACACTAGAGAATGACCTCCAATCTGTAGTGGAATGCGGACAAAAATGGAAGGTCACATTCAATGCTGCCAAGACTAAACTTGTTTCTTTCAATAACTACAAGAAACCTTCTCTACCACCAATAGCAATGGCCAAATACTCTTTATCTTTTAAACTCCTCGGCCTAACGTTCACAGGAAACATGAGTTGGAACATTTACATTGAGAGCATTGCCAGGACCGCTGCGAAAAAGGTAGGTTCTCTCTACCGTGCTAGAAAGCTACTGACCCCTGAAAGTATCCTGTACCTCTGTAAAGCAACCATTCGCCCATGTATGGAGTATTGTTGTCATATTTGGGCTGGTGCATCTGCTACTAGTCTCTCACTCCTAGACAAGGTTCAAAAGAGAGTCGCCAACCTGATAGGTCCTGAACTATCATCCAAGCTTCAGCCTCTGTCCCATCGACGCAATGTAGCATCCCTCTGCCTGTTCTACAAGTACTTTAACGGTGTATGTTCCGACGAACGAACTGCAAGCACCTGTACTCCCACTACGTAAATACTCCCGACAAACCCAACAAACAGTACAATCCCACTCCTTCACAGTAGAAATCCCTAGATGCAAGAGAGCCTTCTACTCCAGTAGTTTCTTCCCCAGAACCGCTAGACTTTGGAACTCCCTTCCAGGTTCCTGCTTCCCCAACTGTACTGACATGCAGAAGTTCAAGTGTAACGTGAACCGACATCTTGCTGCCCAACTCATAACCTTGTACCTCTGTAGCCTGTGTCTCTAATATTAGCCCCCTACATCAAAGTGGCAATGTGCCTTGTTTGGGGTGAAAATGTGATAAAAAAAAAAATTTTTAATTAAAAAATTTATTTTTTGTTGTCCTAAATTTTCAAAAAATTATATATATATATATATATATATATATATATCAGTTTTTGGATGATGAATCGAAGTCGGAATCGAAAATCTGAAAAATCGGAACTGTTTTAGGTATTGAAATCGGTATTGAATTCGGAAAAATTGTATTTATTTTCTGTGCCAAAAACGATTCCTTTAATTTTCTATTTTGTTTGATTTTGTTTAAAACAGTGTTCAAAAATAAATATTTATTCATTTGAAATTAACAGTAAAACTAAACTCTGTACATCTCTCTTCCACACGTGTGTATTTTTATGTTTGAGAAAATACTTTCACATTAAACACGTGGTTTTACGATAATCGTGAACAAATAACAACTCTATAGTTTGATATTTAGAAATTTATAAAGAATCGGGATTGGAATCGGTAATTGTATCGGAATCGGAAATTTATTAGGGAATCCGTAATTGTATTGAAATCGGGGAAAATCTTGGAATTGTTTCATCAATTATATATGTATATATATATATATATATATATATATATATATATATATATATATATATGTAGAAATATATTTTTCTTATCATATATCAGTCCTTATATAAGAAGCTCAATGTGATTACAGAGAAATATATAGAATAAATGACAAAAATTTATGTTCCAAAATTCATGATGTTGACAATCTTATAGTTTCTTCCTTTAAATCAGTTGATTTATACAATTCTTGACAGTGTCTGTTTCGTAGCACAAAAGCAATCATTAGTATATCAATTAGTGAATCTATTATGCCCTTAACTCATCAGAAGAAATAGCAACAATCAATCCGTCAAAAGGAATTAAAATGTGATTTGACATGGTGAAAATCCAAAAATTGGAAAAGAAGCTGCAGTTACGTTTATATTTTTCCATTACACCATATTGAATTTTAATAAAACAAAGTCATTAAACCCAACTATTTGTATTAACAATTTAATTAATTTATGAATCTTCTACCAAAACGTTCTATTTAATAATTAGTAAATTTGTTAATTCTAAGTTATGTATACATATTTATGAAAATAATACCAACAAAATATAAATTATCTCGAAATAAATAAAATGAACTCATTTTTTCCCGTCTGATTTTGACATTAATAGGATTAAAAATCAAGATATTTCATGCAAATATAATATGCACAAACGGCAGAACAATATCTGAGGTGTGTTATAGGCTCATTATTTCTCAAATTCCTCGATAATCTTAGATTTCTATACTTTTTCTGCTGAGAAGTCACGGCCAAAATCGGTTAAGATCAATGGAAGTGGTAAAATATTTTCTCTCTAATAAATTCCTCCTCCCCCTGCCACCACTTAACACCGTTTGGGGATCGTTCACAAGGAACAGTTGAGAAGAGAACACCGGTTTGGCTTCGTAGTTCTTTAATGTGAAGTTATTTAAAATCACTAAACTAAGCTGCAGTGCTCTGTGGCGTAGTGGTTAGCATGCTGGACAATTCACATTATATTTTCACGTTCGCGCCGACCTACCGTAGTCGTTTTTTTTTTGTTTTGTTCTGTTTTTTTTTTTTTTTTTCCTAAACAACTGGAATGGACTTTTCTTGGTGGCCGAACTGTTAACGTTGCAGATGTTTTTTTTGTTTTTTTTTTCACACTTTATTTTCCTACTTTTACTCATGACTCCGGGTTTGATCCTTCCTACTTACCTACCATAACATTTTTTAAAACTCCCCCCCGTCCCGGAAACAAACACTCGGGCAACGCCGGGTACCCCCGCTAGTAAATGATAAATTAATATACATGCCCGTATATACGAAACTAAACTAAGCTACAAAAAAAAATGGAAACCCAACTATTCGTACTAACAATCTCAATCAACCTGTGAATCTACTACCAAAATGTTCTATTTAATAATTAGTAAATTTATTAATTCTAAGTTATGTATACATATTTATGAAAATAATATCAACAAAATTATAAACTATCATGTATGTTTATATATGCGAAACTAAACTAAGCTACAAAAAACGATTGATCATTTTAATCAGTTCTTTTAAGTTTCTTATATATATATTGTTGTACATTTTGTTACTGGGGAAGTGGGGAAGTGGTATTATCCAATGGAGAGCCATGTAGTTAACAGCTGTCCTGTTTTCATATGTCCGAAACAGCTACATGGTAAGCAGCTGATGATCCCCGCTTTCTATTTAAAAAATTTTAGTTAAGGGTTTCTCTTTTCATCCTTATATAGTTGCATTCTTTTTTTATAATAGAGAAATGAGAAATCGCCTCACGCAAGTGCTACGTCTATTTCTATTTTACCATTTAAATTAAGGCTTTTATTTTCATCCTAATAAAAAAATTAATTCTCTTTTGTAATTATAAACCTTTTAGAAGTCGGATTATGTAGGTGCTAAATCTGCGATACGTTAAATTTAATTTTAAACTGCATTCTTTGCATATATTTTTTACTTTTTTTTTACTCAAATGTTAATTCGCATTCATATTTTGCTCTTTGGGCAATCTATGTATACGCTTGTCAACGTGATTATGTAGTAAGTTAATTTAGTATTAATTTATCGCTTATTGGAATAAAAAAAATGCAATCATCAAAGGTAAAATACTGTTTATAAATACTATTTAAAAAATCACCATCATAAAATATCGCAACGTCAAATAAAATTCGATATTCTCATGAGAGTATTAACCTCGTTGTTCATGTAATGGTTACGTTGGAAAGTCCATCATGAGTGAACGGATAAATCCCCATAACAATAACAAAGATAGAAAATGAATACTTATACTGATATGTGATGTAGAGACAAGAATCGCCTGTATAATTTTTTTCGTGACTCATTTTCACCATGAATTTGTTTATGCTGTCAAAAAAAAGGATTACTTTCCGAATCCATGTTCATCAATCTCATTATGTACTAAATAGAAGATGCCTTCCCGACCGAAATGGGGAGGTAAATGGATGACAACATTTAATGCTAGTAAGATTAAGCTGCTCTCCTTTAACAAGACGCCCCTCCAACCAACGATATCCATGGCAAATAATACCCTACCTGAAAATACTTCCTTTAAATCCCTCGGCTTAACATTCACGGGCAATATGAATTGGAACAAATATATTGAGAACATTGCGAAGGCTGCTGCAAAGAAGGTGGGTTCCCTCTATCGTGCTAGAAGACTGCTCACACCTCAGAGTATACTGTACCTCTACAAGGCCACCATTCACTAATCTCTCACTCTTGTATAAGGTTCAAAAAAGGAGTCTTCAATCTAATAAGTCCCACTTTAACAACGAATCTCCAACCTCTGTTCCATCCCCGCAATGTGTGTCTGCTTTACAAGTATCTTAATGAAATGTGCTCTGATGAACTCGTTGCACTTGTGCCCCCTCGACGTACATATCCCCATATAACCCGCTTAGCAACAAAATCACACCCTTTCACTGTTGAAGTCTCTAATCGCCATAAAGCTT
The DNA here is from genome assembly GCF_053919585.1 of Euprymna scolopes. NCBI lineage: Eukaryota > Metazoa > Mollusca > Cephalopoda > Sepiida > Sepiolidae > Euprymna > Euprymna scolopes. Next base: position 12,509,419 of record NC_136503.1, on the reverse strand, counting down.
TCTACTCTAATAGTTTCTTCCTTCGAACAGCTAGACTTTGGAATTTCCTTCCTGTTATCTCTACTTCTCTAATTGTACGTTTATGCAAAAGTTTAAATGTAACGTAAACTAACATCTCGTTAATCTTTCCTAGGCTTCATCCGAAATAGTAGCCTCTTACATCCAAGTGACGATGTGCCTCGTTGAGGGTGAACGTGAGTAAAAAAAAAAAAGTCATGTAACGGAAATTTAGAATTCTCCAATTAACCCATTATCAATTCGATCATTTACAAGTTATCTATTTCTTAGATCTCTGATTCTCTATTGATTAAGGAAAACTTCCGGTCATAATGTTTTTACTTTTTTCACTCAAACAAGGCATGTTGACACTTAGAACGTAAGGAGTTACTGTTTGGAATCATGTTTAACAGGAAACAATGAAATAGTTACAAATTCGAGCAAATACATTATCTCCTTAGCGGAGCTAATAACTCTAGAATCATAGTTTTGTTATATCTTTAGTTATCATTTTCTTGGTTAGGTGGCCATGAGGAATGATTACCCATTGTCTCATTTGTTAATTAAATTCGTTTCACACTAACTCATGTAACATTAATTCAGAATTCTTCAATTAACCCATTATCAGTTCGATCATTTACAAGTTGTCTATTTCTTAGATCTCTGACTCTCTATTGATTAAGAAACAGCCCCCAGTTATAAAATTGAATCAAAATTTGACTTGATTATTCTCCTTATTCGTACTATTCGGCTTTTTTTTTTTTTTCAGGTGCATCTTGGCGAATTTGCGAATCTATACAGAAATTTAAAGTCTTCATGAACTCGGGTCTTTTTTTTTTACAAAGGAATCAGCACTTATCAATGTCTGGAGATCACTCGCGGGTAAAGGTTTATGATTGTAAGGTGATCAGTACGACGACAGCTCAGTGATCGATTTGGTGGGAATTGGGAAAAATTAGACTATTTAAGGGGACAATATAGTAAGAACTTGTTCATAATTGACTTGAAGATGTTCTAGGAAGGAAACTTTGTTCATGGAATTTGGGTTTAGATTTAGGCACTGATAGAGAGTAGTGGAATTTGTTGGTAGTAGAGGTAGCTTGACGAGTGATTTTTGTAAAAGTTTAGAGGGGGGGGCATTGAACAAAGCTCAGGTGAAAACTAGCCTTGAAAATAACGATAGATCAAAAACAGGCTCGTAACATCTTTTCTGTAGGAAAAGGGTTGCAGGGAAAAGAAAAGGGCATCGCTAATGACGTGACAATTATTCCTGTGACCTTGGCAACAGATGCAAGTCTTCCATATCAGATCAGGGGTGACAGGTTAGTCCCAGAATCTTGTGGAATCAGTGTGCGTCTTTGATATGAGAGTCATTGATAGCAATTGTGGCCAAGTGAGGATCAGAGCGTTGGTGATGAAAATATAGAACTTTTGTTTGGGATACATTGAAATCAAGCAACCACCTTTTTCCTCATTCTACAACGATAAAATTATGTTTTATGCTTGGAAAACGTCACAGAAACGTATGGAATGCTTCAAAATACTTTTGAACCATCTTGCATGAATCGGGCATCATTTATTTAGTGGCATAAGAGATTCAAGGAAGACAGGAAATCTGTGAGGGATGATGATAGGTGTGGGAGGAGTAAGGAAATCAGAGCAGGTTGATTGGCCAAATAAAGAATTTCATGTATAAGAACCGTCATTGTCATTAGAGACAATAAGTGAACAGTTTGATGTCAGTGTGGGAACTGTACACAAAATTATTCGCGAGGAACTGAAGATGCAGAAGATTTGCGCAAAGTTTGCCTCAAGAGTGCTCAGAGAAGATTAGAAAGAAAGATAATCTAGTTGACCAAGATGGGCATAAAACAAGACCTCACTCTCCCTATGTTCCAGAACTTGCTCCCTGTGTCTTTTGGTTATGCCCTAAGTTCAAGGAAAATCTTAGAGGCTGTCGTTATGAGACAATTGAGGAGATGAAAGAGGCTGTGACGAAGGTCATGACATGATCACACAAGAGGACTTCCATGAAGCCTTCCAGAAGTTCTTTGAACTGTACAACAAGTACATTACAGCCGGAGGAGATTACTTTGAAGGGAATTAAAGTTAAAAATTACTAATAGTGTACGTGTTTACAAACAGGGGGGAACGCCAGTCATCTTTTTAGATGTTTTCCCGGCGCGATTGAGTTAGATCTAACAGCAGCACGTCCGACTCTCCAAATGATTAAATATCAGAAATTAATGACTTACGTAGGCGCTAGACTTGTTTAACAAATTGTATTCTTACGCAAAGACATGCCATAGGCCAATCATTCAGTGGTTCTTGTCTTTATTACATCAAAAGAAGATAGTAGAACCAAACATTCGACCTTTATATTAAGTCACTGATTATTAAGGCTTAAAGGCCACTTCGGGATAAGGCTTACTGTGTTCGTCAGATTGACAGTGAGATAAGCGCATTGTGGACTGAAAATTATGATTGAAATTAAGCAAAATTTGATTCTTTAAGAGAACAGATCAAGAAGAATTTTTTTATTTCTATTTGAATTCTTTTGGGATGAGTAATTTGTGTATTTATTTTGCGGGCTGTTATCCTCATCTCCATAGGTGCTGTTATTTCACCACGTTTCGGCCAACTCACCCTCTAGCCTTCTTCAGGTGATTAGCCGCGATGGGATAGCAACGTTGACTTTTGTAACTGTATCCCTAGTAATTACTGTCTTCCATAGATGTCGTCTCACCACATTTTTTGGCCAACTAATCCTCTGGCCTGCTTTGGGTAGGATTGAAACGACTATCTCAGATGATGCTAACTGGAACCGTAGAAACTCAACTCCTCTAACCACTGCGCTAAAAAAAATACAAGAATTTGTTTACATTGAACTTGAAAATAATCATCTTGTAGTAAGATAGAAAGCATCCCAGTCGTATTGCGATTGCTACAGCAGCATGATTTTTATTGCATTGAAGTATTTGGAAGGCAAGTCCCTGCCTCTATAATAAATAAAACCCTGCAAAGGAATGTCTGTATTATAAGCCCGTCGTGAGACAGGTGACCCAACAAGTACACACGCGATAATAGAGTTCGAATTCACTGGTAAAACTGCAAGTGAACTGCTCGCTTTTTAGCCCTTCGTGTTCTCGATTCGCTTTTGCTTGCCTTATTAATTCTATTCGCGCCACCCACCTCGGCCCTGATCGATATTCACACACCCCATAAATTCACACCCATCCCTCATCCCTAAATCGAAACTCCGAATACGAAGTGCCTCCTACTAGACAGCTTAGCTGCGACGATGCTATTAGCTGGCAACTGAACGCGCGACGCTCGCGTTTTTCTTCAGAGAAGGAAACTATTGGGAGCGGGCTGGAAGAGAAAGAGGATAATTTAGATGCACGGCAGCCAACTCTTTACCCGCGCCCTGTCGTCATTGACAGGAAACCGTGAAAGAATCAGATGTGTTCCGAAAAAGGGCAACAGAAGCGTTGATGGGAGAAACGGAACGAATGAGGTCGCTTTCACGGCAGAAAAACATATCATCGATCCGATCTTCCTCTCATAAAATTCATCTTCCGCTCCCATTGCGATCGGTTCGTTATCCTCCTTCCGCCCCACACACTCTTCTTTCCTATTTTTTATATATTTTTCATGCCCCCCCCCCGTTCTCTCTTACCCTTTCTATATATTTATTTTATCTATCTAACGTGTTTCCTTCTATCTCCTTCTTTTGGAGGATGCATCAAAGTTTCTCTATAAAAAAAAAGGCTCCGTCTGTCGCACGTCCAGTTCGTCCGTTTAAAATAGCATCTGCATCACTAAATACTAATAATCAATAGGAATGCACATTGTTTTAGATGTGTCCACGTATGTTTATAAGGCAGCTCTGTCCATTGGTTTGTCTGTGACGCTTGAGATTTAATAAGCATTGTCATCGTTTAACGATGATGTCACACTCTATTATAGACTTGAAAGAAAAACAAATGTACACATATCCAAGGCAATTGATAAAAACCTTAGAAAACGACTTGTAATGGAATGCAAATGTGAGAGATAATGCTACTAAGACAACGCTTCTTTCCTTTAACAATTTCAAGAAACCTTCTCAACCACGGTTGCCTTGTCTAATGACACCCTTGGAAGCTTATTGCTGAAATGTTTCACTATCAGACAAGGTCCAACCTCTGTCCGATCGCCTATTGAACAATATGCTCTTATTAACTCGTGACCCCCTTGACGTACATACTTTTGATAAACCAGACAAACAAGAAAACTATCATTCTTTCTCTATTAAGGTCTCTAAACGCCAGAAAGCCTTCTACTGTGATAGTTTCTGTCATTAGACTTGTAAACTTTTTAATTCTCTCCTCATTTCTTGCTTCTCTGGTTGTACTAATACGCAGAATTTTAAATGTAATGTGAATAGACACTTCGCTGTTTGACTCCTTACATAATCGCCAGTAGTAGTCACTAATGATGGGACAATCCAATATTTTCCAAATTCCGATACAATTACCGATATCGTACTAAATTCCTGATTCAAATAAAAATAACCGATTCCGATTTCGATTTTTTATAAATTTCTAAATATTCGACTACTAGTAGGGCACGTGTACCGGGGTTACCCGGTGGAAGTATGCACCACCTCACCTATGAAAAAAAATTAAACTACGGCTGGTAGTGGAACCCACTGCTGGCCCAGTAAAATAGCGGGTACTGGCGCCCGTGGCCAAAATGAATGTACCGTGCCGAAGTAACAACGTTAGTATCTGTAAACCCATTCTTAACATGGGGATTTGATTATATACTGTGATTATGCTGTGCTTTCACCTAACGTGGCAAATAAAAGTGTGGCCTATTAGATAGCAGTTATTACCGTCCGCCTATAATGTATAATGAACTTAAAAGAATGAACTAATAATTAATTATAACCCAATGCATTTATTCCGGAGAGAACATTCTATCACGAGGAGAAAAAAAAAACAACCAACAAACACTGCGGCGGACTTGAACAATGATTTCCTTAGCTTTTAAATTTATTTTTTTAACTGTGTCTTAATTTTTCCGGCGATTATTATCGAGTACATGCTTAATTTTCAGATTAAAAGAGAAATTTAAAGTAGCAGTTTTAATAAAGTAATAGTCGAGATCTATCTGTAATGATAAGGTTCTTATAAATGGAGCACTTTTTTGCCATGTCTGTTGTTAATGTGCCCCTAGCCGTTAAATGTTCCCCTTTTCTGTTGGTAATGTGTATACAATTTTCCCATGTATTTTGGTAATGTGAAAGCTAAGCATGTAATCTATGATAAGCGCCGTAGAAATTTGTGAAAAATTGAGAAGGAAAAATCTAAATGCTAGTGGCAGCATTAACAACGGGAGTGAACCCAAAGTGGGGGTTCACTGTAGTAGAACGTTATGATTCCAAATTTAAGCTGTAGACGCTGATAATCTCCTGAAAAATGTACGAGTAGCATTGTTCAGCTCCATTAATTCTTTTGTTTTTGTTTTATTTTTAATTATTTTGTAATCTGAAAGTTTTGTATATTTTAAAGGTTCTAAACGGGTAAACGTGTCTAATAGCTGACCCTAATTGGGATTCCAGACGCTACTAAGTATTTGAAGCCAAATCTTTCAGAAAAAAAAAAAGCCAAATTGATATCCATAGCCAGATTTTCATTAAAAAAAAAGTCCAAATTGAAAAAGCAAAGTGTGTGCGTAAATATATATAAGCATTTATGTATTTTACACGTTTTTTTTTTGTTTTTTTTCTTCCTTTGAAGATTGTAATGCTGGGTATGGGGCAGCCAAACCAGCTGCCAACATTGCCCCGCTTTTTTTTATTGAAACCAACCGAGAGCTCTTTTTAGTATCCTCGCTGTTCCCTTAAGTGCAATTGTCTGAATCTCTTTTGCACTTGGTTCTCCAGGAATTGTCATTTTTGGTGATGTTTTAAATCGACGTATTGCATATATTTTATATATTGAAGAGTTTAGCTTCCAAATAATCGCGTCTTTTTTATTACGATTTGTTTCGTAAAAATTACGGAATTTTATTAAAAGAAATATGTTGCAGAAATAAAAGTGATGGAAAAAATAAGTTCGTTTTATTCCGTATTTTTGCGGCATAATGATAAAAAAAACGGAAATATTTGGGAGCCAACCTTTTCAATTTAGTCCAGAGTTAACATCTTCAATATAGCCATATCCTCTATATAGCATTAATAAAAGTAATATTCAAGATTAAAAAAATGTTTTTTTTCTCATCGTCTTTCACATTCGCCTTAATTTGAACACATTTGTAGGTTTTCTGGTTATCTATAAACAAATAACACATGTAAAATTATCGCTGACAAATAGTCTTGCCATAAGATAAACAGCGCGCACGTGCATTGTTTGGCTGGCCGTCGGAAAGCATAACGTTATTACTTAAAAACTATTTGTCAGCGACAATTTTACATGCGATACTCAATATCATAATACCGAAAAACCTATGAATGTCGTCAAATCGCATGGAAAAAATAAAATAATTAACAAATAGACTCTCGAATATTTTCAATTGTTTTTTCGGGCGAAATAATGTCTCTTAGTGAAGCGAGTAACTAGATTCCGGAATAGGAAAATTTCAATCAGAATGGGCAGACTTGTGAGGGAACCTTTATTATTTATTAATCGGAAATATGTAAAGGTTATGTTAGGTCTATGTATGTATGAGTCAATTACGCCGGATTGTCCCGGTGACAACTGGTAGCAGTGGTAGGACTAAATATTTAGAGAGAAAAATAAACTCCTTTATCTAAATGTTACGATTATGATGGTGTTGCCCGTGGGGTGCAATGCAGCATCTTATTATCACGACTGAATGTGCCTAAAATTGTGTTCCAAAGCTACATAAGAATGTGGCTATTAGCTTAGATGTATTAAATTTGTATGTGGTATCTTTTGCTGCAAACCTACGGTACTTTGGTCTGGAGGGGAATTTCTACAGTCATTTTATTGTATGTATGAAGGTATTTTTTTATTTTTTTCCGGTTAAAAAACACGTTAAATGTGCATATATTTTCGCAAATGTAAAAACAGAGTTATGGAGGATTGATCTATAGATGTTAGCTTTACTGGTAGTTTAAAATCAATGAATATTTATTATTTTATTATTAGTATTAGCAGTGGAAGATTTTGTTTTAAACAAAATTAAATTAAAAAAAGTAATTAAAAGTATCGTTTCCGGCATCGGAAATAGGCACAAATTTTTACAATTCTGATACCTTAAAATGTTCCGATTTTCCTGATTCTCGATTCCGATTCTGATTAATGATCCCAGCCCTAGTAGTCACTCCCATCCAAATGGCAATACGCCTTCTTTGTGGTGACAAATAGTAGCAAAGGGCGTGTGCATTGAATGGTCGTATTTTAGTTCTGTTTGAAATATAAAGCGAAATCTATTTCCATTGTTAAACGTGCAGATTGAAAAGAAACTTAACGGCCGCTGTTATGAGCATCCTATTTTAAAGAAACTGTTGAACATACACACAAACATACACACACATACACACACACACACATACACACAATAGAGCGCATTGAGTTGTGTACATATCTTTTCTTTTATTGAAACTGGATATATCGCTCGCGATCAGGCAATTGTAACATAGTCATACACGTAGAGTTTCATTTTAAAGAATACGAACTGACGGATTCTCTTTCCTCCACTTTTACTTGCTTCTTGCTGACTTATCTACATGCGGATAAAAACATCCTTATGTGACTGCATTTCACACATGTCGCCATTAATTTATTTTCAGCAACCGATCATCTCAGTTCAAATCCTCAGATAGGATGCTAGGTCCTAGGTTAGACCCAAAGTAACCGTTACACTTTGTGAAGCCTGTCACACTTATTTATTTTTGTCGCATAATTGAAGTACTAATATGCCAGTCACTCTGCATATCAGAGAAAAGGTCTCAATCTGACTAATTAAACACTCCAGAATCTGTCAACTTTCATGTCAATCAATCAATCAGATTTAGAATTCGCGGATCTTCTTGAAACGTTTCTTCGACTGATCTCCATCAGGCGTCACTGTCAGCAGATCTTTTAGATGGCATCTGTAGGAGGTTGATTGCTTTAGGAACTTTTATTTAAATATTCAGGTGTCTGGTGATTTAATTAAATGTACACCACAACTATTGATCCATTACGATCTACCACTAATTGTGTAACATCACAATAAACAATCAGTAAGTAAACAAACGTTTAGCAAAGGAAGTACATAGTCTTTTCACACAAATGCATACTTATGCACGATCCAAGAAACAAATTAATTGATAATAGTCTTTTTTTACATACGTGCGCGGTATAGTCTTCATTTTTTATCATTGTTTCTCCAATTGTGTGGCCGTTGATTCCCTAGTGGTTCTGATCTTCTCAATATAAATATAACAAATATGAATAAAGCAATGGAAACTTGTGGTTTTAACAGTTTTATTAGGGAGAAAAGTTCGTTCGAAACTTAATTCCTTATAAGAAAGATTCAAATTGATTCTTTCTTATTTAATTTTCTTATTTATCCTTTAAAATAATGGTCGGAAAACAAGCAAATCTTGAAGAAATATTGGCTACTTCCTCCCTTCAAAACTGCCTCGAAACTCTGTCCGTCACGAACACGTGATGTTCTTATGTAATATCATAGACACTTATGTCGAGCATGTTCTGTCTAGGAAGTTCACCTACACCCTTTCTCGTCTCATTCGTCTAAGGTGCACTGGGTCTATTTTCATTTGCCTCAAGTTATCATGACATGTACAAGAAATGTTTCAAAAGTAGTGCTTCCTATTTTTTATTCCGTGCAAATGGATCCGAAGGGGTTGCAAATTGCATTATTATGATTACTAAACTTATGAAATTTTCATCTCTCTGTTGCAGTTTTTGACGGTGTGAGCCTCTAAGAAAGCAAACTGTCATGAACGTGCATTAGAAGCAGATGTGCGTCATTGAATTCCTGTCAAAAGTGCAATGACCCTAGTAATGTCTATTTACTGGCGTAGGGTACCGATATATAACGATTGAAAGAATACATTTTCAAGTTTCCGTTCAGAATGATTTACTTGAAGCTGTCACGTTCTAGTTGTCGAAACATCCGTTTCTGATTATGGTTTTCGTTGTTCCGCCAGTACTTGTACTTTCCGTTTCCTTCTTCTATCCCCAGCCATATCCTCACTGAAAAAAAAAACGAGGAAATAATCGTAGATAAATATTGCGTTCCTGCAATTTATGAACCGTACAACTATTTACATAGAATTACCTAGGTAAATTTAATTTCATCATATCTTCTTTTGTTAGCTGTTAGCTGAAAGTATAGAATATTTAACAAAACACCCTTTCTATGTTAAGAAGCGTCTTCTAAATGATAACTTTATTATTTCAACACTGTTTATAAACTGTATAAATACTAAAAGAAATATGGTATTCTAGGGAGTTTTTTAAGTTAATTTTTGTTTCGTTTTTTTTTTTGTTTTGTTTTGTTTTGTTTGTTTTGTTTGTTTTGTTTTTCTTTTACTTTCCAATTTAAGCTGATACGCTTTCTAGTCTTTTAGCGTGTGATATATTGGGCGATAACTTAAAATGACTTTTGTAAAAGAAAAAGTCTCTTTGTTGAGAACATGCTTTTGTTCGTATTATTTGGATTCTCCGAACTACCGTTCTCATTTTGAGTGCTATTTTCACAACAGGTCATTCAATGTAACCTTCGATCTTCTTCAAGTGAACCCGGAAATTTTTCTGTCGAACTCTGAAATCTGCATGGAATTTCGAACGTAACCCTTTATTTAATCCGCGGTGGTAGCATATTGGTGTTTCGTTCGCCATGACTATAAGTTCTAGGAAATTTGCAATTGTATCCGAGTGCCGCCTGTACTGAGGATTGAACTTTCAAATTCCAGATGGGTGTTACTTTACACTTATCAAGTACCTTATCCACTACGCCAAGATGAGAACAGTAGTTAATAGAAATAATGTGAATAATCAATCTTCATTTCAAAAATTCAGGAAAGTAACATTTATTGCTGCTGTATAGCTTGTTGCGTTCTTTCGGCTATCCTGTTCGATTGAGGATGATATGATTTATAAGGTTTACATCTTTTTTTCTAACCATGAAATAAAACCTTTATCATAAAACTCTAGTGTATTGTTACATTTCAAGACTTTATGCATGCTGCTTCTGGGAAAAATAAAATTTAGAATCTGTTTTATCGTAGAAGGTTTCTCGGATTACTTCAAACCAACCTGAAAGAGAGTCTAATACTTTTAATAAGAGCCTTATGTCATTAATGTATACGTGATCCATATGCACCTAACGTTTTCATTTCTCTGATATAAAATAACATGTTTAAAACGTTTCTTGTATTGTTGACGTTTCTTGTATTGTTGACGTATCCGAGTCTCGTACTGAGGATTGAACCTTCAATCTCCAGAAGTGTGAATCTAAATGATTGCCGTGGAATTAGTGAAGGATAAAGATCAACCCCACTCACATCGGTGTGCCGATTGATTGACATGCCCCTTCCCATATCCGATATGTAATGATTAGGGCTGTGGCAACAGCATATTCTTTTCATTGTTTTTACTCTTTAGTATATATCCGTTAATATCTTATGTTTTTATATAGTCGGATGTGGTTCTCGATTGATTAAGTGTGTCTAACTGTGTCGTATATATACCCGAGAGTCAAAAGAATGAAAAGAATATTCTGTTGTCACAGCCCTATTAATAATTAAAAGAAAACATAAACAGGAACTGAGAGAAAATGTCTCCTATCAGGTCATGGACACCAAGAGAAATACCACGGGAAAATGTCATGAGGCTAGAGAGATTCCGGTATAAATAAGGGAGCAATTACTGACTCGAGGCTGTGTAAAAAAAATCATAGGATTATTTTTTATGAAAGTGGGGAGTGTTGCAGAATTTTCATTCTGCAAATTTTTCACTCTGCAACACTCCTCCCTTTTATGAAAACAATGCTATGATTTTTCCACACAGCCCCGAGCCAAGAGAAGTAGTCATTAACTGCTGCCTTATTTCTTATTTTATTTATACCGGAATCTCTCTAGCTTTATGGTATTTTTCCAGAGGACAAGAGTCCTATCACTTCACGGTCATTATCGGCTAAACCATCAGCCACCCCCTTTGCCATTTACAATCAGAGGTCTCTGTTTCGGTTCATCGCACAATCCGACGATATCTCGTCTGATAGATCATTTATACTCATCTACGTTTAGGGATCAAAAAGGAAAACCCCTACTTACAATTTCTGAAGCGGACAGCCTTCAATTACACAAGGTACCTATTCTATTATACTGATCTGCTATTATACTGAGCCACTCAGCTTTCCAAGCTCTGAAAGCTCAGTAATTAGGAAAACGTCACACCTCCCCTAATAATAACCTTTACTTTTAAGAAAGACCTAAGTATCACCTGTTTGTGCCGAACATCATAGTCTACATAGTCACTACCATTATTAATGCAAGTTTAACAAAATCCGGCTTTGAATTTTTATTTGATTTTTATTCTAGGCCCCCCAAATCATTAGAGATTAGATTATTCCTGTAATGATCAGGTCCCTGTTGATTTTTCTGTGGGAGTTTAGTTCTGTACAGTTCTAGGAGGTCCATCCTTCCAGGCTTTGCCTTCTCTATTTGAGAAGAGGTTAGTTTATTGGTAATTGACTGAGGCGCCCTCCACGGAAATGCCAACAGGGCTGCCCGGGTACTTTTGGGAGGTCACAGTGCCCTTTCTCGGGGGCACTGACTTCTCAATCCCGCCTTCTAACCCTGGTGTCTTAGTTCTTTCAGTGGAAGAGAACTAAACCACTTCAATGGTGCACGTTCATTACAGAGGTTGCTTTCTTAAAGACTCACACAGCCAATATCCGCAACAGGGAGGTGAAACTTTCAGCTCATGACTGCATAAGTTCGGTTATCACAGCAATGCAATTTATAGCTAAACCCTTTACTACTGCCTCACGTCAGAAGTGTGCGATTATTTCCAATGACCCCGTTGGAATCCTCCAGAGTACAAAAATAGGGTAGTCCCACACGCATATTACTGAAAGTGAACTTTAAAAAAGTACTTGTCGTGCACCTGCTAAAGTCAAGCTAGCTCCATCGTGTGGACAATTAATCCTATAATTTCCATTTGAAAGCACTTTCAATTATAAAATTTATTACGTAATAATGCATGTTATTTATCTCTTTGTTTTCTGCCGCTTATTCACAATATAATGACCCCTTTTGTCATTATAAATCGTCTGCCTATGTATGTGGGGGAACTTTCCCATTTCCCACAAGTCGATATCCGCAATCAGCCATCCTATGATTATATTGGAATGAATGGAATGGATGAAATCGGCACTAACTCTATGCGAGTTTAAGTGGCTTGTTCCGAAGGAGGAAATTCCATGTGAGTATTAAATTCACAACCATTCCCTGGTCACATGTATATCGCTATTAGGGAGATGACGACGTTATGTTTTTGCAATTCTTGCATGGAGGTGCCGACGTCCTCCTAAGTACAGCGCCTGAACTTCCCAAATTGGTCACCCATCTGGTACTGACTAGACACAAAGTTGCTTAACTTCGGTGATCTAGCGAGAATCGGTCGGTCAACGTAATTACGCCGTACAAAGCTCATATTGGATGAACAAAATAAAGTTTTCATGCTCAAGCCGGTTTATACAGCTTCATGCTACAGGCTGGTCCATACAAGGGGCACCGAAAAATTGTCAAAATAACCCCTCTCAGAGTTTACTAAATCTCCTCGAAATAGTAAAATGGTTTACTGCCTAAGTCACATCAATCTCTTTTACATCTCTAAACGTTAATCTTATACGCTGACCATCAGTTTAATAAATTCAATATCACTATATTACAACGTCATAATAAAAAGAAATCAATTTTGTCAAAACTTTGATCATAAACCGGGAAAAACTAATTTTTCTCCTATTATCATTATTGGAAATTTTTCAATGTAAGATGGGTTTTTAATATTATGACGAATATAGCGATTTTGCTCCTTGAACAATATGTGAAGAGCTACCTCCCTTGTATAGGCATAAGTAACGTGTCATCTAAGCGTTTGAATAACTTAGAGTTATCTTTCATTTGATTGCTTATATAAACGAGTGTTTACAATTACTCGTATCTCTTCGTGCCTCATCATATAAATAAATCAGGCGTGTCTTTTTCGTCTGTGTGCAAAAAACTAAAAACATGTTACATTTTAATTGATTTATTTCTTTTTGTCAATCGTCGATATGACTTCTAATATGAATTTAATTTGAAACACGCAAGGTATATTTTTATTTAATTCATAATTAACCATCAAAGCTTATAAATTAACTAATTAATTGGTCTACAATCACGACGTCTTCTATGTTTTTCTTCCTCTCCAAAGCCAGAAAGTTCAACAAACTTTGAGAGACATTTAAAACGCATAAACACAAATTCTGACATTTCACCTTGCATGCTTTCATATAAAAACAAGAAAAAATGTAAATGTGTAAAATTAGGTAACGAATAATAGGTTATCCGAAATGGCCGTCCATTTAGGCCAAATTTGACAACGTTACCTGATGTTTACATATGTAAAGTGTGTACTTCTCAATACAAAATCTGTATTTCTCAATAGGTTTTAACTTTAAAAGATTCCTCATATATTAACAGTTTTAAAAAATAACAATAAAAATTTTAATGCTTAACACAGAAATCATTTATTGCAATAAACTTACGCCATGATTAAGTGATTTTGCTCGCTTATTCAGTCCATTGCGAATGGAGGTTAATTCTAACAATTAAAGTATGAGTTATTTTTAAACATGAAACTAAACTAGAGAATATTTTGTTAGAGTAAAATATATTGGGAAAATGTGTAAGCGAGGTAAAAAAAATATCATTAAGTAGCAGATGTATCCGGCGTTGCCCAGTATTAAACGTAACGTTAAATTCCTTTAAAAAATGAAGTAATAAACAGAAACTGGAACATGTGCCTGCAAGTATTAAGTTTTTTTTTGTTTTTTTTACACAGTGATCACCACTTATCAAGGCCCGGAAGCCACTCAGGGATAAGGGTTATTGCAAGTACATTACGTTAGTGTGGAGATTTGATGGAGTGTTTACTTAAGGGGGCGGTTCATTAGGAATTTGTACACGTTGGACTTGAAGACATCCAAGTTGTAGTCCGGGGGGAAGCAGGCAGACGGAACAGAGTTCCACAGGCGTGCAGTTCTAAGAAAGAAGCTTTGTTCATGGAATCCGCGTTTTGATTTAGGCACAGATATAGAGTGGGAGAAATTTTTCACAGTGGATTCAGCTAGACGGGTGTTTTTCGTGAAAGATTAGCGAGGGGGGACCAGAAATTGGAGTTCAGACGAGCACCTGCCATGCAAATAACGAATAAACAAGGATAGGCTCGCAACGTCTCTTCTGTGGGAGAGAGGTTGTAGGGTAGAGAAAAGGGCATCCCCCACTAAGCCACGAATTCTATTTTGTACTCTGTCAAGGCAGGATAGGCTGTTTTTAGCAGCTCTTGCCCAGATATGGCAACAGTATTCCATCCTTGGACGTACTTGGCTTTTATATAGATAGAGAATTGCATCAGTAGTGAGATATCTTCTGGAGCGGTAGAAGGATCCCACCATCTTTCCAGCGACCTTGGTAACAGACTTGATGTACGTGTTCCATTTCAGATCAGGAGTAAAGGTCAAACCCAGAAGCTTGTCAAAACACGGGGCCTCACCCAGACGAGAGCCATCCATCACAATTGATGCCAGATGGGGATCAGAGCGTTGATGATGTAAGGATAGGAGTTTAGTTTTGGATGCATTAAAGGTAACCAGCCACATCTTTCCCCACTGAACCACGCGCTCGAGATCAGAGGAGAGAGAATCAGAGAGAACTTTGTCATTTACAACATTTGATGTGTTGCTGTAGATGGTCGTGTCATCAGCATAGATGTCAACGAATGATTTAAGTATGTGTTTAGGGAGGTCATTGATGTAGATCAGGAAGAGAGTTGGGCCCAGGATTGACCCCTGAGGGACTCCAGCATTTATATTGCAGGCCTCCGATTTTTGTCCATCTACCATTACTCTTATGAGCCTATCGGAGAGAAATGATTTAATGATTGAGAAAACATTTCCAGTTATACCGTAGCTGGAAATCTTGTGAAGTAGACTCTTATGCCATACCTTGTTGAAGGCCTTTGATATGTCAAGAGCAATTACCCTATAAAGGAAGCCTTTGTCAAGAGATTCACTAATCCTGTGGGATATAACCGTCAGCACATCTGCAGTAGATCTTGCAGAGCGGAAACCATATTGCATGTCACTAAGAAGGTTGTTCCTGCTGAGGTGGGTAATTATTTCTCTATTTGATATGGATTCCAGCAACTTACTCATAACACACAGGAGACTTATTGGTCTGTACTGAGAGGGAGATGACTTATCATCTGAATTCTTAAATACAGGGCAAACTGATGAGGTCTTCCAGGGAGTCAAAAAGCACTTCTCCTTAAGGCAGCGCTTAAATAGTTTCGTAAGTATAGGAGCAAGTTCTGGTTGAAGCTTTTTTAACACTATAATTGGGATGCCATCAGGGCCAGTTGCTTTACTGGAATCTAGGTTCTTGATTTGCTTGGCGACCTCATGCACGGATATTTGTATGTTACCTAGCTTGTTCTGTGTTATAGGAGGAAATATGGGGAGTTGATGTCCTTCGTCGCATAGGGTAGAATTAGCTGCAAAGTTCTTTGCAAATAGTTTGGCCTTGTCTGACGCTGACGAGATGACCTCTGGTCCATTTATAATGGTTGGGATAGAACGCACACTTCTGTTCAGGATCCTATTTGTTATTTGCCAAAACTGGTGGGAACCAAGCCGCTGATCAGCTACCTTGGATTTAACAGACTGGGCATATAGCTCTCTTGCATTTTTTATTACAGTGGTTGCTGGCAGTCCTGAAAGCAGCTTTAGTCTCAGTGCATCTATTACGTTGGTAGCTATGGAAAAAGTGATTTCTGTGCGCGATAGCAGCAGCACATTCTGGGGAGAACCATGGCTGGCTGTTAGGTTTTTGTTGGAATTTTAATTTTTTTCTAATGCCCTTCTTCTAAGTAAAAAAATGCTTGAGCTAAGATCGAAACCAAAATCTAAAGAACTTAAAGAGTCAAATATGATAGCTATTAGACCACGATCTTTAAAAAGTATTTTAAACCTACTTATTCTTAACATAAAACTGTCATGTTAACGCTTTATGCATGCGCAGTCATGAAACAGTTGACAAACAGAGGAAAACCCGATGCCCCCACCCCACGTACCAATTTTTCAATTTTGAGTCTTTAGCAATCCTTTTTCCCGATTAAAATCGATTAGATATTTCCCCGTGTCTGACACGCTAAATACCAAATATTCAGTCTGTAGATCAAAAATTCGTTGAGTATATAGGTTAATAATTGTCCTCACACACACATACACACACACGCATTTTCATTGTGAGTAAAGGAGAAATTGTCAATAATTCATCATATGTGTTCTTGCACTGGACCCATCATTGGACATAAAAATTACATTCAATCAGATCTTTTTTTTTTTTTTTTACTCCCGTTCACCCCCAACAAAGCACATCGCCATTTAGACGTAAGAGGCTACTATTTGGGACCATGCCAAAGAAAGATTAACACGATGTTGGTTTACATTACATTTAAACTTTTGCATATCAGTACAGCCAGGGAAGCAGGGAGCTGGAAAAGTCTAGCTGTTCAAGGGAAGAAACTATTAGAGTAGAAAGCTTTCTGGCATTTAGGGACCTCAGCAATGAAGGGGTGTGATTTTGATGCTAAACGGGTTTATCGGGGATATATACATCGATGAGGCATAACGAATTTATCAGAGCACAGGGATGCAACATTGTGCAGATGAGACAAGGGTGGGACCTATTAGGTTGAAAACTTTTGGGGGCCCTATCCAAGAGGGAGAGACTAGTGGCAGATGCACCAGCCCAGATATGGCAACAATACACACTAT
>NC_136503.1:12472349-12487349 GCF_053919585.1 Euprymna scolopes | reverse complement strand
AGACTCTTCAAAAACCATGAACTCTTTGCATTCGTCAAAACAAGATTTGGATCATGCCATTGCTCTTCGGTTCTTTCATTCTCTCACGCCCCCCCCCCTCCAGATGGAAATTCTATAGTCTCAAACAGTGTATGTGCTAATGCGATTTGTTTTTGTGGAGAAGGGGAAGATAACTATTATTTGTATTAACTAGGATTTCTCACACAGACCATCATCACAGATTACTCACTGTAAACAATCGGTTGGGTTCTCGGGAATCTAAGTTAGAACAAGTCTCCCTATATTACCAGTACTCTCCACTTCTTTCAGTAACCTTTGCGAATAATTTGCGTTATGGCAACAGACGATTGCCATTGATTTTTAACTGACAGCAACCATTGACCTTCACTGGAATTAAGGTAGCAACAAGCCTCTTCAAGACCCCAGCCCTTGTTGCACTCATCAAGTGAAGATCTAGTTAGTGTTTTTCCTTCTCGGTCTTTCCATCCTCCTTGACCCTTCACGAATACTTGGTGTAGTGCCAATTGATACTGGCTTCATCGTTTTTTTTTTTGTTACTTTTTGTGCTTTGTTTTATTTTATTTTATGGGGTTAACTTACAATTTTGCGGTTTCAGTTTTCTTTCGTTCCATCTGGTGGTCTTTTTTGTTTTTTTGTTCTTGGGGGGGGCGTTTTTGTTACTTTACTTCTGCCTTAGTTTCCATATGGTCTATCAGCGTTTGCAGTTCATAGACTTATTATTATTATTATTATTATTATTATTATTATTATTATTATTATTATTATTATTATTATTATTATCAGCAGTCGCACAGCCAGATGTTTGTCTGAGATAGTGCAGATTAGAAGTTGTTTTATGAGGGGATATTCTCCATAAAACTGTATCTCGCCCGCCTTCTGGAACCTAGTCTCCATTACCAAATGCAAGATATTTAACACTACAGCTTTAAGGGTCGTTCTTGTCGAAATATACTATTTCTTATAATTTACTCATTCGGAACTTTTACATGGGTCGCTAACAATAGTCGCTCGTTGAAAAAACAGGCTTATTCCACAGAGTGACAAGGTTTACTTGATTTCCAGCACGCTCTGCTTATTTCGATCGTCTTTACGTTCTCGCAACAGCCGTTTACAATTCGATCCTTTTTTATAACGGCTTCTCACTTAATATGGTATTGGGTTTAAGTAAGAATAAGCCTGATCGTAATTCCAGTGATCTCTGTGCTTATCCGGGTGTGTTCTCTTTCGTTTGTCTTAGCATTTTTTCACACTAGTCGTGACAAATGTCTGTTTTGGACACATTATTTATCTATCTATTTATCTATCTATCTATCTATTTATCTATCTATCTTACTCTTTTTCTATCTCTTTCTGTATATATATATATATATATATATATATATATATATATATATATATATAAATAATCTTGTCTGTTGTACTAATCAATGTTGATGGCACATATATATATATATATATATATATATATATATATATATATATATATATGTATATATATGTATGTATATATACTCTGATATTATTGTTTTCCAGAGGCTAAGTAACCAATGAAATGTAATGAGGTTTATACAAGAGTACTCAATACTCAAGTAAAGCAGGGTATTTTATGACCAGGCAACGCAGGGCGTCCTGCTAGTGATTAATATTTACACACTAAGAGTTTTCATCTAAAGTCATTATACGTGATTTCTTACCGATAATAACCAGTGGTTTGCCCTGGAATCTGAGGGATAATTTTCCTAAGATTTTCAGCTCTCACCCTGCCTCTTTCGAAACTCGTTGGTAATCATTTTGCTTTATCTCAACAGCCGTAACGGTGTCCCTTCTGGAATTTGAGTGACAACAAGCCTTCACAAGGTTTCATGAATGTCTGGATAATCTTGTCAATCATCGGTTTTTCATTCTCTTTGACCCTTAGCAAACAGTTTGTGTGTTTCACTCACTAGGAGTTTTCACAAAGGTTATCATCAGAGATTGCTCATTGAAAAAGACCGATGGTTTTTCCTGGAGTCTTGGTGACAACAAGTCTCCCAGATGTTCGGTCATCCTCACCTCTTTCGACATATTTTGCAAATAAATTGGCGCTATTGCAACAGTCACTTGCCGTTGATTTCTCGCTGAGAATGAATATCTAAATGTAGGTGGCAATGCCATCCAAATGACCCAGTCCTCTCCGAACTAATCCAGTGGAGGTCTGGTAAGTGCTTTCACAACTCTGTCTTTCCATCCTCCTGGATTCTTCGACTATTTGTAGGGGGCGAGAAAAAGAATATGGACAGGTGAAAGGTAAGAGAGATGGAAAGAGGGAAGGAGATGAGAGGGGGAGGGAGATGTGAGGGAGAGGAAGATGGGAAGGGGACATAGTATTCAGTCTACAACTTCGTAGCTCCAGTTTTCTTGGTTTGATTTTTGTTTAATTTCTCTTGTATTTTCTACATGTCTGGATTGCGACTGTCATTCTTGTTGATTAAATTCTGCATTTGAGGGTTTTCTTAAAGATTATTATTATTATTATTATTATTATTATTATTATTATTATTATTATTATTATTATTATTATTATTATCACTGTTAATTCGCTTCGCCTGTTATCATCCTAACATCTCTTTAAAAGAAAGTGGAATATGCCAAATGGCTAATGAAAAAAAAACAATCGGTGTCGCTGGTTAGGCTCTAGCCACATTCTTATTGCATTTAATTAAAATTAAACAAAAAATTGTGTCGCTGGTCAGGCCTTAGCTACATTCAGATTGGATGAGTAAAATCAGTGAGTGTGTGATCGGTGCACATTAAACCAGCACTAACCGCCACCACCATCGCCACCATCCACCACCACTACTACAACCACCGTCACCACCACAACCACAACTACCGCCGTCGTAATCTTTAATGCAACCACAGCTACCACCACCACCACTGCCACTATCACTGCCACCATCAGCACCATCACCGCCACCAGCTTCACCATCGCAAACACCATCACAACCATCATCCCCACCACCACCGCCACCACCTCCAGCACCACTACTCCACTTCCACCACCACCAACACCACCACTAGCACCACTACTGCTACAACAACCACCACAATTATTACCCCCACTGAACCGCCACCACTACAACCGCCACCACAACCATCGCCACCATCCACCTCCATTCCCACTGTGACTGCCACCATCACTACTGCCACCACCACCACCACCACCACTGCAACTGCCACCACCACCGCTGGCTCCATCTCTACTACAATTGCCACCACTACCACCACCACCACTGCTGCCACCACCACCGCTACTACCTTCACTACCTTCAATTCCATCCCACACTACAACTGCCACCACCACTGCCACCACAACAACCACCACTACCGCCGCCACCTCCTCCATCTCTACTTCAACTGTAACCACCACTGCTACCACCACCGCCATCATCTCTACTTCAACTGTAACCACCACTGCTACCACCGCCAACTGTAACCACCACTACCACCACTGCTGCCACCTCTACCGCCACCATCACCACTACCACTGCTACCACAGGACCACTATTGACACCACCACTACAGACACTACCACCACCACCACTACATCCACTGCCACCACCACCAATCAAATAAGTAGAATACTGTACAAGTACATTATTTTGGAGGTAAAATAATGTACAAGTACCTTATTTCTCCTCATATTATTGTGAAAGCGGGTGGAAAAAACGGAAGGGGTTCAAAGAGTCAGCCATAAAAATGGCTAAAGCAGTTTATTTTATATATATTTTTAAGAGTGGAGTGTATGGTGTATCTTCCGGTAATGGCTGGTGCAGTTTACGATCTAAACATCACTTTATTTTATATATATTTTTAAGAGAGGGAGCTATAAGGAGTCAATCCTAGAAATGATTGAAGCAATTTACGATCTGAACATCACTTTATTTCATATATATTTTTAAGAGAGGAAGTTATAAGGAGTCAATCCTAGAAATGGTTGAAGTAATTTACGATCTAAAAATCACTTTATTTCATGTAACAAATTCAGACATTCAATTTCATAATGAATTAAAAATATTTATCGTATAAAATGTATATATTTGCAAGTGTTGTCTTATCATCAGCCAACATCCTACACTTTTTTCTTTAACCAAATCCAACCAATCGCACTCCTTACTGATTCATTCCATTATGAAAAAAAGGAGTATTTTTAAATTGTCTGTATATTATTGTACGGAAGGATACTAGGTCATTCCATTATAACAAGTAGTTTGAACAGGAGTGGAGTAGGCAGAGAACCAAGAGACAGACGACTTCGTTTTGCAGAGTTTAAGGGTGAATCCTAGCGTAATACAAAAGAACAGATTGTGTTGGTATTATTTTTAAATTGGTCACCGTTACTTGTAGATGATACCCGCCTTACATCGTCCGTGAAGAGTGGTGCCATTTCAGTCCATTCATCGGGCAGATCATTGGCAATTCTATTTCCACAGAATGGCAAAGGACGCACCATGGTGAGTTTTATGTCATTCAAAGGATTGAAATGTTTACCATTGAGATCTGATCTCCAAATACACATGTTGTCTGCTTGATCGATTACAACACGATTCTTGTTGGTAAATAGCTGGTGATGTCCATTATTTTTATCTTTACTTCATCCAGTTGTGAGAAGTGCATTTCGAATTAAGTATCTCGTTACTTATAAGAGGTTTGCAATATAGAATTCCTTTCCAATTTTCCCACCATATACAAGGCAAAACTTAGGGTGAAGATCTGTATTTAACGTGTCTCATTTTATATGAAAGGTTTACCATCAAGATCTGATCACCATCACATGTGGTCTGGCTGATAAAATACAACACTATTCCTATTTATTTGTTTGTTTCATGCTATGAGATGATACGTCATAATTTGTGTATTCATTATTTTGCCGTTATCCTCATCTTTATAGTTGTTCTTTTTTCATCACCTTTCGGCGAACGCATCCTCTGGTCTTCTTCAGAGTATTAAGATCCACAGGGTAGACATGATGAGCTTTTAAACTGTATCCCCAGTAATTATTACCTTCCATAGTTGTTGTCCCACCACGTTTTTGGCCAACTAATCCTCTGGCCTGCTTTGGGTAGGGTTGAAACTGCTATCTCACCAGGTTTGGGTCAACTAATCCTCTTTATCTTCTTTAGCTTAATCACCTGAAGTAGGCCAGAGGATGAGTTGACCTAAACGTGGTAAAGCAACAACAACTACAAAGATCAAATAACAGTCCACAAAAGAATGAATACATAAACACCATTTCTGTTGGCCAATAATTTAGAATGACCGACATTGCGTATGATGAGAATTAGTAGATTTTAAAAAATTGGATAAGCAAATCGATACGACATTTATTTGCGAACTATTATCCTTATCTTCTTGTTGTTTAGCCATGAAAAACAACGTTACAGCAATTCTAACATTCTATCAGCCATTTTGGTACAAAGAAATTATAACAGTCGAATCACAATCTAGTTCTAGTCCCCTGAAATCATTTGTCTTGTGACTTGATGGGATCGATACACAGATGAGCTTACTGGGGTCAATTGGTCATTTGATGACAGGTTCTTGGTTGCAAGAACTTTTAGAACTTGTGTATGCTGAAAACACAGTCTTATCACATGCTAAGTGGCAAAGCAATTGCAATAGCCATTCATGCTCACTTCTTAGTTGATGCTGCTTTGAATACTGTTTTTTAGCGAAGGCCTATGATTTGCCAGTTTCACATGTCACTGAGGATGATCACCACAACACTGACGCAGAAAAGTCATTTCCTCAAAATGAAAACCTGAAAGAAGATCAGACTCAAAATGAAGAGTTAAAGGAAGTTTAAATGATACTGAAAGATCTTTCAATGGGACTGAGACATTGAATAAATTTCTGTCATCAGAGTCTGTGACCAGGATTGCCCAGAGAATCAACCATGTAAAGGATGCGATGGTTGAACAGCAAACAGCAAATTGTGAATTCAATATTTTGATATGGTAAATATCCTGCAATTGGAACTGGGAATTGTACCTTGACTTAGTAAGAAAGCTGCTGCCAATATTCGCTACGACACATTCTATATGCAAAGTAGGCCTACTTGTACTTGCAGCAAATGGAGGGGCTGCTGAAAAGCCATCCTGAAGTGGACCAGATATTTTCTTAAGGATTCCATGTGATTAAACGAAGTGATCATAACTGGTCTGGCTTGTCGACGGATCTTGTTATTGGGCAGGTACTAATGAAAAGCATGAAGATGTCTGGGGGTCTTACTAATAGCAGATGAATGGACGAAATTCAACGATTGGTTTGGACGTTTTTACTGCCAGCATGTAATGAAATCAAGTTTAAAATGCAAGACCTAACATTCGTTATGGCACTAGTAACCAGCACCAGGAATCTACTTCAGTAAGAAAAGAGTGATAAGTGAGGGATACATGAAAATTCCTTGCGTTTCTCCAGACATATGATGCTTTCATGGAAGATCCGTCAATTCACAGCATTTCAAGTGGAATAATTGGAGAAAAAAAGAAAGCAAATTCCATAGAAGAGGCAATCATAGCTTCAATAGTTGGAGAAAATGTCCAAGAGAACACTCAAAAAAAAAAGGATCAGGCAATTACACTTGGGTCAAAAGTTTTACTAAGCAAAGATGAAACAGTTAAGACTGATCCACAACTCCTATTCCAAAGACTGTGTGTGTTATCTACCAATGAAACCTCAACTCAGCAACAACAAAAACATTTATAGTATGAGCGTTGTTGTTACCCACCTGCACTTTTTGATTATTTCAGACTACTGCGAGAGACAAAATAAATCGGACTTGGAAGACGCAATTGTGGGAACTGACTTCCTTTGTACAATCAGGTCGATAGTCTTCAGATCCATAGTATGTCTTAGATGGTGGAGAACTACTTAAACGCCTACCATAGCAAAAAGGTTACACACTTGATGAGATCTGTGCATAATACCACAGATATATCACAACTGGATATGGAAAAGCATGCATTGTCATTGATGGATATGACAGTGGTTCATCCATTAAAGACGCAACTCATCGACACCAAAGAGTGTGTTGTGGTGGTGTTAATGTGGTACTGACTCCTTTAATGGTGCTCAAATTTTAAAAAAAAAAAAAGATGTTTTCTTTACTAATCAACAAAACAAACAATTGTTCAGCTCTTTACTGGGAAAAAGTTTGGAGGAAGCGGATTGTGAAGTAGTCCATATATCTGGGGACGCCGATGTATTGATTATGAGACTGCTCTATAACTGGCATAGATAGAAGAAACCATTTGATTACATCTTCTTTTCCTTACAACCAAAGTGAATAACTGTGAAAGACTGGAACATCAAAAAGATGAGGGAATCTTTGGTCTGTTCCAACATTCTTTTCATCCATGCACTACTGGGCTGTTATTTACACCCAGTGTTCATAATATTGGGAAGGCAGTATCTCTTCGAAAGGTTATTGAAGCTGGGGATAAGGCTTTAGTATGCCTGTACAGTGGTAATGATGAGGAAACCATCAATCATCTCCGACTGGGACACTTTAAGGAAAAGGTTGTTTTTTTGGGGGGGGGTTACATAGGCATCACCACATTATCAAGGCCAAGAGGCCACTCAAGGATAAGGGTTAAAGAGTGTACAGTAGAAATTGGACAATATAGTAATCATTAGTAATGAAAATTTGGTAAATTAGATAACTTATATGGAACGACTCATCAAGAACTTATTTACGTTAGACTTGAAGACAACCATATTGTAGTCAGCCGGAAAGCAGGAAAACGGAAGACAATTCCACAGGCGTGCAGTTCTAAGAAAGAAGCTTTGTTCATGGAATCTACGTTTAGGTTTAGGCACAGATAAAGAGTAGGGGGAATTAATGATAGTGTTTACAGCTAGACGAGTGTTTCTTGTGAAAGTTTGGCGAGGGGGGACCATAGACTGAAGCTCAGTCGAACACTTTCCATGAAAATAACGACACATAAGAGACAGACTTTTGACTATTTCTTGGCAAGAAATGTTCTTTGACCTGTTTATGAACTTATTCTGTGGTAATTATGCAAGAGCCTTGCTCCAACATTCGACCAACTGACCATTCTTTTATTGTAAATTGTACTTATTTTGTACCTATTTTTTATGAAATGTCAAGAATTAATGTGAAAATTGTTACCTTAGTCTGTTTTTGTACCTTTTATATTCATATTTCTGTAAGAAATAAAAGAAATAAAAAAGCATGAAAGCAATGGCAGGATTTAGTCATTTTCTGGTGTTAGTTTATTATGAAGCATGCAGCTGACAATCATTACAATTTAAAACACCAAGAAAATGTCAAGCTAGCTTCGGGTGGGCCCTGTGTGAGTTTTAATGCATTTTTTTTTATTTTTAGTTTAATTTTTTTTTTTTTTTGTCAGGAAAACCGTTTATTTTTTGTCATTAATTGTCAGGTATAATCGACATACTTGTCAGGAAATGTCAGGAATTTTATGCCTTGAAAATTTAATATTAAGTTGGATTTTAAAGATGGCGGCCGTTGACATCTTTTGGCAAGTTTAATAATGGTAAACTTATTTTTATCTGAAAGAGAGCTTATTCATGCCCAATATTAGTTAAAAACTTTTGTTATCAATTTGTTTAAGGTTCAGCCACATTTTGACTGGACTATTGAGATTATAACTAAAAATGAATATTTTAAACAAGAGTACAGCTTTAATAAAAGTTTATTAAACGTCATGTTTGTTTTACAAGCAAATTGCATTGTATTTTCCCTTTCACTTTTTTTATAACCGAACCAAGGGGAGCCAACTGCTTCTGTTACTCTTGAGAAAAAAGGGAGACAAATCAAACTGAATGTGTAAAGCTATTTGTAACCATACATCCCCAAACTAAATTAATCATTCGTTTAGTAATATTACCTTACATAAACAATAGCGGCGACAAAATACCAACTTAATGTGCAGTATACTGTATCCCCTTTTTACCTTTTTTTGCATAAAAAATCAAATTGAATATAGCCCAAATGTTAGGTCTTTATGCTTGCCGATTTGTTTTAAAATTCATAATAATTGGTTCGGTATTTTAGAAGTCTATCATGTACAATAATATATATATATATATATATATATATATATATATATATATATATATATATATATATTTAGTAGAAATGGTAATTGATAAAAACCTGAAGAAAGTGCTCAATACTGTTGTAGAGCAAATATGCGTTTTATTTTTTATTACCGTATTTTTCTGTTAAGTTACATTATTGTTTCGGCTACACTGTAAAAGTCTGAGGAAGCTACATGACGGCCAAAAAACGGCCGGGTAGCCAAAACAATAATGTAACTTAACAGAAAAATACGGTAATAAAAAATAAAACGGATATATATATATATATATATATATATATATATATATATATATATATATATATATATATATATATATGCTTCATTTCATACCCGTGCATCTGTTGAATGCTAAAGTCTATATAAAATTATCTGCCACTTTTACTCACCGCCTAGCATACATATTCAAAAATTCACGATCATCTATTTATTAGTTTAGAAAATTATCATATACATAGAAATATATACATAAATATAGTAAGTTATGAAACTATATATGCCAATTAAGCTACACAGAATATTTTCGAATGAAACGCTGAATATTCTGTGTAGCTTAATTGCCATATATATTTTTATAACTTACTACCTAGTTCTACCTATGTATTGAGTACTGTTAAAGTAAATACTGAAAATTTTCGTATATTAATTTATGTGATTAAATGAAGTAGTCATTAAAAAAAAATAGTCATACATAATTTTATATATATATGTATATATGAAAAGGTACATTTGTCCTATATATTTTTGATTGTCCAAAACTATGTAATGTAAAAGCTCAATCCATATTAATATTAACAATAGAGCATATATAATTAAACAATGGTTTAAGTCCAATGAGCAAGATTTATTTATTTTCTATCTATCTCGATCTATCTATCTATCTAACTGGCGAGATAAACAAGAGATGATATATGAAGATGTTTTGATAAAAGTTGTCGAAACATTATTGAGCTATAAAATGGACAAGTTGCACCGGAAGTTCTAAAAATAGCTGACCAGAAGGACGTGGTTGTCACGTGATCAGATTAGCTAGACATAGAGTAGGAGTGGGAATTTGGATGTAGAGAAGAGCGGACGGGTTAACGGTTGTCTCCTACCCCTGGGAAGGAAATGACGTTTCTCCAAATTGGAGATTAGAATTAACCACAAGCAAAGATCCTCTTTCCATTCTTCTGCTTTCGACACCTTGAGAGTGAATAAAAACTAATATAAAACCAGCCATCGTTTTGGAGTGAAATGTATTCGTTCAAACAGTTTTCAGCTTCCTTCCAAGAACAGATGAAACCCAAGTGGATCACAAGATCAAAGACGCAGTTGAAAAAGGTATGTCGAATACATGTATCATACACACACACACACACACACACACACACACACACACACACACACACACACACACACACCTGCATATGAACATTTAGACAATCATGGAAAGAACTCAAATAGGTCACAAATATAACTATGGTTCAGATAGTGAGGAACCACTTGATAGAGAATAGTGACATGTACACGCATTCAAACCCCACAACGTAACACGCCTCCATGCAATACATGTTACTACAGTAACTCAATATTATAAAACTGTTGGTAGAGAAGCCGCCTTTAGCTTTACCTAATAGTTAGGGCACCAGTTAGAAACAACAGCCAGACCAGCTGTTAAACTTGTACCATCTGTCAGAGCAAAAGCGACCCAGCCAATTCCTGAGTCATGAGATAGCGTTCATTGTTCTAGCTTGTAAACAAGTCCAAACACTGTGTACCGTTCAGTATTCATGTGAATGTACCTTTACACCTGGAAAAACGATAAAGAAGGGCAAAGACAGACGATATCTACTCTTAAAGCGAGGTTACGTCTGCAAACCGAATACACAAAGTAGGATTTTCATATCAATATCGGTGCGAAAAAATCTAAACTTACGTCTGCAAACCGAATATTTTTGTTCAAATCCCCTTTAACATTTATGAAGTCGCTCACATATCCACGTTTCAGTATATTAAGAAGGTCGTTTTAATAGTGTTTTAATACAAAAAGTAGGCTTTTAATATCAATGTCAGTGCGACAATATCTCAACCTACGTCTGCAACCCGAATGTTTTTGTTCGATCTCCCGCAGGAGAAAAAGAAATAAGTTTTCTACTTAGAAAAAGTTTTCCTGTCTCTTCCAGTGAAAAAAGTTGGAGATAGATCTCTTGCTTGTCATTAAATGAAAGTATACCCAGGGTACAGTGGTATGGCAATTCACGTGTTTCAACACGGAATAGTTTGGGTAAGGTAGACACATAAAGGAAAGACACATAACGAAGTATATGGCACAAATAAAACTTAGTTTGAAGCAAAATTAATAGCATACCCTAAAAACAAAGATAGAAAAAATAGGCATGTATAAATAAACTGAAATGCTACTTAGCTTAGAACAGTCCAGACTTCATCTTTATTCACTCTTACTGGCGCTCAGCCAGTTATGATCTCTGACTTTTATCATGCTTTCATGATACTGTCTCAAGACTCACGGACTTGCATTTAGGTGAGGCGATTTCTTTTTATCTTCTTAGAGAGAACTTTCGTGAACTAAAATTCAGAGTACTACCATATTAGGCAAGTCACGTGGTTAAATGATGATGATTATCCATCTTTACTCATTTTATATCTACATGTTTTTACTATTCAAAGATACAGGGATGTTTAACGTTGATCTTTTCTAAGAATCAGTTAAATAAACTTTCGAAAAAAGAGAGAAAAAAAAAGAAGGAATAAATGAAAACTAATCAGAGATAATGTTCAAATAACCTTATTAAATGCTAATTAAACAATTATATTCAATCGTGAATAAGCAAGGGTGATAAATCTATCAAATAAGGGTAATGAATCTATTTACTAAACAAATGCATAAATCTATTAAACAAGGTATAACAAAATTGAACAAGGAAAATAACTCTTTACTGACAAATTTAACAAGGGAAGTAACTCTATTATTTTTGGTACTGTACAGTTTAATCAAGACATTAAAAAATGAAAATATCGAAATAAAAAAAAAGTTGTATGTATCCGTTTTTACAGCGAAATAAAAAAAACAATTTGTTATGATACTGATCAAAAGGTAGCCATGTTTGTTTTTTAGGAAGAAAAGCTAGTATTTAAGATAGGGAGTGGGGTGTCGACATTTAGACTGAGTTATCTCCCCATGGCGTATTTTAAAAATCCAAACATGACTACCTCCAGCGCGCTGTCATAAAAACATGTAAAAAAAAAATACTCGATCAAATTAAGTGATTTTTTTTTTTTCGGAGAACTTCCGTCCAAAACGGATACGTACAATATAACTTTGTTTTCGATATTTTCATTTTTTATTGTCTTGATTAAACTGTACAAGTACCATTTTTTAATAAACATGAGGAATTACTTCATTAATTAATGGTAATAATTCTATTCATTTACTGATTAAACAAAGGAATTAACTCCATTTAATGGGGAACAAAACAGAGGACTAACTCTATGCACAGAAGCGAAATGACTCTATTTAATGGCTAATGAAACAAGTTATGCTACTATTTACTGATCAAATAAGCAAGTTGAATGACTATTTAATGGCTAATGAAACAAGGGGAATAACTACATCAAAGAGGAAATAAAACAAGAAAAACAACTATATTTAATCGCTAATGAATCAAGGCCACCAAATCGATTTAATAAGTAAAAAAAAAAAACAAAAAAAAACAGAAATAACTTACGCAATAAAGTTACCCTTCAACCAGAGAAAATATCCATGTTTGTATACATCCATGTTTGTATAACGTTATTTCACCTGCTCGACCACCCATTAAACTTTGTCTTATTAATTGTCAATTAAAATCGGAGAGTTTTTAAGTGCTAAATAAAAACGGGAATATCTTTATACCGATAACTCTATCTCATAACTGATGAAACAAACTAAATAACTTTATTTAATGTGTAATAAAAAAATAATCTATCTCAAAAGGGGGAAAACTCCTTAACTAATTAAATAAGGAGAATTTGTCTAATTAATGGGGAAGTGAACTAGGATCACAACTCTATTTAATGGTAATCAAAATATAGAAATAAATCTATGTTAACAATGGGAATAACTTTTCTTAGTCATTAAATAAAGTTATTTTATTTGTTTCCATAGAGTTATCACTTAAATAGATTTATTACAGTTGTTTAATTAGCGTTTATATGGAGTTATGTTTTCTGTGTATGCAGAAAGGGAAATAACTCATTTAATAACCATGATTAATCATTGAATATTTCCCAACCTTGTTTTGGTAGAGTGACCCTTTTAGTTCCATTAATTAGAGTTGTTTTCATTGTTTACTTATTCATTAAATAGAGTTATTCCTCTTGGTATGTTAGCCATTAAATAAGTTGATACAAAAATAATGTCGTTTTGTTTTTGTTTTTTTTTTGTTTGTTGTTTTTTTGTCGTTCAACTATGTATATAAAAACGACATTATTTTTGCACCAACCTAATAGTAAGCCACTGAATAGAGGTAAGGGGAGCAACTCGATTTGATATGTAGGCAAACAGGAGACTTGTTCACCGTTTTTCTTTTACCTACAGTCTTGGTTTTTTCAAAGCTATAAGGCCCATAGGCATCTCCTGTCTTCACAATAATCATTTTTCGTTCTTGTTAGCTTTTCAAATATTCTTGATTGTTGATCTTTTATTTACATTACAATATCTGTTTTGCAAAAAAATGCAATTTTCCAAATGTTCAAATTTTTTACTCTTTTCTGCAACCCTAGGAAATTATTATTCATGATCTTTTATTTACATTACAATATCTGTTTTGCAAAAAAATGCAATTTTCCAAATGTTCAAATTTTTTACTCTTTTCTGCAACCCTAGGAAATTATTATTCATTCATCAATAACGATGCAAAAGAATTTCATCTGCTCTTATAATAAATTATATCATTTTCAAAAAATAATTTGAAGTTGGATTTTTTTAATGGCCTTTCCCTTCTAATGTGAAGAATATCTTTGTTTCAGAAATCCTGAATTTAAAAGTTCAATACATTATCGTTTGTGTTGAATATTGAGAAATTTGGAAAATAAATATTTGATTACATTCTATTGTATGTCTTCTCTCTATATTTATATATAAATATATTTACAATTGCAAAAACTACTAATACAAGAAATTTAAACCGAGTATTAGGAAATGAGCATTCTTATGGTTCAAAACATAATAAAGCTCTATTTCCAATACTGCATTTACATTTCTCGACTTTTTCATAATGCAATTGTAAATACGTTTATAAATGTAGATAGATAGATAGATAGATAGAGAGAGAGAGAGAGAGAGAGGCAGACAGACAGACACATAGATAGATAGATAGATAGATAGATAGATAGATAGATAGATAGATAGATAGATAGATAGATTATTTTCTTAATATAAATATGACAGTTTTGATATTAGTGGACTTAGACTTAGTTCTAAGTTTAGAAGCGTGGATTCAGATTTTGGAGAACGCAAAGGAAGACAGTTTGTATTTTCGCATAAAACGATGCTTTTTAGTTGGCAAAGGTGTACGCGCAAGTCAATACTGTATTATCTTCTTGGCTCTGTCTGGGGATAATCATAGAACATCCACTTAATCTAGTATTTCGCTATACAAAAATGAAGTCCCATAAATGTGAACAATTTATGTTTCAATATGCATGCAAATCGGTGTTTGATTCTGAAAAGTCAGTCAAACATTGAAGTTTCCCGTCCGGCTTCGTTGAAATACTTATATTGCATTCGACCGAAACATTTCTGTAACAGAAATTTTCAAATATTCACCTTTTAGTTCCGTTTGATAATTAACAAATATGCTTACTTAAT
>NC_136503.1:12437349-12467349 GCF_053919585.1 Euprymna scolopes | reverse complement strand
TGCGAAATGTAGACAATATAATCATTACTATTGCAATAAGTTTCGCTTATACTATACAAAAACAGCCTTGAATTTCGTGGAATCTTGTAAGAAATTTTGAATATTAAAAAAAATGCATATATTTTTTATGGATAACTGTAAATAAACTGGATGTTTAGGCGGAACGAATATTAACTTATACGCAGAATAGGAAGCAGAAATTTTGAAGGTTGCTTGCAACATTTCATTAAGGTAACATTATAAAAATATTTTAGAAATTAAGATGATATTCAGTTGTGTATATGAAATAAATAGATTAATATTTATTTAAAAACAGACATAATAGATTATCTGAAAGCTGACGTACATAACGAAATGCAGGCGTTTTCTTTTTATTAACAATATAAGCAGCCGACGTTGTCATGGTACATAGTAGAAATGGCACCAGTTTAACAATATTTCGAGTGCGAATAAGTATTTTGTTAAAGAATCTAAAAGGAAATAGATTTCTATTGCAAAATAACAGGTTCCTGAGGAGAAAAGGTGGCTATTCATGAGAAAATAGTATTAAATATATCAATGGCAAATACGCTGCACAGAAATGTCTATGTTTTATTCCTGGGAAAATAAACCATGAACGTTTTCGATTGCTTTATTATATAAATCGTGTTTACTCTAGCTAATCCACCAATCGGATTTTTTTCAGGTTATTATTTTCGTTGGTCAACGAACAAATTCCTCTGACACAAAGACCTGCCTGTCCTTTCTTTGACAGGTCTTTGCTTGATGATGGTTTGTACGCCAACGCCCCCATTTTAAAGTGAGTAAAAATAATAGATAGAGAGAAAATAATAATAGCAACAACTACGATGGATAAGTTCAGCTTGAATAATCACTATTTAGATATAAAGGCAACTGCAAACAATAAACCAACGCATTTAGCTTGAGGGTTTCCATGCTGGATTGAAACGGACGCTACCGTGTAGCTTATTTGCCATAGATAGTTTCATACTACTACTAAGCTCTATTCGCGTATTGAGCACTGTTAAAATTACTAATATACGCACAACAATATATCCGGTTTATAAGATATATGTATATACATTAAATACGTATATATATATATATATATATATATATATATATATATATATATATATATATATGTGTGTGTGTGTGTGTGTGTGTGTGTGTGTGTGTGTGTGTGTGTGTGTGTGTGTGCGCGTGTGTGTGTGTATGTGTATGTCATGTATATATGCATATATGTATATACACATACATAAAAAATGCAGTATGTGAGTATATACGCGTGTGTACATATATACATGTAGATGTGCAATTTTCAAATCTAATGCGATATTTTTATATGTTTATATCTCTATGCATATATATGTATATATGTAAATGTATATATATATATATCTATATATATATATGTATAGCATGATAAAACAACTTTGCGCGCTTATGTCATAGCATATTAATTTGAAAACCGTTAAAATTCGATTCTAAGTTAATTTGGATTTGCATTCAAATATGCACATATGCAAAGGACAATTATACGCTTCTAGTTATTGGACATACCGTGAAACTTCAGTAACGCGTTACGCTAAAATGCTACTAAGTATAAATCATTGTTACATATATATATATATATATATATATATATATATATATATATATTTCTTAAGATCACACAATCTATATATATACATTTTTCTTATTGCAAGTTTATCTCAATTTTACTTACCATATATATATATATATATATATATATATATATATATATATATATATATATATATATATATATATAGTTCTGCATAGCAATATATTAATTGCTTCGCTAAGCAATATATATTTTATATACATATACATTATATATGAAATGCTTTGCTAAGCTATACATTATATATATATATATATATATATATATATATATATATATATATGTATATATATATATATAGGTATACAATCCTCCGCATATACAAATGTATAAGTCCAGTAGCACACGATAGTTCCTTGAAGAGACATTAGCATCTGTACAAAAGAAACGGCTCCTACAAAACTAATGGGCAGTCGCCATTCGTCGCAGGTCACGTTACGCTGAGGCTTACGTTTCGCCACAGGTCGCTGTCGGCGGTGGCGTCGCGTCAGTTGAAGGCTCTGGCACCGTGTAAGTGTTTACTCTTTGGTTTTTCCTTTCCCTCGCTTCGCGCATCCCCTTCTGCAAATTGTCGAGGATGAAAGTGATGGCTAGCTGGTAGAGTTCGGCAATTTTTTCAGAGTAGCGATCTCCAAGCGTCAACCGCATAGCGTTCAAGAACGGCTCTTCCATTTTCTGAAAAGAAAATTAAATTCAATTAAAAAGAAAATAAGAGCAGTAGCATTTATCATTTTCTTTGTCTTATTGTAGATTAACACCCTCCGTGAAATTATACCTTCCCAAACATGGGATTCCACATTGTTTTATGCGTGAACAGCCTGAGAACTAGGCAGAAAATAAAAGAAATTATGTTTGGAATTCAGTGTGGGGGTTCGCTTCTCATGTAACTTTAACGGGAAATGATGCTACATTTCCGTGCTATTATAGCGTGTTAGGGTAGGTAAAGTTTATTTTTTGTTGTTGTTTTTTTATTGTTTTGGGGGAACAAATCATGTGCTTTGGGAAGGTACTTTTTAAACGATCAAGTATGATTTTACGAGTTGTGGTGGTAAACATATTGCTTAGAGGTGACTTTTTTTTCCTATAACCAATATTAATTTGGTGGATATTTTTTTGCCATTATTACAATTATTCCAGCAACAAAAATCATACAATTGTGTTAGCTATTTCGGCTATCATCTCATCAGGAAAAAATCGATAGCATAAAATCTCCATATATAATAAAATGACTACAGAAATCCCCCTCTGGACTAAAGTATCGTAGGTTTGCAACAACAGATGCCACATACAAATTCAATACATCTAGACTAATAGCCACTATCTTATGTAACTTTCGAACACTATTTCACATATTCAATCGCTATAATAAAATACCACACATTCCACAGATTCTACTCCTTAACCACCCGTAACTGGTTAATAGATACACTGACACATTATTAACTTTTCCGTAGTAGAATAAAAAAAATAATAAAGTCTCCCTCGAGAAAATCAGCTGTTTCTGATTTATAGTTCGCTAAATCTCTTATTCCGGAATTAGATCATTCAAACGAACACTACAAATCATTACAATATGGCGTCGCTAGAACATACATTCTTTCGCACGGCATCAGTTTCAATTATTAGACACTTCCTTTTAAACATATAACAACAGCGAACGAATCTTCTGCCCTATTTACGTAAGTGTTTAGCTTCTCTGCTAAGACTAAACCATACACGAACACACTATAGTATTTATTTATTTATTTATTTATTTATTTATTTATTTATTTAGTTGTTGACCGATCAGTCGGGGTTTAATGATTAATATTTCCTTATTTTATTGTTTTTATATATTTAATTATACGCAGTAACTGGTACTTCTGCAGTTTAAATCCCGTTTTTTTCAGTGTACCTCGCTCGGCGAGGCCCGGTGAACGACAAAAGCCATAGGCTTATACGGATCGGACGGAAATCATTAAAAGAACGACAAAAAAAAAAAAAACAACCTACCCATATAAATGCATAATTTTTGCTATTTTTACATATTTATTTCCTTTTTTCAACTGTTTTTTTCTACTTATTTATATTTATTTATATTTTTTTTTTTACTTTTTTACCTTAGATCCATCTCCAACGGCTTTCGGAATAAACCCTCTATCTGGGGAGGAATATTTGCGCAAAATTTAACTGCTATTTGTTGTCAGCATACCCACCCGCAAATACTATAATAAAAATTGGGGGGAGCTGTGTCAGTCGCAGAAAAGTGGATTTGTTTATAGCGCGTGCGTACAGACATGGCCGCCAGCGAATTACAGTGCATTATACATATCTCTGCAAACTTTTAATGAGATCTCATTCAGCATAGTCGAAAACCTATAAAAGTCGTCATTTTAAAGAACATTGTGGAGGTGAACCTAATGTAAAATTTTACCTTTTCTTTTTCTTTTTTTTTTAGGTTTTGTTTCTTTCAATAATTCATCAAATATATTTTTCGTTTTGTTTCTTTCATTAATTCATCAAATATATTTTTCGTTTTGTTTCTTTCATTAATTCATCAAATATATTTTTCGTTTTGTTTCTTTCTATGGAAAGTTATTTGGTTACTTTTGCACGACATAACCCAGCATCGTTAAACACCTAACAAATTAAGATAATCTACTTGGGGTGGGGGTGGGGCTATTATGTTTATAGGCCTATAATAAGGTATTTTTTAGCGCCTAAACCTATCTTAGTATAAACACTTCGACATCCCAGTAATAAGAATGGCTTTCGGAATGGACACCCCTAACCTCCATATGTTAAGAACGGCTTCCGAAGTTGGAAATATTTATTCCGAAAGCCGTTCTTCACATGGGAAGTTTTGGGTGTTTATACTACGCTGGGCTAGGTCGTAAAAAATGCCCTCTTTCCTTCTTTTTTTCTACTTTCAATTTTTGCAATCTCCAAATTTAACTCCTGGTAACCTTAAATTTGTCCAAATGTTAAATAAATAATAGCGACTTATCTGGAAAAATTCAGCATGTGTATCTGTGTGTGTCCGTGTATATATGCATATATGTATACACACACATATACATGCACCAGTAAAAATAATCTATACATAACTTCCACACATGATGCAATTCTGCTAGAAGAACATATACAGCCTCTTTGAAGTCTTGAGAATCGCTCAATATCATTAAACCCTTAAAATTTTACTACGGTGAACTCTAACGAAAGGTTTTAGAATTATAGGCATTTTAACACGCACTGCTATATCTTTCCTTGCGCACACGGAACTAACATAAAATGTAATCAAACACATATTACCCTTTCCTTGCTCGGACGGAACACTCAAAATGTAAACACAGCATTAGTTGGAGAATGCAAATATGTACAAAACACCAACATAAATTTTGTACCTCTAATAAATAAATATATATATATATATATATATATATATATATATATATATATATATATATATATATAGTCATCCACATACAGTACTGTTTCGCTGTTTCACAGCTCATCAGTGCGGCTAGACAGGCAACTACCTCAAGCCAGGATTGAAACCCGACCGTTTATACGGCAGTCAAGGCTTCTAACCATTACGCTATTTGCGGCTGCTTGAACGAGTAGTGAGTTTAACGATGTTTTGATATCGTCCGAAATACCTCCGCTCGATTTGTTTACACAAAGAGCGTCGCTTATATGCTAATGGTAATTCGTTTTTCAGTTCTCAATATGCTCAACTCAAGGTGAGGAGCACTATAGTCATCCACATACAGTACTGTTTCGCTGTTTCACAGCTCATCAGTGCGGCTAGACAGGCAACTACCTCAAGCCAGGATTGAAACCCGACCGTTTATACGGCAGTCAAGGCTTCTAACCATTACGCTATTGGCGGCTGCTTGAACGAGTAGTGAGTTTAACGATGTTTTGATATCGTCCGAAATACCTCCGCTCGATTTGTTTACACAAAGAGCGTCGCTTATATGCTAATGGTAATTCGTTTTTCATTTCTCAATATGCTCAACATAAGGTGAGGAGCACTATATATATATATATATATATATATATATATATATATATATATATAATTCAAAACACTACCGTGTTTGAATATATAGTAAAGTGGCAGTTTTAGTTATTAGAACTGCTTTAACGCTTCACCGATCTCTCATTTTTCGACCAAATTTCAAACAATTATTACAGTTTATAGATCAACTTCTCAGTTATATTGTGAAAAAAGAATTAAATTTCGTTCAGTAAAACAAAAGTTATGATAAATTTTCTGGTGTTTAAAATCGTAAAAATATGTAAGGAGGTGAGCGACGCTTTTTATGACTGGTTTCCATAGCAACCACGTTGCTTCAGCGACTACTGTTGCTACTAATTTACTGCTGTCAGGAAAAGAGAAGTAAGGAACAGAGAGAATGAGAGGGAGATAATTTGGGGGATTATATTGAAAGCAGACGAGTGCCGTACATTGTTAATATGCTATGAGTGCCGTACATTGTTAATACATATGTGTATGCTATGTTTATGGGGGCAAAAAATAAGACTGAAATCAAATAAAGAACAAATTAATTTATTGGAAACCTGGAAAAATCTTGGATTACAATAGAAAATGCGAGCATAAAAAGTAGTATGGCTAAGCTTAAACATGGAAAAGTGAAAAACTAGTTAAAACTAGTTAAAACTGGAAAAGAAAAGGACAAGAAATATTAATAAAAAAATATAATAAATTCATAACTTAAACTATTGCAGCATTAAGAATTTTTTTTAATTCAATTTATAACATTATATAATCAATTCTTAATGCTGCAATATTTTAAGTTATAGATTTATTTTATTTTTTTACTACAATATCTTGTCCTTTTTTCCAGTTTTAACAACTAGCCCTTTACTTTTCCATGTTTAAGCTTAACCATATTACTTTTCATGCTCGCATATTTCTATTGTAATATCTTTCTCCTTGTCTCTCTCTCTCTCTCTCTCTCTCTCTCTCTCTATATATATATATATATATATATATATATATATATATATATATATTCATCCACATACCGTACCGTTTTGCTGTATCACAATTCATCAGTGCGACTAGACCAGTAACTACCTCAAGCCAGGATTGAATCTTGATCGTCCAGGCGACAGTCAGTGCTTCTCACAGTTACGCTATTTTGTTGCGGGCGAGAAATGGCTGGCTAATACCAGCGTGAGGTCGGGGAGAGAAAGAAAGTCAACGTCAAAGAAAATGGACGTGTAAAGAGCGAGAACGAGAATGGGTCAGTTGTGACCGGCATGCGGTCGGAGGAAGGAGAAACGCGAACCTGGTAAAATAGGCATTTAGCAGCGAGAGACTTTTTTAAGTGGTGCCGAAAGTAACGGGAATAAAAACGTTTTGTTAAAAAGTAAAAAAAAAAAAAAACGATCCGGACTTTTATTTATTTCTACTTCTGTTTTGTTTGTTTGTTCATTTGCGACGTAATGGCCACGTTACACTCGGAAGCGGCGTGTTCTTCTCCCGTTAATCCGTTAATCAGTTTAACTGGAAAGAATGCACAATTTACGTTGAAGTTATTTTGAATTGGAGTGAAGACATCGTAAATCTAACCGTGTCCTCGCGACGTTGTCAGGGATAGAGTTCGAGGAGAGAAGAAGAAGAAGAAGAAGAAGAAGAAAAGATGGTGGTGGTGGTGGTGGTGGTGGTGGTGGTGGTGGTGGTGGTGGTGGTGGTGGTGGTGGTGGTGGAAAAATAAGAGGAGGAACAAGAGGAGGATGATCAAGAGGAGAAAAAGATCGATTCTGTACTCACGTGAAAAAAGTAATCTTCGAAGCCCGGGAAGCGAATGTGGGTGGCGCCAATTTCCATCAGGCTTTCAACTACGTAGTCGTACTTTTCAATATTCGAAAAGGCGTTGTCCAGCGTATTCATGACCAACAAGGCGTGTGCTTCTAGGGTCTCGTTCTCCCGAAAATCGCGGTCATCGAAATCACTTAGGCTCTGAAAGAGCTTCAACATGTTATTGTCCGAACGAAATAAACTGCAAAGAAAAAAAAAATTGCTTATTTAGTCCTTACACTTGTTTCGCTTATGTGCGTTTATGGCATTTTCATTTTCAATTTAATGTTGAAATACAATATTGCAAAGCTCGTCTGATCTCTAATCTACGGTTCCCTCTTGTCAAACTTTCATGAAAAACATTCGTCTAGCTCATGGGTCTCCAAATTACCGCATGCGGGCCAGATTCGGCCCGCTAATGTCTTTAATCCATCCCTTGAAGCTCTTATGGAAAAGGTAAAAATATTCGGGAAAAAAAATTTAAATAAAAATGTGTAAAAATAGTGTGATTTTTTTTTTTTTCTTTCCTTCTTTCTTTTTGTTCAAGAAAATGATTTTTAAAAAATGTGGTTTGGAGAACAAGTTTCACTGAAAAGCAAAGCTAATGAGCAAAACGGTATGCAATACGTTTAGGTCATTATTTTTTATTATTATTTTGGCTCGCGTAATTCTTAAAAGTCAGCAATGTGCTTCTTCCCCCCGTTTTAAAACTTTGTAGACACCTGGTCGAGCTGAAACAAATATCAATAATTTCTCCCACTCTTTATCTGTGCCTAAATCTAAACGTAGATTCCATGAACAAACTTCTTCCCTAGAACTGCACGCCTGTGGAACTCTTTCCGTTTTCCTGCTTTCCAGCTGACTGCAATATGGTCGTCTTCAAGCCCAACGTAAACAAGTTCTTCATGAGCCTCCAATTTATCAAATTTTCACTAGTAACGATTACTACGATATTGCCCCATTGATAACTGTACACTTATTGCCCCCTATCCTCCGAGTGGCCTCCGGGTCTTGATAAGTGGTGATTCCTTTGTAAAAAATAAATAAATAAATAAAATAAAAATTAAAAGAAAGGTTCTTGAACTGCTTTCATTCTGTTTTATGATGTGCTATCAGGCTGCCCAACGCTTTCCAGAGCAAAAATGATACTTCTATTAAAACGTCTCTTTGTATTCTATTCAACTCTCATATATATATACATGTGTGTGTGTGTGTGTATGTAGTCATCGACATACAGTCCTGTTTCGTTGTATCACAACTCATCAGTGCCGCTAGACTACCATCTCTCCCTAGCCAAGGATTGAACCTAGAACCGTCGTGTTGACAGTCGGCAGTTCTCCCACTCGACCATGAAGGCGACGCCCGTAAATAACTCGTCGGAATGTCTATTTAAATGGACATCGCCACCACTTTTATAGTGCTCAAATCGCCTGTTTGTATATATATATATATATATATATATATATATATATATATATATATATATATATATATATATATATATATGACTCAATCAATGAATCAGTATATTCTTTTCAACTTAGTACATAACAAAACTTTGCTCTAATTTCCTAACGAGATCTGCACCAGCTGACCTCCAGAGAATAATGTGTTCTGAATTTTAGATATTATCCAACGCTGATCAAGAATATATGAACTTTGTTGTTGTTTGTTCCGTAGTGTTTTACATTTAGCTAGAGATACACACATAAATACCGACAACTGCCCTTATATAAATAATAAATAATCTATTTTTGGTTAGATGTATGTGTGCGAAAATATTTAGCTGATAAACTCTTAAACTTCTGGTCCCATAACACTGAAATTAACTGGAAATAATAATCATCCACCAAGCATGGTCTATAATGAGTACAATGATTGTTTGGAGGATGAATATCGCGTACAGAAATATGTTGGCAAATTGAGATGCAAAATGTTCATTTCAATTTGCCGACATATTTCTATTACCTTTGTGCATGCGCAAATTCATTCATGGCTTGAAGTGATTTAATATTAAAACTTTCTTGTCTGGCGATAACTCAAACAGTAGAAACGCAGCTGGAGCGCTAAATGTTTGAGCTTCGATTCTAGCTGATGGCACCCAAGTAATATTTTGAACTTTTGAAATCAATACTACACACACACACACACACACACACACACATATATATATATATATATATATATATATATATATATATATATATATATATATATATATATATATATATATGATAGAGAATTGGCTTTGTAATAATAACTAAAGAATCTGCATGAATTAAAATATATTTACGACCGGCAAGGTTGGACGCCTCCTGCTATTTTAATATAAAATAAAGCGCAATCAAATTTATTGGCAAAAACAAACAAAACTAAAAAAAAAAAACATTAAAAGAACACTGGCATATCGTTTGAATGTTATTCGAGGCAACTTTAGACATGCGTGCAATTAATATCGTCAATACGTATGATAGGCGGTTAAACAGGGCAGAAACACGAATAAATAATTTTTTAATCAGACGAAATAAAATATGGTGTATCTTTTGCTGGTCCACGTGGAAATCAGGTATGTTGTTGAGTTGAAAAATGTAGAGAAAGCTACTATGAAATTCTAGTTGGTGATGTTTTACACAAGGATCACGTTCCCTTCGTTGCTCTAGTAAAAGGAAATTATCCTCGGATCCATGGCGATGCTGCATCCATCACACAATAAGACACAAGGATCGTCACTTATCAAGGCCCGAAGGCCACTCGAGGATAAGAGTTAATGGGTATACATTAGTCAATGTGATTATAGCGTAGTAAACATAAGTAGTGGGAATTTTGTGAATTGGATTACTTAGGGGGACGGTTCATCAAGAACTTGTTTACATTGGACTTGAAGACTTGGTTTATATTAAGTTGATTAGAAAGTTCTTACGGAATTTTTATCTTTTATTTCAAATGATGTATTTTTAAATAAGTTTTTGTTATAATACCTTTACTTTATATATTATTTAAAGAACATTTTTCGCTCTAATTGTTTCAATTATAATCGTTTTAAAATATTGAACGTTGAATACAAGGTGAAAAAAGGCAAATTCGCACAATTGTGGGTTATTTTTTTTTTACGACTCATAGATATTTTATTAAATAATTGCTAGATAATGATATTTTATTAAATAATTGCTAGATAATTATATTTTATTAAATAATTGCTAGATAATGATATTTTATTAACTAATTGCTAGATAATGATATTTTATTAAATAATTGCAAGATAATGATATTTTATTAAATAATTGCAAGATAATGATATTTTATTAAATAATTGCTAGATAATGATATTTTATTAAATAATTGTTAGATAATGATATTTTATTA
The DNA here is from genome assembly GCF_053919585.1 of Euprymna scolopes. Taxonomy (NCBI): domain Eukaryota; kingdom Metazoa; phylum Mollusca; class Cephalopoda; order Sepiida; family Sepiolidae; genus Euprymna; species Euprymna scolopes. The sequence continues at coordinate 12,456,526 of NC_136503.1, read as the reverse complement.
AATAACTGCTAGATAATGATATTTTATTTAATAATTGCTAGATAATATTTTATTAAATAATTGCTAGATAATGATATTTTATTAAATAATTGCTAGATAATGATATTTTATCAAATAATTGCTAGATAATGATATTTTATTAAATAATTGCTAGATAATGATATTTTATTAAATAATTGCTAGATAATGATATTTTATTAAATAATTGCTAGATAATGATATTTTATTAAATAATTGCTAGATAATGATATTTTATTAAATAATTGCTAGATAATATTTTATTAAATAATTGCTAGATAATGATATTTTATTAAATAATTGCTAGATAATGATATTTTATCAAATAATTGCTAGATAATGATATTTAATTAAATAATTGCTAGATAATGATATTTTATTAAATAATTGCTAGATAATGATATTTTATTAAATAATTGCTAGATAATGATATTTTATTAAATAATTGCTAGATAATAATATTTTATTAAATAATTGCTAGATAATGATATTTTATCAATTAATTGCTAGATAATGATATTTTATCAAATAATTGCTAGATAATGATATTTTATCAAATAATTGCTATATAATGATATTTTATTAAATAATTGCTAGATAATGATATTTTATCAAATAATTGCTAGATAATGATATTTTATTAAATAATTGCTAGATAATGATATTTTATCAAATAATTGCTAGATAATGATATTTTATTAAATAATTGCTAGATAATGATATTTTATTAAATAATTGCTAGATAATGATATTTTATTAAATAATTGCTAGATAATGATATTTTATTAAATAATTGCTAGATAATGATATTTTATTAAATAATTGCTAGATAATGATATTTTATTAAATAATTGCTAGATAATGATATTTTATCAAATAATTGCTAGATAATGATATTTTATTAAATAATTGCTAGATAATGATATTTTATTAAATAATTGCTAGATAATGATATTTTATTAAATAATTGCTAGATAATGATATTTTATCAAATAATTGCTAGATAATGATATTTTATTAAATAATTGCTAGATAATGATATTTTATTAAATAATTGCTAGATAATGATATTTTATTAAATAATTGCTAGATAATGATATTTTATTAAATAATTGCTAGATAATGATATTTTATCAAATAATTTCTAGATAATGATATTTTATTAAATAATTGCTAGATAATGATATTTTATTAAATAATTGCTAGATAATGATATTTTATTAAATAATTGCTAGATAATGATATTTTATTAAATAATTGCTAGGTAATGATATTTTATTAAATAATTGCTAGATTATTATATTTTATTAAATGATTGCTAGATAATGATATTTTATTAAATAATTGCTAGATAATGATATTTTATTAAATAATTGCTAGATAATGATATCTTATTAAATAATTGCTAGATAATGATATTTTATTAAATAATTGCTAGATAATGATATTTTATCAAATAATTGCTAGATAATAATATTTTATTAAATAATTGCTAGATAATGATATCTTATTAAATAATTGCTAGATAATGATATTTTATTAAATAATTGCTAGATAATGATATTTTATTAAATAATTGCTAGATAATGATATTTTATTAAATAATTGCTAGATAATGATATTTTATTAAATAATTGCTAGATAATTATATTTTATTAAATAATTGCTAGATAATGATATTTTATTAAATAATTGCTAGATAATTATATTTTATTAAATAATTGCTAGATAATGATATTTTATTAAATAATTGCTAGATAATGATATTTTATTAAATAATTGCTAGATAATGATATCTTATTAAATAATTGCTAGATAATGATATTTTATTAAATAATTGCTAGATAATGATATTTTATTAAATAATTGCTAGAAGACTTTTTGTTTTATTTTTATTTATTTATTTATTTACTTATCTATTTTTACTGAAGTGAAATTAAGACAAATATATAAATATGAATTACAGAATTACCGACAGATCGGCAACATGTTGCTATTTCTTTTGTCAATTTCAGTTGACGCAGAAGTTCTTTTTTATTATTCTTCTTTATTTTAAACTGGCCTGGGTGCCAGGCGTTGCCCGGGTGTTTGGAGGTGTGTGCTGAGAATAAAAAAAAAGTAATAGTAGGCAGGCAGGCTTGAACTCGTACCGCGAAGGAGAAAAAGAACGTGAAGAAAAAACGTGACGTCTTTGCTGTTGCGCCCATCGCCAAACCGGAAGTGACAAATGTTTAAATTAAGGCTAGTCAATTGTAAAGAGAATATGACTTTCGAAAATATCGGCGAAAAAAGCGACCCTTCTCTGTAGAAAGGTGCACAGTTGAGGATGAAGGAATTAATGTTTTTAGCCAATTTTTCGATATTTGTCGTCCGAAGTGTTGAACTTTAAGACGATTCCGATCTCGTGAAAATCCATCGCCTCTGTCGAATGTTTTTGCGAGACATACATACATACATACATACATACATACATACATACATACATACATTTAAACAGACACGTTAAATTTATATTTTAGAAGACGAAGTTACCACTGACTTCAAATACTATTCAACGATGTCACTTATATGAACTGAACCGCCGTAATGCATTGTGGATTATTCCTCGTAAATAGGCATAATTTACAGAGTTAGTTCCTATAAATTAGCAAAACTTGTAGAGTTATTTCCCTTGGTACAATTTTGTAGCGTAGTTTCGTTCGACATGTTAATGTCAAGATTTTTTTATCACGTAATTGGCACATTTGTACTTGTCTCCCCGCAAAGGCAAAGTTAGGCACGCGAACTGTTTTTAATGTAAAACCAAGCTCCTTTAAAATTGCGACAAAAATTATCTCAGTCTAAAAAGTTTTCCTTTACTGACTGAACACCGAAAAGTTTAAATGTAGCGAAAAAGACTGCTGAGTCACTGCAGTGGTAACGTTGCCAGTTTTAAATGCTACAGTTTTGCTTTTGATTTCGATTGTAGCTGGAGGCACCCAAATACTATTTTTTTTTTTTTTTTTTTACTTTCACGACTCTATAATAATATATACGAAATCTGGACAAATTAAAATATGATATTTAAGCGTATTTTACGCCCTAACAAAGCAACCCTAACCATCCGCTTGTCTTCCTTTATAAACTCTTCTGAAAATGAAAACGGAAAAATACTTCCTGTGAATTAAAGTTCACTTTTGCCCTTTTTTTCATAAAGTCATTGCTGAATCAACGTTGTATTGACCTCACATAAAAATAACATATTTTGTTATATGCTATTGTAAACGTTATCTGATCCGGAAGTGGATGATCATTAACATTTGATGGATCGGGTGTCAGTGATTATTTTACGTTAAATTTATATGCAAAATAGATAACCTACTCTGAAATGTAAGTTGTATATTTTATTGCACTTCATTTCTTTTTATGGCCAACCGTTTAAGGCTATTTACATATGAACGCATAATAAACGTACAATAGCACCCTTATCCCCGAGTGGCCTCCAGGCCTTGATAAGTGGTGACTAACATGTAAAAAAAAAAATAATAATAATTTCAGGAAGAGATAAGATGTGATAGGAAAACAGGGTGTTGAGCTGTAATTTTACTCGCCTTTTTTTTTTAATTAAATTAAAATCGTATTTACTTGCCTCCGTTCTAAGTCAATTTATGACGCTGTGTCGTTTTAATGTGTGTAGAAGGGAATGCACTTATCATCAGATTTCAAAACTACTAGTATCCAAGGATACTAGTAATAAACCTACATTTTCGTATTTTGAAGATAATGCATAGAAAAATACATTTGCGAAATTGACATAAAGGGAAATAACTCTTGAATAATTAAAACGTGCAAGGGTTGCAACTCTGTTGAGTAATTGAATCTAACGTAGTGATAGATGGAAGACTGATATTTTTTCTTAGGCAGTAGACGTTTGATGCTATCATACAGACAAAGTGAATGCACACACACACACACACACACACACACACACATACATATATTTAAAGTGATGGTTGTGTAGTTTCAACGAGAGAAAAAATATATATTTAAAAGAGTGTAGCCATCAACAATTGTGGGGTTTTCAACCTTTTATCATATTTTTATTTTAAAATATTTTTATAACGCGTTTCAAGCTTTGTTTTGCTCTTTTCAGATATTTTTGTAAAAAGTTTTTTTTATGAGAGTTTGAAATGTTATTTTTACATCTGCTGATACTAAATGTGTTTTTCAGAGTGATGTGGTCTCAGACATTCTGTCCCCAACAGTAAGTGTTGGTAGTGTCCAGTGAGAGTTAAGTTCAAAGAGGGGGCTTTTGGTCCATTTGGTTAAGGTTTTTATGGTTTTTTATGACTTTCTTTCCCCATGTATAGAGCACATTCACACACAATCACACACACATACATATACATACATGTACATATACATATACACACGCATACGCACGCACGCATGTATATACACATATACACACGCATATACACAGAAATATATGTAGGAGCATACATATATTCATACCCACCTATGCACTCACACACGTTCTCACACACATCCACCCACTAACATATCACACATATACTGGTTAATTTTTTTTCAATCAAAACACGCATGCATACATGTATTTAATTATTCAAACATAAGTACACGCACACACACGCACACACACACACACAAGTAAGATGGAGAATAGGTAGGAGATGATATATATATACACACACACATCATCACACAATCACACACATACATATACATGCACACACACACATATATACATACATGTATGCACATACACACTCACATACATCCGCATACGTATGCAGACACACACACACACACATGCATATATAGAGAGACATATGCAGGGCTCACACATACGGATACATTCATATACACACATACACACACAAATGCATTTACCCACCCATATATATGCATACATATACATACACACACACACATATACAGATGCGTATACATCCATCCACCCATATATATGAACATACGCACCCACAGTGACACACACATACATATTCATACACCCTTACATATATATTGGTTGAAGTTTTCTTTCTTTCCTAATCAAAGCACATATGCATACATGTATTCAGTCACCCAAACATAAGTGCACGTACACACACAAACAAGATGGAGGATAGATAACAGATGATATATATACACACACACGTATACGCAATCACACACATACACGCATACATACACATGTATTACAGCAGATACACACATGCAGTGGAGGCATATTCGAGATAATGCCCATCTTCCAAACAGACAACTACTTCTACTTACTAACACAAGAAAAAAAACTTCATAGCAAAGTAATAACAATTTTTTTTTTATTAAATCAAAACATTAAAAAAGAGCTGCGACGATTTTTTATGCAATAAAATTGATAACCTTAATAATATAATAAATGTAGTATTTACGCGACTGCTAAGAGAATCGTTTTTGTTTTCATATAATTTACGATGCTAAAACCAACGAAATAACGATATTAGATTAAAACATTTAAAAAAAAAAAAAAAAAAACTGCGGCATTTAAAAAAAAATGTCATTATAAGCTTTGACCAGTGAAAAAATAAAAAAAATAAAAAGCCGCCACAGCCTTTTTTTCATATTTTCAACCTTGTTTTATACAAAAGTTTTGTTTGAAAAAAATTATAATTTCCAATTGTCGCATTTAATTTCTTATTAAATCGTAAAAAATGTAGAAAAAAGTTGCAAAAACTACATTTTGTATTCTTATCGACTTTATTTACAATTCCTCCACGACTATCATCGCGTTTTTCATCATATAGTTTGTAATTTTAAAAACTAGATGTCGGTGTTAATATCATAAGCTTGTTACACTAAAAAAAAATTATTAAAGAGTTTCATCCTTTGTATTTTTGAAGGTTAAAGACTTTTAAAAAAAAAAAAGGCAAAACATTTACTTTTTAATTAAAAAAAAAGCATAACATTTACTTTTTAATTAAAAAAAGCATAACATTTACTTTTTAATTAAAAAAAGCATAACATTTACTTTTTAATTAAAAAAAGCATAACATTTACTTTTTAATTAAAAAAAGCATAACATTTACTTTTTAATTAAAAAAAGCATAACATTTACTTTTTAATTAAAAAAAGCATAACATTTACTTTTTAATTAAAAAAAGCATAACATTTACTTTTTAATTAAAAAAAGCATAACATTTACTTTTTAATTAAAAAAAGCATAACATTTACTTTTTAATTAAAAAAAGCATAACATTTACTTTTTAATTTAAAAAAAGCATAACATTTACTTTTTAATTTAAAAAAAGCATAACATTTACTTTTTAATTAAAAAAAGCATAACATTTACTTTTTAATTAAAAAAAGCATAACATTTACTTTTTAATTAAAAAAAGCATAACATTTACTTTTTAATTAAAAAAAGCATAACATTTACTTTTTAATTAAAAAAAGCATAACATTTACTTTTTAATTTAAAAAAAGCATAACATTTACTTTTTAATTAAAAAAAGCATAACATTTACTTTTTAATTTAAAAAAAGCATAACATTTACTTTTTAATTTAAAAAAAGCATAACATTTACTTTTTAATTAAAAAAAGCATAACATTTACTTTTTAATTAAAAAAAGCATAACATTTACTTTTTAATTAAAAAAAGCATAACATTTACTTTTTAATTAAAAAAAGCATAACATTTACTTTTTAATTAAAAAAAGCATAACATTTACTTTTTAATTAAAAAAAGCATAACATTTACTTTTTAATTAAAAAAAGCATAACATTTACTTTTTAATTAAAAAAAGCATAACATTTACTTTTTAATTAAAAAAAGCATAACATTTACTTTTTAATTTAAAAAAAGCATAACATTTACTTTTTAATTTAAAAAAAGCATAACATTTACTTTTTAATTAAAAAAAAAAAGCTGCCGCAGCTTTATTTTAAAATGTTTTCATCTAATGCAAATATCGTTCGTAAGATGATTTTAGCATCGTAAATCAGGCGCTGTTTTACAATTTGTGACTGTGTAAAAGGATATAACTCTCGTTTATTAAAAGAGTCGTTCATTTTTTTTTTATCTCATAATTTAGGACGCGATATTTTTTATTAAATCAAAACATTAAAAAAAACTGCGACCATTTTTTAATGTAACAAAGTCGATTACATTAATCATACAAAATGTAGTCTTTTTATGTGACTATTAAGAGAATCGTTTCTGTTTTTATATCAGAATTTACGATGCTAAAACCAACGAACCAACGATATTTGCATTAGATGAAAACATTTAGAAATAAAGCTGCAGCAACTTTTTTTAAATTAAAAAGTAAATGTTATGGTAAGTTTTAAAAAAAATTATTTACGAAAAACAAAAGCCAATGAAAAAAACAAAAAAAAAACAAAAAACAAACAAACAAAAAATAAGCCAATAAAAGGAATTCCATTTTGTTCTTAAACTTTTCAAACGTGTTAATGTTTATAACGTTATTATTTTAGTGGGTAAATTAGCTTTTCCCTTTATTCGCTTTTCAGGTTAGAGTCTACCTACACGGTTATTTTTTTTTCGGTCGCTCCGGCACTCGCTGCTATTTTATTGAAACAAAGGTTGTTTTGATTCATTTATTTATTGGGTCTAGCGCACGAGCAACAAAACGTGCTCAATATCTGGAGAATAGCTTCTTCTCTTTGTATCCATTCTGCCGAAATATCTGGTGGAGAGGATATCATCTACTTCTTTTGGGAGCGACTACATTTACATATTTTTATTCGTTCTTTTATTTTTGAAATTGTTGTGGGGTATCGACGTTGCCTACGATGAAAATGATTAATATCCTTAGTATAGCAGGTTTGTTCCAAACGGAATTTCATGTCGACCCGGACATCGCCGGGTACCCATGCTAGTATATATATATATATATATATATATATATATATATATATATATATATATATATATATATATATATATACAAGTATCTATATATACTCAAATATACAAGTATATATATATATATATATATATATATATATATATATATATATATATATATATATACTAATATATATATCTTTATATACTCGTGTGTGTGTGTGTATATATATATATATATATATATATATATATATATATATATATATATATATATATATATATATATATATATATATATATAATTAATTTAGAACATGGTTAGGGTTTTTTTTATTAGTTACTTTTCCCCTATTATTTTTTTATTTTTTTTTTTTTTTTTTTAATTCAATTTTCACCCCAAACAAGGCACAGTGCCACTTTGAAGCAGGGGGCTACTATTAGGGAATTAATTAGCGGGGTCATTATGAAGGGAGAAGAGTAGAAAGATGTTTGTTAACATTACACTTGAACTTCTGCATATCATTGCAGTTGGGAAAGCAGAATCCCGGAAGGGAGTTCCAAAGACCCGCAGTTCTGGGGAAGAAACTATTGGAGTAAAAGGCTTTCTTGCACCTAGGGATCTCCACTGTAAAGGGATGAGACTTAGTAGCTTGTCGGGTTTGTCGGGGGTAGTTACGTCGGGGAGGTACAAGTGTTTGCAGTTCGTCAGAGCATTCACCATTAAAGTATTTGTAGAACAGGCAGAGGGATGCAACATCTCGTCGATGGGACAGAGGTTGAAGCCCAGATGACAGTTCAGGACCTATCAGGTTTGCGACTCTTTTTTGAACCCTGTCCAGGAGCGAGAGACAAGCAGCAGATGCACCAGCCCAGATGTGACAACAGTACTCCATACATGGGCGAATGGTTGCCTTATAGAGGTATAGGATACTGGCAGGCGTAAGTAGTTTTCTAGCACGGTAGAGGGAGCCAACCTTCCTTGCAGCAGCCTTGGCAATGCTCTCAATGTATCTATTCCAGTTCATATTCCCTGTAAACGTTAGGCCGAGGAGTTTAAAAGAAGTACTTTCAGGCAATGTGTTCTTGGCCATTGCTATTGGTGGTAGAGAAGGTTTCTTGTAGTTATTGAAGGAAACAAGCTTAGTCTTAGCAGCATTGAATGAGACCAACCATTTTTGTCCCCATTCCACTACGGATTGGAGGTCATCCTCTAGTGTTTCTGCCATTTTCTTGGATATGTGTTCATTTGTTTTCCCCTCATATCTGTTATAGAGAGTGGTGTCATCGGCAAATATACCCATCTCCGAAACAATATTATCAGGGAGGTCGTTTATGAATATCAGGAACAATAGAGGTCCAAGGATAGACCCCTGAGGCACTCCCGCATTTATGTCATATTGTTTGGATGTACGTCCGTCGAGGACAACTTTGATTTTTCTATTACTTAAGAAGGATTTAATTACGTTATGAATTCTTCCAGTGATTCCATATGATCTAATTTTCCTTAGAAGACCATCGTGCCATACCCTGTCAAAAGCCTTAGATATATCAAGGGCCACCGCTCTACCCTCCCCTGTTTTATCCAATGAACGGTATATACGTTCAGAAACTACAGTTAAGATATCTGCTGTTGAACGGGCTTGCCTGAATCCATATTGTTTGTCAGTCAAGAGTTTAGCAGCTGTTAGGTGCTGGACTAGGGCTTTATTAACTAAGGACTCAAATATTTTGGCGAAAAGCGGGAGGAGGCTAATGGGGCGATAATTTAGTGGGTCAGTTCTTTCACCAGAATTCTTGAAGACTGGTACCACAGAGGCGGTTTTCAGCAGTCGGGAAAACAAGATTCGTTAAGGCATTTATTGTAAAGTTTGGACAGAACTGGAGCAACCTCGGCAGAGCATTTTTTTAATAGCACAGCCGGGATGAGATCTGGTCCACATGCTTTAGAGGTGTCTAGGTTTTTTATAATAGCATGTACCTGAGAAGTACATATAAGTACATTATAAATAAGTCAAGTCCACATGACTTCCGAGAAATTAAGAAGCTGGCCGTGATTAAAAGAAAATAGTTATCTATCTTAAAATAAAATTTAAAATAAAAAATAAAAAACGATATCGGGTCCGGTGATCATTTTACGTCAAATCTGTATGCGAAAGTGATCCTCAGATTAAAAGTCTAAAACATTGCTGTTTTTTTGTTTTTTTTTAATATTTTACTTCTTTTCTCCACTGACATTTAAGACTGTTTACACGTAAGCCACTAAAAAAAATAGTCTAATTTATAGGGTACAGGTTAAATTAGAGTATTTGGAAGGCTTAGTTTTTGATCTCCGTTATCACTGCAGTGCTTTAACTTTTTTTTTTTTAGTGTTATAATTTTTTGTGACATTCAAATAGTAAACAGTCATCGTAGCTTTTTTTTTTTAGTGTTATAATTTTTTGTGACATTCAAATAGTAAACAGTCATCGTAGCTTTTTTTTTTTAGTGTTATAATTTTTTGTGACATTCAAATAGTAAACAGTCATCGTAGCTTTTTTTTTTAGTGTTATAATTTTTTGTGACATTCAAATAGTAAACAGTCATCGTAGCTTTTTTTTTTAGTGTTATAATTTTTTGTGACATTCAAATAGTAAACAGTCATCGTAGCTTTTTTTTTTTTAGTGTTATAATTTTTTGTGACATTCAAATAGTAAACAGTCATCGTAGCTTTTTTTTTTTAGTGTTATAATTTTTTGTGACATTCAAATAGTAAACAGTCATCGTAGCTTTTTTTTTAGTGTTATAATATTTTGTGACATTCAAATAGTAAACAGTCATCGTAGCTTTTTTTTAGTGTTATAATTTTTTGTGACATTCAAATAGTAAACAGTCATCGTAGCTTTTTTTTTTAGTGTTATAATTTTTTGTGACATTCAAATAGTAAACAGTCATCGTAGCTTTTTTTTTTAGTGTTATAATTTTTTGTGACATTCAAATAGTAAACAGTCATCGTAGCTTTTTTTTTTAGTGTTATAATTTTTTGTGACATTCAAATAGTAAACAGTCATCGTAGCTTTTTTTTTAGTGTTATAATTTTTTGTGACATTCAAATAGTAAACAGTCATCGTAGCTTTTTTTTTTAGTGTTATAATTTTTTGTGACATTCAAATAGTAAACAGTCATCGTAGCTTTTTTTTTTTAGTGTTATAATTTTTTGTGACATTCAAATAGTAAACAGTCATCGTAGCTTTTTTTTTTTAGTGTTATAATTTTTTGTGACATTCAAATAGTAAACAGTCATCGTAGCTTTTTTTTTTAGTGTTATAATTTTTTGTGACATTCAAATAGTAAACAGTCATCGTAGCTTTTTTTTTTAGTGTTATAATTTTTTGTGACATTCAAATAGTAAACAGTCATCGTAGCTTTTTTTTTTAGTGTTATAATTTTTTGTGACATTCAAATAGTAAACAGTCATCGTAGCTTTTTTTTTAGTGTTATAATTTTTTGTGACATTCAAATAGTAAACAGTAATCGTAGCTTTTTTTTTTTAGTGTTATAATTTTTTGTGACATTCAAATAGTAAACAGTCATCGTAGCTTTTTTTTTTTAGTGTTATAATTTTTTGTGACATTCAAATAGTAAACAGTCATCGTAGCTTTTTTTTTAGTGTTATAATTTTTTGTGACATTCAAATAGTAAACAGTCATCGTAGCTTTTTTTTTTAGTGTTATAATTTTTTGTGACATTCAAATAGTAAACAGTCATCGTAGCTTTTTTTTTAGTGTTATAATTTGTTGTGACATTCAAATAGTAAACAGTCATCGTAGCTTTTTTTTTTTAGTGTTATAATTTTTTGTGACATTCAAATAGTAAACAGTCATCGTAGCTTTTTTTTTTTAGTGTTATAATTTTTTGTGACATTCAAATAGTAAACAGTCATCGTAGCTTTTTTTTTTTAGTGTTATATTTTTTTGTGACATTCAAATAGTAAACAGTCATCGTAGCTTTTTTTTTTAGTGTTATAATTTTTTGTGACATTCAAATACTAAACAGTCATCGTAGCTTTTTTTTTTTAGTGTTATAATTTTTTGTGACATTCAAATAGTAAACAGTCATCGTAGCTTTTTTTTTTAGTGTTATAATTTTTTGTGACATTCAAATAGTAAACAGTCATCGTAGCTTTTTTTTTTTAGTGTTATAATTTTTTGTGACATTCAAATAGTAAACAGTCATCGTAGCTTTTTTTTTAGTGTTATAATATTTTGTGACATTCAAATAGTAAACAGTCATCGTAGCTTTTTTTTAGTGTTATAATTTTTTGTGACATTCAAATAGTAAACAGTCATCGTAGCTTTTTTTTTTAGTGTTATAATTTTTTGTGACATTCAAATAGTAAACAGTCATCGTAGCTTTTTTTTTTAGTGTTATAATTTTTTGTGACATTCAAATAGTAAACAGTCATCGTAGCTTTTTTTTTTAGTGTTATAATTTTTTGTGACATTCAAATAGTAAACAGTCATCGTAGCTTTTTTTTTAGTGTTATAATTTTTTGTGACATTCAAATAGTAAACAGTCATCGTAGCTTTTTTTTTTAGTGTTATAATTTTTTGTGACATTCAAATAGTAAACAGTCATCGTAGCTTTTTTTTTTTAGTGTTATAATTTTTTGTGACATTCAAATAGTAAACAGTCATCGTAGCTTTTTTTTTTTAGTGTTATAATTTTTTGTGACATTCAAATAGTAAACAGTCATCGTAGCTTTTTTTTTTAGTGTTATAATTTTTTGTGACATTCAAATAGTAAACAGTCATCGTAGCTTTTTTTTTTAGTGTTATAATTTTTTGTGACATTCAAATAGTAAACAGTCATCGTAGCTTTTTTTTTAGTGTTATAATTTTTTGTGACATTCAAATAGTAAACAGTCATCGTAGCTTTTTTTTTAGTGTTATAATTTTTTGTGACATTCAAATAGTAAACAGTAATCGTAGCTTTTTTTTTTTAGTGTTATAATTTTTTGTGACATTCAAATAGTAAACAGTCATCGTAGCTTTTTTTTTTAGTGTTATAATTTTTTGTGACATTCAAATAGTAAACAGTCATCGTAGCTTTTTTTTTAGTGTTATAATTTTTTGTGACATTCAAATAGTAAACAGTCATCGTAGCTTTTTTTTTTAGTGTTATAATTTTTTGTGACATTCAAATAGTAAACAGTCATCGTAGCTTTTTTTTTAGTGTTATAATTTGTTGTGACATTCAAATAGTAAACAGTCATCGTAGCTTTTTTTTTTTAGTGTTATAATTTTTTGTGACATTCAAATAGTAAACAGTCATCGTAGCTTTTTTTTTTTAGTGTTATAATTTTTTGTGACATTCAAATAGTAAACAGTCATCGTAGCTTTTTTTTTTTAGTGTTATATTTTTTTGTGACATTCAAATAGTAAACAGTCATCGTAGCTTTTTTTTTTAGTGTTATAATTTTTTGTGACATTCAAATACTAAACAGTCATCGTAGCTTTTTTTTTTTAGTGTTATAATTTTTGTGACATTCAAATAGTAAACAGTCATCGTAGCTTTTTTTTTTTAGTGTTATAATTTTTTGTGACATTCAAATAGTAAACAGTCATCGTAGCTTTTTTTTTTAGTGTTATAATTTTTTGTGACATTCAAATAGTAAACAGTCATCGTAGCTTTTTTTTTAGTGTTATAATTGTTTGTGACATTCAAATAGTAAACAGTCATCGTAGCTTTTTTTTTTTAGTGTTATAATTTTTTGTGACATTCAAATAGTAAACAGTCATCGTAGCTTTTTTTTTTTAGTGTTATAATTTTTTGTGACATTCAAATAGTAAACAGTCATCGTAGCTTTTTTTTTTAGTGTTATAATTTTTTGTGACATTCAAATAGTAAACAGTCATCGTAGCTTTTTTTTTTTAGTGTTATAATTTTTTGTGACATTCAAATAGTAAACACTAAACAGTCATCGTAGCTTTTTTTTTTAGTGTTATAATTTTTTGTGACATTCAAATAGTAAACAGTCATCGTAGCTTTTTTTTTAGTGTTATAATTTTTTGGGACATTCAAATAGTAAACAGTCATCGTAGCTTTTTTTTTTTTTAATCTAAAAAAACTTTAACCTATTCTTTTTTCTTATATTATATAAACTTTGTGACATTAAAATCGGCTCAGTTTTTTTTTTTTTTTTTCTTAAAGGCTTATTTATTTTTAAATTAATGTTATAAGCTTTGTGAAATTAAAAAAAAAAAAAGTACTATACATTTTCTTTTCTTTTAATGTAAAAACCTTAAAATTGTTTTATCAATGTTGGAAACTTTGTGACATTCCAAAAAAAAAACCGCGTTCGTCACAGCTTTCTTTTCATTTCGTTTGTAATGTTTAAGGCCTTAAACATTTTTTCTTAATATGTTATAAACTTTATTACATTAAAGAAATCGTAGTTTCCGTTAATAACAATTCTAATTCTTTTCGTAATTATCATCGTATGTCAACAATTTTTTAATAAAAACGACAATTTCCTTAAGTTGTGCTGGTTTTAGCGTATTCTTTAGCGTTTCTCTTCTGAAAAAAAATTAGGATTCGCTTTAGTTAACAAGAGTTATTTCCCTTGCACCACTGCTTTTCTCTACAAACGGACGCTTTTCTATAAGAGCGCCATCGCAAAACATACAAGAAACCTTATTAAATTTTAACGTCCAAATTTCTAATTAAAATTTACAAAAATTTGCTGGAATAATTTTTAACGTATACATAATAAATATCAAGTAAAAATGATATTTTGATTTGTTTATTGAAAACCAAAAAAAAAGAAAAAATAAATAAATTAAAAATGATTCGTTTTATTTGAATTCTTTGCGGTGTGCAATCGTTTCGATCGGTTTGAAACCATTAAAAGTACATTTCGAAAAGTTGTTTATTACAATTCCGTACACTGACGGAGGCCACCTGTTAAAAATTCAAAAAATGGTTTGTGAGCGAGAAAATGTAATATCACCAATTATACACCAGCTAATTTGCACGTCAGAGTTGGGAAGGGGACATAATTTAAAGTGCGGAAACTATTTAGTATTTAACTATACAATAATGATATCTAGCGGGACCTGTGGAAATTCCACAGCGGCATCTTTCATAGGTAATACATTACTATTGGATAATGGATAGTCTGTGGACGTTCGGCGTGAATGGAGACCCTATGATATTATTGTAGCCGTTTTGTTAAAACTGTAAAAGTATTTATCTAAGTAATCTGGTTAATGTAATATCAGAATATGTCTAGTTATTACGGTTTATCTCCAATATCCTCATAGGAGCCTGTGACATATTTCCATTGTATGGATGCCTGGCGTGAATGGAAACCCCACGATATAATCATATTATCATCTTTAGACAGGACAGATACTACTCTTCGATCCTAGCCAGAAGACCAAAAATGTATATTTTCAAAAGCAACATCATTTTATTTATTTATTTATTTATTTATTTATTTATTTATTGGGCATTGCGTATTTGGTGATCGGGAGATCCTTTTTAATAAGAAGGCGGAGAGAAGGTGATAACATACTACAAACATTAAATTAACGTCTCTCTCTCTCTCTCTCTCTCTCTCTCTCTCTATCTATCTATCTATCTATCTATCTATATATATATATATATATATATATATATATATATATATATATATATATATATATATATATATATATATATATACACACATCAATTTAATGTTTGGTGTATGTTATCAACTTTTATCACCTTTTTTAATAAATAGGATCTCCTTATCAGATAATTTATCATCTGGAAACCGTAACACACGTACTACAGTATTAATTTATAGATACTGTAGAAACCATTGAGAGGATTTTTTCTGCTTTAAAACTAATTTAACACATATATGCATAAATAGGATTAGAATGGAGCATAATGGGTCAATTTTAAAAGAAAAAAAAAATCAAATATTTTAGTTGGTGTAAATATGCAATACATAAAAATTGAATCAATTCTGATATTCTTTTCTGATGTGGTAGAATGGATAGAACTTGCAATATTTCGAAATATGGTTTCCGTCCTAAGAAAAAATCTACAGTTGATGTGACGTAATCCCTCATTGGGGAGCTTTTAGATTTTCCCCAGGGGCCTGGGAGGGGCCGAGTGACTATGCTAGATAGCTAATCATTCCCGGGTGACGCCAGATACCCCGAGGATTTAAAATAGAGAATATAGATACATATATTTTATTTCATGTCAAAATAGATATTCTTTGAAATCAGAGAAATATATTTTGAAGTTAAAATTGATGACAGGAAATTTGGAGCATAATATTGTCTGGCCTTGGTGAACTCAGAGTCAGATGTCAGTGTTGACATGATGACCTTAAGGTTATGGGAATTAGTATGTCTATAGATCTCAGATCCCAGATTCGGGAATTGCATACATGCAAAAATGTTGGGTTTTATTTCGTGGCGAAATCTGATTGGTTAGGGAAACTTCCACCCCATCCACATACCTCACTATATATACTACTGTCGCGCGAAAATTAGAGAGATTGCTTTTTGATTTCGGGAGAACAGATCGTGTGGAGACCGCCATTCCCTGAAGACGCCCTCATCCTCCGCTCGTCTGACGTTGTCTGTGAAGAGAGTTTGAAACTATGAAAACTTATTAAGAACTGAACGATATTTGTAAATATATTTGTACATAAGTTTGTGAAATTAATTCTGTAGACTAGAGTTTCACGAGTCTGTTTTTCTTCCTGTCTGCGGCTTCGATATTCGCTTTCAGCATACAGGGTTCAATGTAACAACCCCCAGAAAATAACTAGACGATACGAGCCGAGAGTTCCAGATAAACAGGGGTCCTAGCCGAACTTCATCAGTGTGGGATTACACTGATGTACTGACTGTAAATTCAAATATGATCAGTGAATCTATCGACAGGGATTCCTCTCATAAACAATAGTTCTCGATATATCAAAGACATTTGACAAAGTTTGGCATAAAGGTCTACTCCAAAAGATCTCCAGATATGGAATATTTAAAAATGTCTTCTTAACCATCGGGTCCTTCCATTCCAACAGGTGTATACATTTACTTATGGATGTACAGCAGTCCTAACCTCAACGTTGACGTGCCTCAATGAACACCTGAAGCTTCGAACTTTTTAGATTGAAATGATAGATTTATTGCTATGGACAATGGTAATTTTGTTTACCTAAATTGAAAAAAAGTAATTATCTTTCTGTCTGCCTGTCTTTCTGTTTGTCTGTCTGTCTATCTATTCATCTAAAACCATTGACAAAAGTCAGTCATAGATATAGGAAGAAGGTTTGTGCTGATTAAGTGACAAATACAGGGAGGGATGACCGACATATGTGCCACGACTCTGGTATGGTTGATTGGATAGAACTTGTGCATCTTCTTTTTAATGTAACAAAAGTTATAACATAATATTATAGCAACAGATTTTTTGTGGGGTTAAACTGACATTGATTCATAAAAACTAATAATGAATAGTTGGTTTTAGCGTCCAAATTCTCTTCACAGAAAAAAGTTATCGGTTTCTATTACTCAACGAGAGTTATCGACAATAGTGTATTTCTAAAGAAAATCACAACCAAACCAAACTGAAAGATACCTTGTTAACTTTTAACGTTTAATTTTAAAATTAAAATGAATTTTTAAATGTTCACTAAATAGTAAATAAAAAGGTCATTTGAAACCAACCAAATAATTTTAATAACCAAAATGATTCTATTTAAAATTTTAATTTCTTTTTAGTGTGCCATCATTTATAACTGCCTAAATTTTAATTGTTTTTAGTGTGCCATCATTTATAACTGCCTAAATTTTAATTGTTTTTAGTGTGCCATCATTTATAACTGCCTAAATTTTAATTCTTTTTAGTGTACCATCATTTATAACTGCCTAAATTTTAATTGTTTTTAGTGTGCCATCATTTATAACTGCCTAAATTTTAATTGTTTTTAGTGTGCCATCGTTTATACTGCCTAAATTTTAATTGTTTTTAGTGTTCCATCATTTATATTGCCTAAATTTTAATTGTTTTTAGTGTGCCATCATTTATAACTGCCTAAATTTTAATTGTTTTTAGTGTGCCATCATTTATATTGCCTAAATTTTAATTGTTTTTAGTGTGCCATCATTTATATTGTCTAAATTTTAATTGTTTTTAGTGTGCCATCATTAATAACTGCCTAAATTTTAATTGTTTTTAGTGTGCCATCATTTATATTGCCTAAATTATAATTGTTTTTAGTGTGCCATCATTTATATTGCCTAAATTTTTATTGTTTTTAGTGTGTCATCATTTATAACTGCCTAAATTACACTTAAAATGTTGTTTATTACCCTTTTGTACAACAGAAACAGTATGTCTGATGGCAGCCCATGGGCACAAATTCAGAATAGGAGCGTGTGAGCAAGAAAATTCGTTAACACTAACTTATATGTCAACTAATCTATACATTTGTATGTTAAGGGAGGGGACATTATTTTATGTACGGAAACTATTTAGCATAGTACTGTACAATAATAACAATAGAAAACAGTGGGGGTGGATGTACGTTGTTTTTTGTTTTTTGCTTTTTTTCTTCTTTAAAACTAATTTAAAACATAAATAGGGTGAGGTGAGGCGTAATGGGTTAATATTTTTAGAATTAAAAAGAAAGAAATTTTTTTAATAAGGGTGAGTCACGGGAAACAGATGTTTTTAAGGAAAACAAAACTGCGAATATTTCAACAAAAAGAAAAGCAATTCAAAATCAATGAGTAGTCAGTGAGAATTTTTAGAATTAACGGACAAACAAACGAACGGACCAACGGACCAACGGAAAAACGGACCGACGGAAAAGGGTGAATTCTAAGGTCCAAATCTGACTAAGTTGGTTGACCAATAACTAAAACATAATTTAACATTAAAGATAAACAAATAACAACAAACAAAACAGCATCTTAAGCAGGTTTAAAGAGTACCTTCCTCGCTCCCTATCCTTTACTCAAGGAGAGTAAGGAGTGTTCTAAAGACATCCGTTTCCTTTGACTATGAAAAGAAAAGTCTTTCTTTGGCATAAATGTGTAATACATATATAATAAATCCAATTTTGTTTTATATTGACACATTGTGCACAAATGTAATGGTTGTAAAAATACGATACGAAACGCAGTCAAATCCTTTGAACGGTTGAGTTATTTCCATTTAAAACAATTTTTAATTGTATCGGAATCGGACTTTTGTTTCAAATTTTGCAGCTGAAAAAGATAATTTAGAAGAGCACGATATTCATATGAACA
>NC_136503.1:12274849-12432349 GCF_053919585.1 Euprymna scolopes | reverse complement strand
AATAATGTTAAGATTCCAGAGCGATGTTTCTTACTAAGAGGGAAGAAATGTTGTTTTGGGCCAGGAGCTATTTCCGTCTAACAATTATCGCTGGCAAGTTTTTGCCCTTAAAGTAGTATTTTTTAGCTTCTTACATCAAGTGGCTTCATGCCTTGTCCGGAGCGATTTCCATAAAATAGTACGATTAAAAATGATATTTTCCAACACAATAGAATCACAAGAACAAAATATTCGTAGATGCACTTCGAAAAAAAATACAATCAACTTTAATGTTCCATAAAAATGCAAATTCCAGCAGAAACAAAACAAAAATGATAAAATTCAAATCCTTCGATAAAATCATTAATTATGAAAACAAATTCCACGTTAAAATCCTAATTATTAAAATATAAAAAAGAAATTCGAAATACAATGAAAACTTATTTCTCGAAAAGCTTTGTCACCTTTAAGTAACTATAGCTTACCTATATTCAAAGGTAAATCTTAATTTTTGTAACATTCACTTAAACTACTATTTAATAAAACTACTATTTAATAAAAGGATGAAACTACTATTTAATAAAAGGAACTGTGTGTGTGTGTGTGTGTGTGTGTGTGTGTGTGTGTGTGTGTGTGTGTGAGTTCGTTCCCTATGGACTCAGAAAACAACCGGACCTATTTTTTGAAATTTACACGAAGGTACTTAACGTGTCCGGAAGTATTCTTACGTAGGTTTTGTATCAGAATGTGTCTGATAAGTATCGAAAATCGATAATCGAAAAAATCGATAATCGAAAAAATCAATAATCGAAAAACACGATAATTGAAAAACACAATAATCGAAAAAAAATCCGATTAAAGAAGGAAAGTCCAATTTTCACAAAAGTTAACCCTTTTATACAATCTAACATCACAAGTGCATTTGAGAAGTTTTATCATTCCATAAACAGAAAGGGCAGGCGTTTAACACCAACAGTAGGTTCTTTGATATGACAGGGGCGCGTTCGAAATGAATTGCATTGCACTTTAGAGAACCCACTGTTGATTTTATAAGATTATTATTAATCGACCGAAACATTGTCATGATCGTGTAGCGACAATAAAAATATTTATTTGAATATAAGTAAAAGTAAATCTTACTCTATTTATAATTGAGCACAATTATAAACAACTTCATAAATTTATTAGTTGCTATCTTTGAATATTTTCAACGTCGAATTATATATGCGTGTGCCTCGCCTCTCTGCTTTCGCATTGCTTTCGAAATCAAACAAAAACTAAAAGCATGTCATACAATACATATCTTGTCTTGACGCAAGTGAGGGCGAGGAGGGAGGGTCATCGGATCACGTGTTCGTCCATCAATTTGACCTTTACTTTAAAAGTAAAGGGCGTCCCCCAAAAGCGCGCCCAATTTGCTTCATTCATCGCTTTACGTTCCGCGGGGAAATTGACAGAGGGTCCTCTTACTGACAAAGTTCGAGACGAACAACAAAGGACCCGTTTTGTTTGCTTAGAAAACCTGGCGTCCCTGATAATGATGGTTACTCTCGTTGGGTTAACAAGAGGAGCACTGTGGCCTTTATTTATTTTTTTTTGCCTTCACACACACACACACACACACACACACATCCACACACACACACACACACACATCCACACACACACACACACACACACACACACACACGTACATACACATAAAATAGTTATGTTTTTTCTGTATTTATTTCCTATTTGTTGACGTTCAGGAATACAAAAAGGTTTTCGAAAAAAACGAAAACCTTTCTTTCAAAAACACATAATTTCGACTGATCCTTCGGTCTTCTTCAGTGTGAATGATATATATATATCCATATGGCTATTTTGGCAGCAAGTCATTATTCAAGCACGTCTGATTGAACACGACAGAATTATTCGTTTTCCGATTTTTCTGGATATCTTTTCGATTCGCCGAATGGTCTTTTTTATTTCAGTCGGCATGTTGTATAAAATGGCGCGCAAAAGTTGTTGTTCAGCCATATTCTTCTCAAGCGCTTTCTATTGGTGCGTCCGATTATCATCAGGAGCGATTGCTGTTTTATTTTTATTTTCTTTTGAGACTTAGTGTATTTATAGTTTTTTTTATTGGTTAAAGGTGGGTTAAGGATGGTTTTATACAACATGCCGACCGAAATAATAAAAAAAAGAACGCTCGGCGAATCGAAAAGATATCTAGAAAAAATCGGAAAAAAAGATAACTGTCGTGTCCCATCAGACGTGCTTGAATATATATATATATATATATATATATATATATATATATATATATATATATATATATAAAATAAAAAGGAACAAACCGTATTATGTGTTCATCAACGTTTCGTCTTTATTTCGAGACTTCCTCTGGATGAATGAGATTAAGAAACCAAAAAATATACCAGTACAAAATATTTGAAAATGTTTCACGTGCACAGTGTAACACAGTTCTATTTCAGAGAAACGGAAAAATGATGTTGGAAATTCAAAAAAGAGGGGGGCGCTGGCGCCGTTAAAGAGAAGGAAATTTTAGTGACGTCATATAGTCGTTAATGTAATTTTTAAACTATGAACGCAAGTTTATATTCTTATTGGGAAAAAGATATATCTGTTGAAATTCAAATATAAGTTTGTAACAGAAATGAAATGAGTGTTTTTTATGTAATTTATTGATTGAGATTATGTGTTAATTATTACAGGGAGTCTTGAATGGTGTGAGAAAGTTAACCTGTGTCCACATTTAAATTATGTTCTTTTAATAAAAGTTTACTTATTAGTGGCGCTATGTTATAGAAACCTCCACGTTGTTTAATAGTGCTTGAAATTGCGATAAGCGCAGATTCAAGAAGTCTCCGGCACGGTTTAATTGAAATAAATTTAACTACTTTTGTTGTTTAAAGTCAAAAGTGTGGTTATGTTGCAATGAATGAGAGAATAATGCACTTAGAGAATTGCTATTTTTTATATCTCTTTTGTGTTCATTGAGCCTTTTTTCTAATTTACGCTGAGTTTCACCAACGTATTTATGATGGCAATTATGGCACGGAATAGTGTATATATTGAATGCAAAGAGAAAAGTCACACAAATATTTTCCAGAATAAATAATAAAAAATCATACACACCAGACCTTTCTCTCATAAACAGACATCTTCTTTTACCTACACACACCAATAATACAATAATCTATAACACACTAAACAAACTAAAAATTCCTATCGTACAAACCACATCACTAACCATAAGACATATATTAAAAACCACGAAACATCTCTATAACAAACCAGTTTCCGATGGAGGTATATACACTATTCCGTGCCATAATTGCCATCATAAATACGTTGGTGAAACTCAGCGTAAATTAGAAAAAAGGCTCAATGAACACAAAAGAGATATAAAAAATAGCAATTCTCTAAGTGCATTATTCTCTCATTCATTGCAACATAACCACACTTTTGACTTTAAACAAGCCAAAGTAGTTAAATTTATTTTAAATAAACCGCGCCGGAGACTTCTTGAATCTGCGCTTATCGCAATTTCAAGCACTATTAAACAACGTGGAGGTTTCTATAACATAGCGCCACTAATAAGTAAACTTTTATTAAAAGAACATTATTTAAATGTGGACACAGGTTAACTTTCTCACACCATTCAAGACTCCCTGTAATAATTAACACATAATCTCAATCAATAAATTACATAAAAAAACACTCATTTCATTTCTGTTACAAACTTATATTTGAATTTCAACAGATATATCTTTTTCCCAATAAGAATATAAACTTGCGTTCATAGTTTAAAAATTACATTAACGACTATATGACGTCACTAAAATTTCCTTCTCTTTAACGGCGCCAGCCCCCCCTCCTTTTTGAATTTCCAACATCATTTTTCCGTTTCTCTGAAATAGAACTGCGCCACACTGTGCACGTGAAATCTTTTCAAATATTTTGTACTGGTATATTTTTCGATTTCTTAATCTCATTCATCAAGAGGAAGTCTCGAAATAAAGACGAAACGTTGATGAACACATAATACGGTTTGTTCCTTTTCATTTTCTCTATTTTGTCGGAATACTAATTCCATTATTTTCATCATATATATATATATATATATATATATATATATATATATGTATGTATACACGTGTATATTCTCATATACACACCTGCATATATACACATATATATACACATCTATACACACATATAGAACGATGAAATCCGTTTCAGTGAGTGATTATATTTATATATATATGTGTGTGTGTGTGTGGGTGTGGGTGTGGGTGTTTGTGTGCGTGCGTGTGTGTATGTGGGGGGTGTAGTTTACTATGTGTGAGCATGGTTTTAAAATCTTACAAATTGATACTTGATATTCTATTTTAAACAGCAATATATGCATTACTAAAAAGGATTGGATCGGTGGTAGAGCTTCATGTTTCAGACTTTGGGGTCTTAGTTTCGAATCTTATTAGTTTAACCCACGCTGGTGAGTCGTATATAGATGAAACACATGTATGATTATAATAATATATATCTTAGTTTTCCTTTAAAAAATAGTACGTTAATAGGGAAAGGCACACAAGTATTTATTTTCGGAAAGTTTTTTCTTTTATTCGACACAACCTTGCGTACAGATGTTTTACCTCTCTGCAATATTGAACCATTAAATGAGAATTTTATGTTATTTATTCATTTGTAATCTTTGCTTCAAGTAATTATACACACACACACAATTCAGTTAACCTTTTTTCCATAGTCGAGACACTTTTAAATGACTTGAATTATAAAATGTTTAATATAGTCTTCTAGCGCCCTAGTTTGTTACATCTCAAATGTTTTCATCCCTCCCTTCTCCCTTTCTTCCTCTTTGTGAATCCATCCCCTCTTTTTATATCTTTATATTACCCTTCCCTTCTTATCACTCTTCTTAATCCTTCCCAAAAATATCCTTTTATCCCCACCCTCTTCTTTACCTAAAATTTAGTTTTAGTAATAAAATGTAAATCCATAAGAATATTAACCTTGCTCCACGTCAGCCATGGCAAAGTATATTTTCTCTATTCTAAATTGTAAATGGTCTTGAACCCTTTTCAATCTTTGAACTTTTAAATCTTCTTGCCTGATGAGATCATTTATGACCGAAACGGTATACACATCGTAACAAGATATGACTGTATTTACAGAAAGAGTAATATATATATATATATATATATATATATATATATATATATATATATATATATACACGCATACATACATATATAGAGAGAAATAAAAAGGAACAAACCGTAGTATGTGTTCATCAACGTTTCGTCTTTATTTCGAGACTTCCTCTGGATGAATGAGATTAAGAAACAAAAAATACCAGTACAAAATATTTGAAAATGGAAACTGGTTTGTTATGGAGATGTTTCGTAGTTTTTAATATATGTCTTATGGTTAGTAATCTAACAATAATCTGTAACACACTAAACAAACTAGAAATTCCTATCGTACAAACCACATCACTAACCATAAGACATATATTAAAAACTACGAAACATCTCCATAACAAACCAGTTTCCAATGGAGGTATATACACTATTGCTTGCCATAATTGCCATCATAAATACATTGGTGAAACTCGGCGTAATTTGGAAAAAAAGGCTCAGTGAACATAAAAGAGATATAAAAAATAGCAATTCTCTAAGTGCACTATTCTCTCATTCATTGCAGCATAATAACACCTTTGACTTCAAACAGGCAAAAGTAGTTAAATTTATTTCAAATAAACTGCGCCGAAGACTTCTTGAATCTGCGCTTATCGCAATTTCAAGCACAATTAAACAACGTGCAGGTTTCTATAACATAGCGCCACTAATAAGTAAACTTTTATTAAAAGAACATTATTTAACTGTAGACACAGGTTAAACTTCTCACACCATTCAAACACCCCCTGCAATAATTAACACATAATCTCAATCAATAAATTACATAAAAAAAACACTAATTTTATTTCTGTTACAAACCTATATTTGAATTTCAACAGATATATCTTTTTTCCAGTAAGAATATTAACCGCGTTCGTATTTTTAAAAATTACACTAACGACTATATGATGTCACTAAAATTTCCCTTTCTTTAACAGCTCCAACCGTCCCCCTCCTTTTTGAATTTCCAACGTCTTTTTCCGTTTTTCTGAAATAGAACTGCATCACACTGTGTACGTGAAACATTTTCAAATATTTTGTACTGGTATTTTTTGTTTCTTAATCTCATTCATCAAGAGGAAGTCTCGAAATAAAGACGAAACGTTGATGAACACATAATACGATTTGTTCCTATTTATTTCTCTATTTTGTCGGAATACTAATTCCATTATTTTCATCACACACACACACACACACACACACACACACACACACACACACATATATATATATATATATATATATATATATATATATCTTATATGTTTAATATGTTTATACGTAATTTAACTACTTGAGGCAGTGATTACTAAATCACAGGCATAAAAATACAAACACACATGCACAAGTACACGCATACACAAATTTGAACAGAGACATATACACACATCTACATACGCAAACATACATACATTCCGAAACACGTCTACACAAAGATACACACAGACATACATATACACACGTTAGTTTACAAACTCGCACATATGTTTTAATACCTTAAAAATAGATTCAATTAATTTAAATAACAGGTGAAATAAATAATTCATTAAAATAAAGAGTTCTCTATGAATTGCGAATGGGTGTGTATGAGTGGTTTTGGTAATCAATATAAATAAAACTTAGTTGGATTGATGGAAATAGAAGAGATGGGAAGTCCGTATATTTCTTTTTTTTACTTTTATGTTTTTGATATTAATCCTTATTTTTGTTTTTTGTTGTTGTCTGCAGTGTTAACGTGGTTTCTTTTGCATTCATTTGCATCTGTTGGAGAAAATACGTTATAAAAAACGAATTGAAGAGGAAAAGAAGTTGAGTAATATGCAGCAAAGAGAACAAGACGAATGTAAAGAATCGTGTGCGTGTTATCAATTACTATTTTTTTTCTAATATGATTACAAGATATTTCAACAATACTAAAAAAAATTCGATTCTAAATTTAATATTTCGCGACAACGACAATTTTCACAAATCCTACTTTCGCCTCGGTAATATCAATTTTACATTTTTGGCAGTCAATTACTTTTTTCTAATTAGATTAATTTTATTATCTCTGTTTCACATATAGTTATTCGTTTTCTTAACTTGAATCATTACATAGCATAAGTTTCCCTTCTTTTGAAATCGTATCTTTATTTCTAGGAAAATAATAACTTACAAGAGACAGTCTGTTGTTCTTTCCGGTACTATGTGAAGTCTCTTCTGGCGAGACGTAGATCGAATGGATCCAAAGCTTTTTTCTGGGAGTAGAATTTCACCGCAACGAGTAGGCGGGGTTATTTTTCGATCTTGTGACGGAATGGTAACATTTTATTTAGCTGTCGTTTTCAGCTTCGTTGGCATTCTCTCAACAATTAAAAGGTGGGATGGATGGCTCTCGTCTGGGTGAGGCCCCGTGTTTTGACAAGCTTCTGGGTTTGACCTTTACTCCTGATCTGAAATGGAACACGTACATCAAGTCTGTTGCCAAGGTCGCTGGAAAGATGGTGGGATCCTTCTACCGCTCCAGAAGATATATCACTACTGATGCAATTCTCTATCTATATAAAAGCCAAGTACGTCCAAGGATGAAATACTGCTGCCATATCTGGGCAGGAGCTGCTAAAAACAGCCTATCCTGCCTTGACAGAGTACAAAATAGACTTCGTTGCTTAGTGGAGGATGCCCTTTTCTCTACCCTGCAACCTCTCTCCCACAGAAGAGACGTTGCGAGCCTATCCTTGTTTTATCGTTATTTCCATGGCAGGTGCTCGTCTGAACTCCAATCTCTGGTCCCCCCTCGCCAATCTTTCACGAAAAACACCCGTCTAGCTGAATCCACTGTGAAAATTTCCCCCCACTCTATATCTGTGCCTAAATCAAAACGCGGATTCCATGAACAAAGCTTCTTTCTTAGAACTGCACGCCTGTGGAACTCTGTTCCGTCTGCCTGCTTCCCACCGGACTACAACTTGGATGTCTTCAAGTCCAATGTTAACAAATTCCTAATGAACCGCCCCCTTAAGTAAACACTTCATCAATTCTCCATACTAACGTAATGTACTTGCAATATCCCTTATCCCTGAGTGGTTTCCGGGCCTTGATAAGTGGTGATCACTGTGTAAAAAAAAATATATATATATATCCCGATTTCAAATCTCGTTAGATTCATCCACTCTGATGAGTCGTAGATGACGAAACACGTGTCAGAAGATAATTATATTTTAAAAATAACATACATGCACATATATATACATATATATGTGTGTTTGTGTGTGTTAGCACTGATTCCATAGTCCGATGATTAGAACTGCCGTCTATGAACGTGATGATTCGAGGTTCAATCCCCGGCTGGAGTAATGTGCTAGTCTAGCTGCACTTATGAGTTGTGATACAACGAAACAGTGCTGTATATATATATATATATATATATATATATATATATATATATATATATATATATATATATATATATATATGCATTCCATATTTAATCGCAGGTTAAATCAAATATGGCGAAGCTATATGTTTCGGCATATTTTATTTAAGATATGATTATCTAGTGAGATAATCATTCTGATCTAACGCCGCTGGTAACTTTACGCGTTCCAAGCATTTACGCGAACTTTAATTTGCACGGTTGGTTAGCTGTCCTTATTTGGATATATGAGCATTTTTTTTTTAATTTTTGTCCAGCGTCTATAATAAGAGTGGATGATAAGTAAGCAGTACTAACATGCATTCAATGGTAATGTAACATAGTATAGGTATGTAACATAGTGCATATGAGCGCGTGGGAAAGTATTAACAGCAGTAAGGGATGGCTGGCTTGCGAAGAAATTAGCAGTAGCAGCAGTAGCAAAAAACGCATATGCAAATTAGAAAGTGTGCACGAGAAGAAAAATGAAAAAGAGAAAAAACACACCATGTGGTCGAATAAAAAAAAGTGCGAG
Source organism: Euprymna scolopes (assembly GCF_053919585.1). Classification (NCBI taxonomy): domain Eukaryota; kingdom Metazoa; phylum Mollusca; class Cephalopoda; order Sepiida; family Sepiolidae; genus Euprymna; species Euprymna scolopes. The sequence continues at coordinate 12,423,231 of NC_136503.1, read as the reverse complement.
TCGAAGAAAGTTGAGAACGAGAATGGGCCGGCTGTTACCGGTTTGCGGTCGGAGGAAGGAGAAACCTGACTAGGCTAGATAAACATGTGGCAGCGAGAGACTTTTTAAGACATGCCAAGACGGGAAAGTAGCGTGTAATAAAAATTGTTGTTCAAAAAAAATGCCGACCCGGATTTTCATTTCTTTCTTTCCTTTGTTTGTTTGTAACTGAAACGTTACAATAAGGCATAATAATTGGAATAGCACATCGGCGATTGACTAAATAAGGAAATAAAGGTTACATTCAAAGAGAGTCGGAATAGGTTTCTTTACTACGTATGTATATGTGTGAATAACTTTGTTTTGCTTTTGTTTTATTTTTGTATGTACACACACACACAAACACACACAAACACACACAAATATATACATATATATATAACACATATACATAGAAGAATATACCCATATGAACCAGGTAATTCTGTCTTATTGTAACACAGTATATATATATATATATATATTTTTAGAGATACAAAATTTAAATATTGCAATTAGGAAAGGAAGACTTTTATGATTCATGATTAAAAGTAAATTTGTATATATACAAATATATATATATATATATATATATATCTTCTCTCCAAAGAGGTGGGGATGAAGGGGAAGCAGGAGAGGAAAGAAAAAAAAATGGGGAGCCAGCTGACCGGTTTCGACCCTCGCTTCTCAAAGCTGTATCGAGGGAATTAATTTTAAAATAAAGAATGAAAGCGATTAAAATAGCGTTTTATTAAATTTACAGGAAAAAAAAAAAAAAAAAGTGGGAAAACGATTAAAATAAAACGACGTTATGGACGAATACCCTAGAGATTAATCACGTTCAACCCCAGGAGGCATTCCCTTTGCTTGCAAAGAGAAGGTTTCCTGAGTCGAACGTGAATGGTCTCCAAGATCTTAAGATGGTATAATGAATGAGCACGACTAATAATGGTAAAAGAGTTCGTGCTAAAGTTTGCTGCACAAGACGGGTTTTTAAGCAAATGATCAGTAATTGAAGACCCGTATGTGTTAGTAACGACATCAGTTGCCCGGTAGGTTCCATTCCTAATTTTACTGGGTACATGTTGTTGAATTCTTCCATCTAATGTTAATGTCGTTCGACCCAAGTAGTTGGCACCGCAACCACATTTAAAATTGTAAATAACATTACTTTTATGGTGGGGGGGTAAAACGTCTTTTCGAGAAGATGGAAATAAAGTTCTCGTAGAGAAAACAACACGCACATTGGCAGCAAAATAACATCCTTGAACTGCTGAACTTATTTGTTTGGCAAATTTCTCACTTACTCTACCTAACCAAGGCAGACGAAGATAAATTGGACATTTGGCTACTATATTCTCTTTCATTCGAGAGAATTCGGCCAATTTCTTTTGAATAGTTGACCTAATCACATCAAGGGGGTACCCATTTTTGGATAGAGTATCCGTAATTCTTTTCAATTCCTCATCTAATTTTGATTTGGAACAAATCATAAGGGCACGATGTGTTAGGGTCCAAATTAGATTTATCTTACGTTTTCTGGGACAAAATGAATCCCAACGAGTGTACAAACCTGTAAACGTTGGTTTACGGTATATAGATGTTTGGTAACTAGATGGCGTTTTTGTTACCAATACATCAAGGAAGGCTATAGTTGAAATGCTCTCTCCCTCATAGGTGTACTTTAACGCGGGATGCATTCCATTGAGTAAGGAGAAAAAGGTGTTAGCTTCCGTTTGGTTATTAAATAAACAGAATGTGTCATCAACATATCGGAAGTACACCAATGGCTTTATGGGTCCAGATAATAAGCGCTCTTCATGGAACCCAACAAAAATATTTGCCATGGTCGGTCCAAGTACTGACCCCATGGCAACACCATCTTTTTGCCGGTACATAATATTGTTGAAACTAAATTCCACAGATGTAGTGGCAAGTTTCATAAGTTCAATAAAGATGTGTTCAGGAATAGGAGGCGGTGATATCCGGCCACGATATAGAAAATCTGCACAAATATCTATAGTTTCCAAAACAGGGACACAAGTAAAAAGGTTGCTAATATCATAGGAGCACATAAATCTATTAACAATCTTAGACTTTTTAATAAAATCAGCAAAATAAAATGAATCTTTAAGACAATATTTACTATAATATTGTGAAACAGGTTGTAAAATGTCAAAGATCCATTTTGAGACCTTGTGTTGCGATGACCCTACCATGGAGAGAATGGGCCTTAATGGGATATCCGCTTTATGGGTTTTAGGGAGACCATATAGCCTTGGGCGGATAGATCCAGAGGGTCTTATCTCACTAGATACGTTCTTCGGAAGTACACCATTTTTGACCCACTTGACCAGTTTCTTTTGAAATTTGGTTTCCAAGGAGGCGGTTGCATCATGAGTTGCGACAGGGCCCAATTTTTCAAATTTGTCTTTATCATCTAGTATTATCGACATTTTGTCAACATACTCATGATGGTTCAATATAACCACCCCTGACCCTTTATCTGGTCTAGTAATAACTAATGATGGGTCTTGTCGCAGAGTTTTCATAACAGCCAAATGCTCCTTATAAATTGGGCCCTGTCGCAACTCATGATGCAACCGCCTCCTTGGAAACCAAATTTCAAAAGAAACTGGTCAAGTGGGTCAAAAATGGTGTACTTCCGAAGAACGTATCTAGTGAGATAAGACCCTCTGGATCTATCCGCCCAAGGCTATATGGTCTCCCTAAAACCCATAAAGCGGATATCCCATTAAGGCCCATTCTCTCCAATATTATAGTAAATATTGTCTTAAAGATTCATTTTATTTTGCTGATTTTATTAAAAAGTCTAAGATTGTTAATAGATTTATGTGCTCCTATGATATTAGCAACCTTTTTACTTGTGTCCCTGTTTTGGAAACTATAGATATTTGTGCAGATTTTCTATATCGTGGCCGGATATCACCGCCTCCTATTCCTGAACACATCTTTATTGAACTTATGAAACTTGCCACTACATCTGTGGAATTTAGTTTCAACAATATTATGTACCGGCAAAAAGATGGTGTTGCCATGGGGTCAGTACTTGGACCGACCATGGCAAATATTTTTGTTGGGTTCCATGAAGAGCGCTTATTATCTGGACCCATAAAGCCATTGGTGTACTTCCGATATGTTGATGACACATTCTGTTTATTTAATAACCAAACGGAAGCTAACACCTTTTTCTCCTTACTCAATGGAATGCATCCCGCGTTAAAGTACACCTATGAGGGAGAGAGCATTTCAACTATAGCCTTCCTTGATGTATTGGTAACAAAAACGCCATCTAGTTACCAAACATCTATATACCGTAAACCAACGTTTACAGGTTTGTACACTCGTTGGGATTCATTTTGTCCCAGAAAACGTAAGATAAATCTAATTTGGACCCTAACACATCGTGCCCTTATGATTTGTTCCAAATCAAAATTAGATGAGGAATTGAAAAGAATTACGGATACTCTATCCAAAAATGGGTACCCCCTTGATGTGATTAGGTCAACTATTCAAAAGAAATTGGCCGAATTCTCTCGAATGAAAGAGAATATAGTAGCCAAATGTCCAATTTATCTTCGTCTGCCTTGGTTAGGTAGAGTAAGTGAGAAATTTGCCAAACAAATAAGTTCAGCAGTTCAAGGATGTTATTTTGCTGCCAATGTGCGTGTTGTTTTCTCTACGAGAACTTTATTTCCATCTTCTCGAAAAGACGTTTTACCCCCCCACCATAAAAGTAATGTTATTTACAATTTTAAATGTGGTTGCGGTGCCAACTACTTGGGTCGAACGACATTAACATTAGATGGAAGAATTCAACAACATGTACCCAGTAAAATTAGGAATGGAACCTACCGGGCAACTGATGTCGTTACTAACACATACGGGTCTTCAATTACTGATCATTTGCTTAAAAACCCGTCTTGTGCAGCAAACTTTAGCACGAACTCTTTTACCATTATTAGTCGTGCTCATTCATTATACCATCTTAAGATCTTGGAGACCATTCACGTTCGACTCAGGAAACCTTCTCTTTGCAAGCAAAGGGAATGCCTCCTGGGGTTGAACGTGATTAATCTCTAGGGTATTCGTCCATAACGTCGTTTTATTTTAATCGTTTTCCCACTTTTTTTTTTTTTTTTTTTCCCCCTGTAAATTTAATAAAACGCTATTTTAATCGCTTTCATTCTTTATTTTAAAATTAATTCCCTCGATACAGCTTTGAGAAGCGAGGGTCGAAACCGGTCAGCTGGCTCCCCATTTTTTTTTCTTTCCTCTCCTGCTTCCCCTCTATTCCCACCTTTTTGGAGAGAAGATATATATATATATATATATATATATATATATTTGTATATATACAAATTTACTTTTAATCATGAATCATAAAAGTCTTCCTTTCCTAATTGCAATATATATATATATATATATATATGTATATATATATATATATATATATATATGTGTGTGTGTGTGTGTGTGTGTGTGTAAGTATATATACATACATGTATATATATATGTATATATATATATATACTTACACACACACACATATATATATATATTGACATTTATATATGGATATACAAATGTATATACATAAATATACACATATCCATACAAACATATATATTCATATCATGAAATACCAAAGTCTTATACATGACATGAAAAGAAACTGGAATCTAAGGAAGATCTCCATCATTCCAGTAATCACAAGAACAACTGGACTCAAAAACTACCTGGAAAATATATCCGATGAACGACGTGCAAAGGAGATTAAAACACTTAAATGGACAGTTAGTATCTTTTAAAGATGTCTCAGTTGGAATATATGAGATAAACGATGACTCTGGCATCTGAAAGCATACCCCATCCCCAGCTTGAACCAACTGATGTGAACATATTTTTAAATACATATATGCATACATATATAATATATATTACATTATTATATATATGTAATATATATAATAAATATAATACAATATACCTATAAAAATGAAATTGTCTGTGTGTGTTTGTGTGTGTACAATTTCCCTGCCAAATACCTTTGTCAATTTTGAGTCTACAAACTCGAGATTTGACATAAGGCTATTGAGATTTGGGAAAATCTTTTAAACCGGTTTTCGGCCAGAAATTTGGCTGTCAAGGGGTCAAAGTTCAACGATTTGACCTTTGAAAACTCTATCAAACTCCTCCGACAATTTAGGGTCCAAACACTTGAAAATTTAAATGTAGATTACTTGGACGGGGATCAATTTTTTAAATTTGATTTGAGCCCAAAAACAATAAATGTTAAGGAGTTAAAGTAGGGTCAAAATTTAAAAAAATGACCTTTGCGATCTCTACCAAATTACTTAGCCAATCTTTGGTCTAAACATTTGAAAGTTTACATAAAGTGTATTAAGACATATGGCAAGTCTTTTAATCGGATTTTGGTCGAAAATTTGGCTGCCAAGAGGTGAAAGTTCTAAAGATTTAACTTTTTCGGCCTCTAGTAAACTATTCAGCAAATGTTGGGTCTAAACATTTGAAAAGTTACATAAAGGGTATTCAGACATGCGGCAAGCTTTTTATTCAGTTTTTGGGCGAAGATTTGGCAGTCAAAAAGTCAAAGTTGAAAGAGTTGACCTTTGTAGACTCTACCAAACTCCTTCGCAAATTTTGGATCTAAACACTTGAAATTTTAGATGTAGGTTACCTGGACATGAGTCAAACCTTTTAATTATATATATATATATATATGCACATAAATTTTTAAAGAGTACATAGGGCCCGAGCAAAGCCGGGTTGAACTGCTAGTATATAATATATATAAATATATATAATATATAATACTAGCAAAAATGGACTCTGATTTATGAAAGTATGATAGGTTATGAAAAGGAAGGGTTGTAAAGAAATAGCTTCGAATTTGGGGGTATCAAAACCAAAGCAAAATATGATGAAAGTAAAAATAAAATAGATAAACCCCATAATTTATTATACCATACCTGTTCACACTGAAACACTTATCACAATATTCTGTGGATCTATATTAAAAAACCTTGTTAAACTTTGTGACATATTTCCATTCTATGGAGGTCAGGCGCGAACGAAACCCCCATAATTTTATTATACTATATTTCTTCAAACTGAAACATAATTATCAAAGTATACTTACACAGATAGATATGAAAAGTCTTTATTAAAGTTTGTGCCTATTTCCATTCTATAGAGGCCAGGCGCGAACGCAGACCCCACAATTTTATCATACCATCCCTATTTAAGTTAAAACATACTTATCAAAGTATTATTATGTACATCTATACCAAAAACACTTGTAAATGTTTTTGTCTTATTTTTAATTTTTTTATTTCCATACTTTGTGGACCAGGCGCGTACGTAGACCCCACAATTTTAATGAATCATCATTATGCCAGATCAAACATGCCCATTTCTGTGTCTCAATACATCTTCTATCATTATATGTGATCAGTTTTCTATAATAGTCAACCATATAGGAGCCTATTCGTGACCAGACGCACACACCGACGTTCAGCTTTATATTAATATAAATATATATAATATAAATATTATATATAAATATAATATATATATAAAATGTATAAAATATACATTATAGATAATATATAAATAAATATATAAGGAATATAATATATACATGAAAAATATATATATCTATAAAAGTGAAAGTGCCTGTCTGTCTGTGTACATTTTCCTACACAATAACTCTGTCAATTTTCAGTCTACAGACTCGAAATTTGATATACAGGGTACTGAGATTTGAGAAAATCTTTGTAATCAGTTTTCGGCTAGAAATTTTGCTGTTAAGGGGTCAAAGTTTAACGATTTGACTTTTGTGAATTCTACCAAACTCCTCCGACAATTTGGGGTCTAAACACTTGAAATTTTAGATATAGGTTCCTTGGACATGGATCTAACTTAATGACTTGATTTGATCCCAAAACAATAAATGTTAAGGGGCCATAATAGGGGTCAAAGTTAAAAAATTGACCTCTGCGGTCTCTACCAAATTACTCAATTTTTGGTTTAAACATTTGAAATTTTACATAAAGTGTATTCAGAGATATGGCAAGCTTTTAAATCGGTTTGGGTCGAAAATTTGAGCTATAAATATATAAATGTATGTATGTATGTTTGCATGTCTGCCTAAAACTTTCGACAGATGCGGCGAATTTTCACAAGATCAGCATGGTTTCGAGGCGCAACTTTTAAGACGACGAATACCGAAAAATTTGCTAAAAACATTAATTTTTCACCTCTAACTAGGCACTTTTCAACAGGTAGGGGTCGCTTTTTTCAACGATATTTCCGAAAGTCATCCCCTCTTTTCGATTGCTTAGCCTTAATTTAAACCTACAACACTTCCGGTTTGGCAGTGGTCGTAACAGCAACGACGTTGCGTTTTTTTTTTTTTTCACGTTCTTTTCCTCCTTCGCGGTACGAGTTCGAGATTTTTTTTGTTTTTTTGCTCAACATACACCTCCAAACACCCGGGAAACGCTGGGCACCCATGCTAGTATATAATATATATATATATATATATATATATATATATATATATATATATATATATATATACGTTTTATTTTTTATTACCGTATCTTTCTGTTGAGTTAAATTATTGTTTCAGCTACCCGGCCGTTTTTTGGCCGTCTGTAGCTTCCTCAGACTTTTACAGAAATGTTCGTTGTTATGAGATGATATATATATATACATATATATATATATATATATATATATATATATATATATATATATATATATATATATATATATATATATATATATGCACAGAAGTTGGTGGGGACAGGATATTTTTATGGAAACATAAATCGTAAAATTGCCAACTCATCAATGAAGCAGCTGTAATGGAAAAAATCCAGGAAATAAACGAAGGTTATAAAAAGAAAACGTGAGTCTTTGAATCTTCAACAAAATTTTGCACTATATTTGCTCTGTCCCTATTAAATAGACACATTGAGCTTAACTCAAAATTAACGGTGACTTGTTTTAAAATAACAATCTAGACCCGTTAAACGAAAACGGTATACATTGAAAGTAACATTTCAAAAACAAACTAAAAAAAAATATATATATATATATATATATATATATATATATATATATATATATATATATATATATCTGCATACACACATATATTATGTATATTATAAATTGGGCTGTGACAACAGAATATTCTTTTCATTCTTTTGACTCTTAAGTATATATCCGACACAGTAAGGCACAGTCAATCAACCGAGAACCACATCCGTCTATATAAAATCATATAATATATTAACGGATATATACTCAAAAGTCAAAACAATGAACAATGACAGTCCTAAATTTACTCGTTCGTATTTACATTTTCTAATTCGAAATACTTTTTTTTTAATACAAATTAATTCCGTATGTTATATCACCAATTTCTTGACTAGAACTAGGCTCGGCATTCTTTTTGGCAGAAAATATGTCTTGATCTGAAGCTGTATTCGTGGAAGACACGTGCAAATTTCCAGCTTTTTTATTCCAGGCCTAAAAGATTAACATTCTAAAATATCAACTCAAATCGCATTTAATAGTTATAAGGAGAAGCTTAATTATGGATCGCTACCGATTCCTTGCCGTTTTTATCTACGGTAGATGTTTACATTATGATACTGTTCATTGTTTAAAAGACGGAATGAAACCACTTGAAACGAAATTAACTTTCTAATCCGACATTAACCTGATAAATAAGGTTTGCAACCGTCATTAATAATCCAGAACAATCCTAATTTATGAATCTTATCTTACAGCATCCGAGAAACTATGGCGGCATGATGCATTGCCAAAAATGAGCGCGCGCTGTAGTGACACGTCATAAGTTCCAAACTGTCCAATCACGAGCGTCGATTCCTCAGACAAGCTTCAATATGGTTGATTTGTGAGCACACTTCATTTACAACAATAAAACTGACAAATAAACCAATATCAGTCAGACATTTTGAAATGGTCAATAAATTTACGAGAAGCGAATATCCATTATCGATTATACGAGCCAACGAATGGCGGTCAACTATTCTGAATCGTGACTTTTGAAAAGAAAACATCATTGGCCGTCAGATGATTACGAAGCAAAGTTACTAAATTCAATTATTCCCGATTCCAAAGGAGCAACACCAAATAGATGCAATTATTTGAATTACTTTATAAATGAAAAATAAAGTGAGAGCAACGTATCTAATGTTAAAACGGAGAAGGTCCATGTGTTATATATTAATGTCGTCTTGATCTATAACAGGGTGTAAGTTGTCATTACGTTCTAAATTGACAAGCATGGAAACATGTAAATGAAAGAATCTCTCGTATTTATTTAATTAATTGAAATTCATTATTGAGATGAAGAATTTGTATTATTTATTCATTTATGTATTACGGACTATTATCCTCATCTTTAAGTTGTTGTTTCACGACGTTTCGGCCAACTGTTCCTCTGGCCTTCGTCATGTGCTTACCGCAACAGGATAGGAACGCTGAATCTCTGAACTGCATCCTCAGTAATTACTTCCTTCCCCAGCTGTTGTTGTCTCATCACATTTTGGCCAACTAAGACTCTGGCCGGCTGTAGGTAGGATTGAAACCGCTACTTTCATCCGGAACCGTAGAGATTCAACGTCTCTACTCACTATGGCAAAATATCCAATCTTGATCGCCCTTCGCGGCGGGCCGCGAAGGGCGATCAAGATTGGATATTTTGGTTTTATAAATCCACGTTTATTTATTATCTGATCTTCCATTGTTGGGTCCGTACCAAATGGTATTATTTTAATTATTTTAATTATTTGGAATTCATAATTGAGATGAGTAATTTGTATTATGTTTTCATTTATTTATAGCGGACTATTATCCACATCTTTAAGTTGCTGTTTCACGACGTTTCGGCCAACTATTCCTCTGGCCTTCGTCAGGTGAAAAAACAACTTAAAGATGAGGATAATAGTCCGTAATAAATAAATGAATAAGAAGTTATCGGTCATTATGTTAGATCTGAAAAAATCATTTAAAAGAAAAGAAGAATGTACGATCTCTTCAAAAGAAGAGTTGTAGAATCTATAAATATCTTTTTGTTCTCATAAGTTGTCTTGAATAAGAAACCAAACTAGGTAATCTGCATGGAATTTAGAACGGAATGCTTTATTTAAGCAAGGTGTGGTTTGTTTTCGGTTTGACAGTCAGGAGAAATTATCTTATATGTTTCTTAGTTTAATTTTCCTTTCTATGGATATCAAGCGCGAACGCTATAGCCACAAAAATATTTTACCCGTTTGATCGAAATGAAATATACTTATCCAATTATCGTGGGTGAAGATGTTTGATATGCTATGTGTTGTCATAGAGGTCTTTTAAAAACTATAAGTGAAGTTCGTGAATAAACAGGCAGAAACTATGACTTATAGAATCGACATCTTTTCATGGATTCCATAAAGGTAATTTCTATTTGTTCATGTGAAGAAAGTCATCACAGTCAAGAAATGCACTTCTAATCTCTACAATGATATAAAAGTCACTTTGTGTGTATGTGTGTGTGAGTGTATGTGTGTGTATGTGAGTGTGTGAGCGTGTGTGAGTTCCTTCCTCATAGGTTCCGAAACGGCTGAGCATATCTTTTGCAAATTTCACACAAAGCTAATTTATATGTCTGGCAATGTTCTTAGATATGTTTCGTACAGAAATTCATCCGATAAGTATCGAAAATCGAAAAAATACGATCTTAAAAACAGCTTTTCTTTTTCCTGCAAAATTTCTTTTTTTCATCTATAGATAAAAAAGAATAAATTTTGCAGGAGAATATTTTACGTTACAAGGGAGATAATAAATTTTACGTTACAAGGGACATAATAAAATTTACGTTACAAGGGACATAATAAAATTTACGTTACAAGGGATATAATAAATTTTACGTTACAAGGAAGATAATATCTTTTACGTTACAAGGGAGATAATACATTTTCACTTTTACTGGACTTTACTACAGTTAGGATTCTTTTGCGCCAACGACCAGGAAACTCAACCTTATTAGAAACTTAATTCATCCAGGTTCGAATTGCCCAACATGTCATTTGCTCTCCTTCTTATATCGATTCTGAAATTGATAACATTAAAATGATTTTTATTATAATTAAATATCCGCCTCCATTGGTTAACAGAGTTATCAATAAGCAAATCGAATCCTTTTTTAAACCATCTAAATATGGTCCATCTAGACTTCCGGTACACCTCAGTTTACGTTGGATTGGACCTGAAAGCCAGCGTATTGGGGATAAGATTCCTTCTCTTGTCGCTTCTAACTTTGGTGCTCTATCTCTTTGAATTGCTTTTGGCCAGGATCAAAGTGTAGTATCTGTTTTGATGCTTAACTTAAATTAAATTAATTGCTCCTTAGTCAACGTAGGGGAAACTTTTCATACTGAGACAATTACTATTGGGGGGGATACTGCCAGAGTTCCCCCTTTTAGGGGGGGCTGGTTTCCCCCCATTAAAAAGGACCTTGTGTCTAATTTGCTTTCGTGGGAAAGCAAATAAATACCATCCTTTTGAATTGCTTTTTCTACAAAGTCTGCCTTTCCCTCCTTTTGTAAGGATGCCTTGCCTATCTCACAGTCGAATAATATTGTTTACAAATTTCAATGTCGGTATGGCACCGTCTATATAGGCAAGACTACCAAGCATCTCCAGGTTCGAATTGCCCAACATGTACATCGTTCCACCCGGGGTCATCAGCAGTAGCAATTGGTGGAACCGGTTATTGGTCAACATCTAGTGGATAAAAGGGACTGTGGTTCTGCATTCTCTCCAGAGTGTTTTCCTGTGTTGCACAAAGGACGCACTAAATTCCATCTGTCTATTCCCGAGGCTCTTGTCATTTTAGTCCCTCCCCCTACTTTGTGCAAGCAGGGAATCCTTCGATTACAGTTGGAAATATTTGGGAGACACATTCCGTTATTGTGTGTGTGTGTGTGTGTGTGTGTGTGTGTGTGTGTGTGTGTGTGTGTGTGTGTGTGTGTGTGTGTGTGTGTGTGTGTGTGTGTGTGTGTCGTTCCTATCCTTTTCACGAACTAGTATTCCTACAATTTTTTTCTTTTCAGACATATCCTTGAAAAAGTGGTCTGACGAAAAGCGGTTCCGGTTTTATTGTATTTCGTGATTCTCTTTTAATCGACCTATTTGACTCAATTATATATTTATAACATAATTTCCACGCTTTTTTCTTCTTTTCCTCCTTTTATTGCAAGTTTAATTCGGTTCATTCCGAACAAACATTTTCACTTAGAATGTTGGCAACCTTCACGTGGTTTTCCGTATAAGTACCGGATTTTTTTTCTAAGTAGAATTTATTTCTAGAAAAAATCGGTGAAACCAATGCTAACAATAGAATCATTTTATTCATACGAAATAAATGAATTAAAGTGCCTTTGTGTTTATTGTTTAACAGAAGGTTGTTTACAAAACTTGTTAAAACTGGCAAGATTTTCGGTGCTTATTAATATTGGCGATCTTTTTACTATGAACATTGTAAGTTGAAATCACAGAATAGTTAACAATTGGTTTTTGAAATTACAGAATAGTTAAAAATTTATTATTTAACCACAGGGACATTACTATCGGGTGTGTTTTTTTTTGTGCCATACCCTACACGATTTCTCTGTTGAGAGAGTTTAGATCGTTTATAGGTTTTAAAATATCAGGAATTTTTTTATTACAATCTTGTTTTTCATATCGTTATGTAATTTAAAAATAAAATACTTCTAGAAATCAATGCTAGCAATAAGTATCTATTTACGTGTTCTTCTATTTCGCTATGTTGATAAAATTATCGTTACACATCGTCAAATTATTTACTTGAAAAGTTACACATAAAACATAAAAATTATGAATAGGCATAAAAACACAGCAAACAACAAACATTATAATTTGTACATACATAGTTTGTAATTGATAGTTTTAAAATAAAACCTTTTGCATTTGAATTTATACAAGGTAATACTACGCAGACATGTAATGAAGGCATATAAAGGTGGAATGAACTATGCAAATTCACCTTTTATTAATCTAATATATAAAAAGGCAATGATTGGAGTTTTATGGGTCTCTAGCCGGTTGAAACTGTTTTTAAGGGGTAAAAAAGGGGTCAAAATTGAAAAAATCTTACTTTATTTTTCATTTTTCATTTTTAATCACTTCATATTGGTACAGTAGTAATGTAACCAGCTTTGAATGCTATAGTTTTGTTTTCCGTTTTGATTCTAGCTAATGACACCCAAATACGTTTTTTTTTAAATCACGACTCTATAATAATATACACAAAATCTGGATAAATTAAAATATCCTATTTAAGCGTATTTTACGACCGGACAGTACAATATATATATATACACTTATTTAAATCTCTTTAATATATACTTAACACAAATATTTTCCGAAATATCATATAATACTGATTTTTTTATGTCCGTACTGTCGTAAGAACACAATGTCATGTTAAAAGTATTTAAAAAGGCATATATTAGGAATGCATGTACTTTGAAAACGTCGTTAAATAAAACTTTGTGTAATGTCTAAAAATTGGTTAGAATTCACAGAAAAAAATATTTTATTTAGAACGTGAAACATTGACTCTCCTATAAATAGAACACTGGGTATATGTGGTATATTTAAGAAATCAAGCGATTATAAGTCCAAGATAATGTTGATATATTATAATAAAGAGCAACGCAATTGACACAAAGAATTACATTGCACTTTTGGTAATAAGTTAGTGGATTACCATTGCAAGACTCATTTATACAAATTAATACATCATTGGAGAAATAGAAGTTTAGCAAATTTAACAAGAACTTTAAAGATGATTCCAACTCTCGGGAAGAAGTTGGTTAATATATATGAATTTTATCTGTTATTCAATAAGCAGTACTGTTATACAGAGTGTTCCAAAAGTCTTGGGCACATTTCAAGTCTCCATATCTGCTAAACTATGGATGTTAAATCAAATGAAAGTGGTGCCATTTTAAAGCTAAATGAATTGAGTTTTTGTAAGGCTATTGAGTCTTTTTTTATTTCTTTTCAGATTCAGTAATGCCGTTCACTCAACCAGAAAAAGACGTATTGTGTGCTTGAAGTTGCAAAAACTGAATCATGGACACTTGTTCAACGTGTATTTCGCAAAAAAAAAAAAAAAAAAATCTTACACCCTGCGATTTTTGGTGTTTTTTTTTTTTTTTTTGTGGGAATTTGTAAAAGGACTGGTCTATGTGCCTCCTATTTCGAGAGACGGCTTGAATAACAGAGGTTTTTGCAACCACTGACAACGCAATGCTGGGACACATTTGACAAGAATTGGACTATCGGCTTTATGTGTGTCGTGTGACTTATGCTGTCCACGCTGAACATCTTTGAAGATTCCATGAAAAACTTTAGATTACAAGCTTTCTCAATATTTCTCGAGATATTCAATGTTAAAATGTACCCAAAACTTTGGAAACACTATTTATATTATCTTATAGATTTCAAAAAGAAACGATTTGGTGTTCTATTTATAAAACAGTGGCACCTCGTAGGATAAAACAGGATCACAAGTATGAAGCAATCTAATGCATCACCTTTCCGGATCAATTCCTTAAATTTCGTTTGAATTTTCTCTTTCATAAAATAAATCCGTTTTCCATAAATACAGATTTGTATAAATGCAGATAAAAACATTTACATTTTGAACATTTGAAAAATGTTTTAGTTCGAATAACACTTTAAATTTAATCCGAAATTAAACAAAAATTATTCAATACATTTTAATTATTTGTCCTTTGTAGCGTTACTTTCTACTATAAGTAAGACTCATCTCAGTATCGAGAGAAAAAAAAATGATAAAAATATAAACACTTAACACAGAACGAAAATGTATTTTAAAAAAGCTTAAACAAAATGAAAAATTGCCTATCAATATTTTACGGTGAGCGGCTTTTTGTGGTCGCTCCAACAAAGATCAAAGTGTACACAAAATTTTCGTTTCTCCATTTCGTCCCATCTATAGAACATCCCCACTTAGAGACCGGCCTGCAGGAGCTCAGGTTCCTTTACAAACCAAGTGAAACAGACGGTCTATCAACTAGACGAAGTTGGGAGTGTCCTACTAACCACTTTTTCCCCCCGCCCTCGACACAAATGAATTATCGTATCATCATTGTTATCTTTTTTGTTTTTACATGGAAATAAAAAATGTTTTAAACAATTGGGTGCCAAGTAGGACGTCCCCAAGTACGAAAGGGCGAATGCGGTATTATGGTGAAAGAAGATTCTAGCTAAGAGAAACTTTTGTTTAGTTCTAGAGTGACAAGGATGACCAATGACCCCCATCTGCCCCCCTTTTGAATTGGCCTTGTGCCTAAGTTTTTTGTTCATGTTCTTTTTTTTTGCCTGAATAAAAGATTTAATATCTCAAAGTGTAGTATCTGCTCCGGCAGATGCTGCACTAAAAGACCATTGCCCTTGAGGTAATCAGTTTCTGGCCCATGTAGGGGCCACCCTATATACCAAGAGGCAGCACTACCAGCTCCCCCTCCCCTCCTCTCGGGGGAGCTGGTCCCCCTTTCTCCTCCCCCTTCCCGTCCCTTCTCTCCACATTAAAAAGCAGCCTTGTGCCTAATTCGCTCTCATGGGGAAGCAAATAAATACAAACTATCAATATTTTACGGTGTTTCTTCCAATATATGGTTATTTCAAAGTTTAAGTTTATAAGGTACGAACCAATATTATTTTTGAAATAAACGAGTACTTTCGATTCCACTTAGAATCATATTAAATGTATTTAAAAAAACTCAAACAATGCCGTTTTGGTCATAAAAAACAACCCTAATATCAAAAGACATATGCGAATAATTTATAAAGCAAATGTGATTGATGGAAAATTCATTTAAGTTGGTCGTTAGACTTAAATAAAAATGTGTCTGAAAAGTCGATACTTGATTCATCCCTTTTACCATTGCGACATGTTCTTTATATAAAAATGTGTAATCCGATTCAGCTACTTTCCGAAAATACTTATTCCAGCAAGTAAGGTTATTACAGTGGAGACAATTTCAAATAATGCCTAAAAACTTAAAATGAAACAGGCATAATATCTGTTTTCGAGTTGAAGTAACAATACGAGTTATTGCCCTTACATTTTATACATGACATTACTAATCCCGGGCGACGTCAGGAAGTAAGCATGTTTATTGTATTTGTGATTTTTCGAGATGAGGATTGATTATTTAGATTATTTGGATTCTTCAGATTACTCTTCTCATCTTGACGTTTCGGCCGATGTACCTTACGTCCTTCTTTAGGTGAATTTTTCTGTCAAACTCGTGAATCTGGACAGAATTTCGAACGGAACACTTTATTCAACCCGCGGGGGTAGCATGATCTCTCATTCCGTAAACCATGACTGGATGGAAGTCCTAAGTAATTCGTAATTGTATTTTGAATATCGCCCACATTGAAGATTGGACCTTCACAAGTGTAACTTTTACAACTGAATTTTTACTAAGTACTCTATCCACTGCGTTATGGATCTTTTTCTTTTTTTTTTTCTAGTAAATTCCATATCATTAAAATCGTAAGATACTCATGTTTTGATTTTGGTGAATTGAATGTTGCTGGCGCCCTAGCAACTAGACTATTTTAGTCAATGCAATACAGTGCGGGGGAGGGGGATACATTAAATAAACAAAAGACGTATTTTATCATATTCATTCTTTTTTTTTTTTTACAGACACGAATCCCGATTATCGATCCATTGAAGCCGATATTGGTAGCCATCGATTCTAACCCTTTACTCGTGACTCTTACAAGAGAAAATATCGCCGGCGATCGGTTTCATACAGATGAGAAGACCGAATTCAACTCAAAACATAAATAATGATGTGCATATCGTCATGTTTTTATATATTAACCAGCAAATACATGCCCCCTCTACTTTCGCATATTTTTGCTAGCCTGATGAACAAACATACACTACATCGAACTCACCAAAAGAGGATGTAATACCTGGGAGCAGTACCTCCACCTCTTCAAAAAGAGAGGAGAATTGATGGGATATGACAACAATGCACCACTAGCCACCCTATTAAAAGAGAATATAATAATAAATTACGCCATTTTTGATTCATTTTTAAAATGTCTAGCCATAAAAACAGTATTGATATGGTTCCTTGATCTTTTAACTAAAACCAAAGTGTTGTGGCTGTTCTCGGCATCACACTAACATTAGACGTTTTACTATCAAGGAAATTATTGTGTATATACAGGGTGGAACGATAAAATTATCGCTCTAAAGAAAACAACACTACAGCTTTATTTTAAACTTTTCATTTAAAAAAATCAATTCAGCTAACTTGATTATGTAGTAGAGCTGACATCTATTCAATGTAGCCGCCTTCAGCCTAAATCGTCGCCTTGATACAGGTCCGGAACTGAGAGCATGCCTTTTCCACGAGTACAGGTGGGAGCTCGGCAGATGGCGGTGATCAAACTGGCGTTGGTATTATGGGAGGTCATGTTGGTGATGTTCTCGAAGTATGATCAAACGAAGTAGTCCAGTGGGTTCAGGTCGGGTGAGGAGAGGGGCCAGTAAAAGAAGAGTACAAACTCGTAGCACTCCTTCTGAAACCAAACTCGGGTCTCTTTGGACTTGTAGACCGGACCGGCGCCAAGTTCTTCTACAACACACAGGGTCTGACAGCGGCAACCTGATTGCACTCAGAGATCACCACACTCTTCAGCACATCCAGGTACACTTTGGTGTTGACTTTCAATCCGACTTTGAAGATGTGAGGTAGCATTGATGTGGCCCTCACTTGAAACCACACCAAAGACCATAACCGTGGTCGGAAACAACGTTTTCATTACTCTGGGCATGTCCCTGTTATTCGTGGCAATCCAGTGATGCATTTTGAGGGTATTGGTAATAATCCTGTTGTCATAACTTGGAGAGAGCATGAGTTTTATAGCGGCGCATCTCTGATCTCGTTCCTTGAACATATGTCACTTTCAGACATGACAGAAAGCTTCTATCGCTCTTATGATTTGTACACAACTGGCCAACTAGTAGATGGTCTACTACAACAAAAAGAAAGCCGGTTTTCATTAAACGGAAATGGAATCATGTCTTTCTAGGGCGATAATTTTATCGTTTCATCCTATATAAGAAAATATGGCATTGCTAAATTTTAACTGTATATTACATAATACCAATTTATAGCTGTTTATGAAATACACGTGCAAATTAAAAAGATTTGATTATGTTTGAAAGCATTTGCAGTTTAATATATATGTGGCCTTTCATATTATTATATCGCATTAGAAACGGTGTTCTTTTTAAAAGCAGCGAAGTTTGAATTTAACTTAATCATGGAAAAATATTTTTATTATACAAATATATAGTTTATTCCAAAGATTGATATTAGACGTTTATAATTTCAACACAATTTAGAATATCTCCATCGACACGCGTGTATACGGCGTGATCTAAAAGTCCAATTTTCACAAACTGTGCACATTAAATTGGGCTGTATTTTGACAATAACGTGTTGGATGTTGTCTTCCAAGTTGTCTATTGTGTTTAGTTTATCAGCATTGATATGATACTGCACATATCCATAAAGAAAATAATCTAGTGTGGTTAAATCGTACGAACGAGGGGGGGGGGCGAGTTGACAGGTCCATTTCATGAAATTATGCGTTCACCAAATCTTTCTCTCAGTAATTGATTGTATTGCGAACTATGTGGTATAGGGTTCTGCCATGCTGAAATCGCATGATGAATTGCCAAACCAAGCTGAAATTAAAATAACCGATAGTTGGCAAATCTACAATTAAATAGAGTTGTCAATTTAAAGTTTGCTTCCTCACCATGACACCATGTAAATGAATAAAAACAACCGGTTTTAATATTAATTCAGTTTGGATGAAAAAAAAAAAACTCCCGCATTCATTTTAATTTAGTCATCATCGAATTCGATGCAACGTTTCCTCATGAGGATCCTGTTTTCTACTGAAGCATTATTAATTACTCTATTATTGAAATAACATCTCCGTTATTTTTATATATATATATATATATATATATATATAAAGATTTAATTTGTCCACCTGTCAATCACCGTTTTTTTGTTTGTTTGTCCCTTCCCACCTTTTTTTCACACGCAATAAATGCATTGTGAAGTTTGTCACATTACGAAATATCAGAGATTATAATTACTTTTGGAAATGGGGAATATTACAATAATAGGAAATAATTGATTTCCAACTAATAAAACGGATGACCAAAAATCGAAACCCAAACCTTGAGATCTTCAGCCTCAGGTTCGACCAACTGACCTATTTCGGACTTTCTTATAAACTTTCTTATAAAAAGAGCTTAAAACATTACCATAATAAGATTATCATAGGTTTGGGCGTGACGTCATAGATTTATGATTTATGTTATGATTCAAAGCATGAAATTCAAAAATAAACGATAATAAAAAAAAAAATAAATAGGTAAACATAAACAATAGCGTTGGAAATTATTCACATTATATCACATATATCCAATGTCCTAATATATATATATATATATATATATATATATATATATATATATATATATATATATATATATTCAATATTATTTCGAGGCCGATCGAGTAGTCATTTGAAAACTCTCGAATCTGTCTCTATTACACGTCTATTACACGTCTTAAACCCTCTCTCTGTAGGCAGAAACGGTTTGTGAACACTCTGGACCTTTTTGGCGAATTGTAGAGATATTTTAGATGTTTCCCCACCCCCTTTGTCCTCAATTTTTCTCACCCCGTATATTTATATGCGAATTATCATTTCCCATTCGTCGTGATAGTTTTTTTTTTTTCATACTCATATATATTAAAAATTTACATAACTTCTTCAATAACTTTGGCCTTTCTATAATTATCGAACCAAACAAAAAACTTCAAATTTTCTAGACGTTACATTTAATCTTAACACCGAAACTCATAGCCCCTATCATTAACCTAATCTTACGCCCCTATCATTAACCTAATCTTACGCTTTTATACGTCCATAAATCTTCTAACCACCTCAACTCGATTATAAAATCTATAGTACCATCTGTCTCTAGAATAATTTCTGCTCTTTCTGCTGATAAAAAACTTTTAATCAAAATGCTACTTTCTTCAATAATGCCTTATGGAACTCAGGAACCAATGAAAAGATTAAATACAACAATTATGCCCCTCCTGCAGGTCACCTTAAATCTGTAATCACACACAATATGACTCGTAAGAAACCAAGTCAAATAACAAGATCTGCCGCTATTAATAACAATGAACCAGTCTACATATATAAACCAAACCAAAATACTAATCGCAATACCTCTAACCCACCCAGATCTTTGACTTACTTGTTGTTTCATCAAATACTTTTGTATGCAAAATCCAATCCCGCATTTTGCTAATTCCTGCCCTCTGGTGAGAAGGAAAGTATTTCTTTGAAACTCCGCGGATTAAGGACTATCCACTTATCAAGTGTTTCCTTTTCAGATTAAATATGTGTTTAACTCTTTTTCAAAGTGTTTTTTAACATGTTTAATTAACTGTTTGCTCGTATAATAAGCTCTATCTCCTATTTGCTTTTATCGAGCTCTTACATCTGGCTGAGATAACTTTAAATATTAATTCTTTAATATGTATAATATACTTTAGTTTTACCATCTTGGATCATTTTGGCAAATTTAATTGTAATTTTCATTATATATATATAGTGAGTGAAATTAAAAAGAAAAAAAAAACAAGTTATGTGTTAATCAACGTTCGTCTTTATTTCGAGACGTTCTCTGGGCGAAATAAAGACGAAACGTTGATGAACACATAACTTGGATTGTTCTTTTATATTTCTCTATTTTGTCGGAATACTATTTCCAATATTCTCATCATATATATACATATATATATATATATATATATATATATATATATATATATATATATATATATATATTCAGTGTCCTCATGTTAAGAATGGCTTTCTAAATAATAACGTAATTATTTCAGCACGGTTCAATAAGTGCATAAGTACTGAAGAATCAATATTTCACTTTTTAAATAAAATAAATAACTTTCCTTTCAATTTCTGTTTTTAACTCATTTTAGTCATTACATAAAGTTTTAATTCAGTAGTAAATACCCTGTGACTTAATGGGTTAATTTGTCTCTCCACGCTGGGTGTGGCATGAAGTAAAGCTTAATGCGAGAGATGTTATTTACCGTCGCAAGGTGCGTAAATAACTAGGAAAAAATATGTTTAAAATTTTCCCTGGTCCGCTCATGGTATGGCAGTTCTGCTGACGAGCGAGGGCGCATACCGAGACGGGTCACATAACCTTATCATCTGCTACAAAAATAAAGGACAAAGTTACCGTTGTTTAATGTCATTCTCTAAACATTATGCGAATATGACGTCATTTTTAATTGACGTCATTCTTTAGCATAACTAAGAACCGCTTCTAAAATAATCGTCTCTTTGTACAATCATATTTAGAATTTACGTAAGGTGCAACAAACGTCCTATAAATAGATTCGGTTGTTTCTTGGTTTTACACGGCCATCCTTTTAAATACAGAAAACACATTGCTTTGTTTTAAGCTAGTTTTTTTTCTGTATTATTTGAATTATTAGATTTATTGTTTCTTTATCATATTTTTTATGGCAGTTTAGGTCATAATATTGAATTGAAAAAAAGGTGACGTAATTAAATCCTTTTATTTTAATCCTTAGTATCGTTACACTCAGAATTGAAATTTACTGTTAAATTAATTACTAATTACTTTAGAACTTTATCCGTTACACGTCATAGCCGACGATTTTTGGGTTAATTTTAGAAACCGTAATGCTATTTTTGTTGTAAGTTTGTAACATCACTACTTATCACTAAATATTCATATTATTATATATTGCTACATATTATTATTATATATATATATATATATATATATATATATGTATATATAAAATCCGGAAAAATGTCCGAGGCAAGAAATGTAAGTAAATTTTTTATCACATAGTTTTCCTTAAAACGGAAATGGATTCCATATTGTTCACTAAACAGTGTTTTTCTCAACGTCTGAAGAGAAGCCGTTCTTGTGAATATTTTCAAACGATATAAGGTTTGAAATTGTCTGAATGGTCGCGAAACGATTGTAACAAACAATGAAAACACAGTTCTTGTTGCTATCAATCCAAACTTTGTTGTCTTGATTTATATATTTATGTATATATATACAGTCCTGGTCAAAATCATAAGATCACTTAAGAAAGTAAGCGTTTACGCATATTATCGAATTTTTGGTTGAAACCATTGCCAAAAGGGAAAATATGATGGAAAAAAATGAAATCTGATTCATTCGAAACCTTAACTAGTGAATCTCTTGACAAAGGCTTCCTTTCTAGGGCAATTGCTCTTGACATACCAAAGGCCTTCGACAAGGTATGGCATAAGGGTCTACTTCAAAAGATTTCCAGCTACGGTATAACTGGAAATGTTTTCTCAATCATTAAATAATTTCTCTCCGATAGGCTCATAAGAGTAGTAGTAGATGGACAAAAATCGGAGGCCTGCAATATAAATGCTGGAGTTCTTCAGGGGTCCATCCTGGGCCCAACTCTCTTCCTGATCTACATCAATGACCTCCCTAAACACATATTTAAATCATTCGTTGACATCTATGCTGATGACACGACCATCTACGGCAACACATCAAAGGCTGTAAATGACAAAGTTCTCTCTGATTCTCTCTCTTCTGATCTCGAGCGCGTGGTTCAGTGGGGGAAGATGTGGCTGGTTACCTTTAATGCATCCAAAACCAAACTCCTATCCTTACATCATCAACGCTCTGATCCCCATCTGGCATCAATTGTGATGGATGGCTCTCGTCTAGGTGAGGCCCCGTGTTTTGACAAGCTTCTGGGTTTGACCTTTACTCCTGATCTGAAATGGAACACGTACATCAAGTCTGTTGCCAAGGTCGCTGGAAAGATGGTATGATCATTCTACCGCTCCAAAAGATATATCACTACTGATGCAATTCTCTATCACTACTAATGCAATTCTCTATCTATATAAAAGCCAAGTACGTCCAAGGATGGAATACTGTTGCCATATCTGGGCAGGAGCTGCTAAAAACAGCCTATCCTGCCTTGACAGAGTACAAAATAGACTTCGTGGCTTAGTGGGGGATGCCCTTTTCTCTACCCTACAACCTCTCTCCCACAGAAGAGACGTTGCGAGCCTATCCTTGTTTTATCGTTATTTCCATGGCAGATGCTCGTCTGAACTCCAATCTCTGGTCCCCCCTCGCCAATCTTTCACGAAAAACACCCGTCTAGCTGAATGCACCGTGAAAAATTTCCGCCACTCTATATCTGTGCCTAAATCAAAACGCGGATTCCATGAACAAAGCTTCTTTCTTAGAACTGCACGCCTGTGGAACTGTTCTGTCTGCTTGCTTCCCTCCGGACTACAACTTGGATGTCTTCAAGTCCAATGTTAACAAATTCCTAATGAACCGCCCCCTTAAGTAAACACTTCAGCAAATCTCCTCACTAACGTAATGTACTTGCAATAACCCTTATCCCTGAGTGGCTTCCGGGCCTTGATAAGTGGTGATCACTGTGTAAAAAAAAAAAAAAAAAAAAAAACTTGATCTAATAATTATTAATTTATATGTACTGACGTTTATCTAGTGTTCTCCAAACTTTACAACAAATGCCTAAACGAAATCTTGACTGCTGGAAAACTGTTTCTATGGTACCAGTTTACAAGCATTCTGGCGAAAGAACTGACCTATTAAAGTATCACCCCATTAGCCTCCACCCGCTTTTCGCCAAAATATTTGAGTTCATAATTAACCAAGACAGCTGTTAAACTTCTGACTGACCAACAATATGGATGTGGACAAGCGCGTTCTATAGCAGATATCCTAATTATAGTCTCTGAACGTATATTCCATACACTGGATAAAGCAGGGGAAGATAGGACAGTAGCTCTAGATATATCTAAAGCTTTTGACATGGTATGGCACGATGATCTTCTCAGGATAATCAGATTATATAGTATTACTGGACGAATGCTTAACAATTAAATCCTGCTTCAAATAAGAGAAGAATCCAGATTGTCCTCAATATGACATCAATGCGGGTGCAACTCAGTGGTCGATTCTTGGACCTTTATTATTATTTCTGATATTCATAAATGACCTCCCTGATAAAATGAGTATATTTGCTGATGACACCACGCTCTATAACATGCACGAGGGGAAAACGAATGAACACATATCTAAGAAAATGGGAGAAACACTAGAGGAATACTTCCAATCTGTAGTGGAATGGAGACAAATATGGTTAGTAACGTTCAATGCTGATAAGACTATACTTGTTTCTTTTAATAATTACAAGAAACCTTCTCAACCACCAAAAGCTATGACTGATGATGAATTACTTGAAAGCACTTCTTTCAAACTCCTCCGCTTAACATTTACAGGGAACATGAGTTGGTACAGAGACATCGCGGGCATTGCCGCGGCTGCTGCGAGGAAGGTTGGCTCTACCGTGTAAGAAAGTTACGCCTAAAAGTATTTTACACCTTCAGAAGGCCACCATTCGCCCATGTATGGAGTATTATTGTAACATTTGGGCTGATGTATCTGCTAATAATCTCTCAATCCTGGACAGGATTCAAAAGATAGTTGTTTTACATATAGGGCTCGAACTGCCAGCTAGGTTTCAGCCTGTCTCCCATGGATGAAATGTTGCATCCCTCTGCCTATCTTACAAGTATTTTAAATGGTATATGCTCCGACGAATTATAAGCCCTTGTACGCCCTCGACGTAAACACCCCGGGACAAACCCGACAAGCAGCAAAATTCCACCCCTACACAGTAGAGATCCTCAAATGCAAGAAAGCCTTCTATTCTAATGGCTTGAGTACCACTTTCAGAAATAGGAAGGTTAACGCCACGACTTATCTCTTCCTGTCTTTTGTATAAACGAATTTAGGGGTCTTGTAAGTATGAATTTTTGTTTTTTATTCATATTTTATTTGAGTTTCTCAGTGTATACGGCCTTTTATTATTTTTTTTTATTAAACGTTGCACCCTTTTGTTTTTCCATGATGATAGGGCATCCTTCCGGATGTCAGACAATCATCCACTATCTCATACATTACCTTTTTTATATTATAACCGCCCCTTTAAGTGCAATTGCTTGTATCTCTCTAACACTTGGTTCACCGGATATATTGCTAGAGCAATGAAAATCATATTTCAAATGGAGGTGTAACAGGTCTACCGATAGACCAAGCTTCTTGTCAACGAACTATGACGGATTTATGAAAAGGTCCCGGATGTTCATTATGACTTGCGTTGAACATAATCCCAATTTTTATTATTTATAGTCATTACAATTAATAAGGAGTCATAACCATGCAGAGCCTCGTAACTATATTCATTGAAGCTCTCCGGCTCCTGAACTACTTCCAAATATAATTATCCTTCCGTAGAGAATTGCATGCTCTCACGTCATTTCTAGCAGAACTGAATCTAAATAAGTGTTTTTTTTTTATCCACAACAAAAATGGGAAAAGTCAAAAAAATTATATTGAATATTTACAGCAGATCTTGACATTACGTGAATGTCTTCAATGAATAATTGTTGATTACGAACCGAAGCAAAATAATGGATGTTCGTTAAATGTCTAAGGCGCATCGTCTCCCTTTTTATTAGCACGTCATGAATATTAATATTAATACGTGGAGTCATAGATCACATGACGACGACGTTGTCTCTCGTTGGTTGTTTCAGGCATGTGGGCACAAATATAAAAGGCGTTACTTCATTCGATTCCAATTTTAACCTTCTAAGTCTATTGTTGTTATTTTCGTCATACTTAACCTTCTGTTTACCCTATTTTTATTGTTATGAATATTAAACTATTACAACCTATGCTTATTTATATTTATTTATACATCTTTATCTTCATATTTCTACTTGTCACTCACTTTATTTTATGTATGTGTATGAATATATGGATTAGTATATTTGTTTGATAATATGAGTATATGCGCATGCACACACACATATATATATATATGCGTGTGTATATGCGTTTATGTATATGTCTGTGTATGCGTATATGTGTGAATGTACATTATATATATGTATGTGTGTATGTATCTATGTATCTGTGTATGCATATATAACATATCTATATATGTGCGTGTGTATACATGTATATGTAATGCAAATTGTTGGGTGGTTGCTAGATTAGTTTCAATTATTATATATATATATACATATATATATATATATATATATATGTATTTATGTGTGTATGTGTGTGTCTATATATGTGCCCATGTGTATATATGTACAGATATGTATGTATGTATATTATTATTATGGGTGTACACACATAAGTTTATGTGTATGCTTTACGATGAGACTATGGTTTAAATACCTTTTAACATTATTATTAATATTATTATTATTAATAATAATATTAATATTATTATCATTATTACTATTATTATTACTATTATTATTGCTATTATTATAATTATTACTATTATTATTACTATTATTACTATTATTATTACTATAATTATTATTACTATTATTCTTATTATTATTACTATTATTATTACTATTATTATTGCTATTATTATAATTATTACTATTATTATTACTATTATTACTATTATTATTACTATAATTATTATTACTATTCTTCTTCTTATTATTATTATTATTATTACTATTATTATTCTTATTATTACTATTATTATTACTATTATTATTACTATTATTCTTCTTATTACTATTATTATTACTATTATTCTTCTTATTATTATTCTTATTATTACTATTCTTATTAATATTATTATTATTACTATTATTATTACTATTCTTATTCTTATTATTACTATTTTTACTATTATTATTACTATTATTATTATTACTATTATTATTACTATTATTATTATTATTATTATTATTACTATTATTATTATTATTATTACTATTATTATTATTACTATTATTATTTTTTTATTATTAGAACTATTAATCATAATATCATTTTTACCGTTTAACACTTTTGTATCGTTTTCTAAACAGTTATTATACATATTGAAATAAATTATACATATTGAAATAAATTATACATATTGAAATAAATTATACATATACATATTGAAATAAATTATACATATGGAAATAAATTGCGTCTTGTTTATTGCCGGTTGAAATGAAGGCTACGACGTTGCAAATTTGAAAAAAATTAAAAAGTAAAAACAAAAAAAGTCCAACATTTTTCTTCCACCAAAAAGTAAAAATAATTTATGTGAACTCTTTCGGACATTATTGCAAGAAATGAACGCAGCCCAAAATACAACTTATCAAATGTTTTTCAACGTCTTTCATTTTTTTTTTTTTTACGCTACATTTTTTATGATCAAGAGCAGGAGACCGTGTCAAATATAAAAAATTAAATATTAAATATAAAATATGAAAAACAACATCGCTTTTATGCTTCAAAAACCTCTTATAACCTTGAAATTAAAATATATATATATATATATATATATATATATATATATATATATATATATGCGTGTGTGCATATAAATACATATACCAATGCCTCCGTTCAATCCCAAGAGATAATTAACACCCGCGAAAGGGTAGCTGCGCTTGTAATTGTGGCACAAGGGTTGCGCAATCACCAACCACACCACTCTTGGACTGGCACTGCTTAGATCCAGCAGGAAGGAGAAGACCAAGTCTGACTGGAGAAAATGCCAAGACAAGTGAAGAGCACATACAGCACCTGAAGTTCCCAAATTTACCTGCCAGGGACATTTAAACGAAACCTGGAAGAAAAGATGTTCCAATGCTGTAGAGGGCAATAATTCAAAGAAAAATGGATGGGCGTTTGTGTTTGACACGTTCGAACTACCAGTCGCTTAAATAGTTCCTAAGAGCGAACATCCACAAGAAAAAAATCAAGGCTTCATAGGGAATATCCGTGTCAGTTAACAAACCTATATCGGGAATAAATACCCAGGCGCAATAGATACAATTACGTTGGGTGCAATGATTGATGGCAGTTATGGCCACAGGATCAGACGCATATTTTCTGTAACAAACTTTATTTTAATACATTGCTGTTAATTATATCACTATATGTATCTTGATTGTATCCAAAACTTCAAGGACACAACAGATAAAACGCGCACAATCGTAGGTATAAGTATCCCCAATAGAGCACCGTAAATGGTTGGATCTCTAGTGCAGTAGCAAGTCCTAAGAACATCTGTGTATAAACGAGTTGAGGAGTTCTGACAGTAAGGCACACACCATACTTTGAAATTCTTGTAGTTACGTACCTATAAAACGGAGCTGTTGAACCTAACATAGTTATATGGGATAAGAAGAATAAAGTAACAACCCTGGTTGAAGTCAGTGTCTGTAATGATGCTGCTTTAAACTAAGTAGAGACGCAGGAGATAACGAAATCTTAAGGTTTTATGTACAACACGAACAGAAAATGGAAACTTAAAACGATGTTCACCATTCTAGTAATTATATTAGCAACAGCAAGTATATCCGGCGAACCAAGTGCAAACGAGCAACAAACAATTGCGCTTAAATGAACGGTTAGAATCTTAAAACGATTTCTCGGTTGAAGTCTCCGAAATGACAGTTAAATATTTACCATCCAGTAAGATGCCAGATTCCTAGCAAAAAAAAAAAAGAGAGAAAATTGAAAAACTATGTCAAACACCATTCATTCCGATTGTGCAATCCCTACGGATAAGATAGGGAGTGCAACAACCCTAGTTGAAGTCAGTGTCTCTAATGATGTCGACTTAAACAGAGCTGAGATGGGAAAGATAACTAAATACCAATATCGTATGTACGATATTAACAGAAACTGGAACCTTAGGAACATTTCCATCATTCCAATAATCATATGAGCACCCGGGTGCATGTAAAAGAAATTTGAAAAACTAAGTGGCAAATATATCCGGTGAACAAAGTGCAAGAGAGTAGTAAACAGTTGCACTTAAAAGTACGTTAAGAATCCTAAAACAAATCTCTCAGTTGGAGGCTTCTGGAATAGCGGGCGAATGACTGACATCTGGCAGGATACCTCATCCCTGGCAAAAATAAAAAATAAGATAATTGAAAAAAGGCGGGACAACACACACACACACACATACATATATAGAGAGAGATATATGTGTGTGTGTGTGTGTGTGTGTGTGTGTGTGTGTGTGTGTGTGCATTTAGATACAGCACGGCATTGTTAGATTTTTTTTTATCAAATTGCATGGTAAATGATAATTTCCGTCTTGACGATATATATATATATATATATATATATATATATATATATATATATATATATATATATGGTTGAATGTACTTATAAAGTAATTAATCATTTAGGCGTTTTTATTAAAAAGAACTGGTTGTATGTCATATAATAACCTGAATGACATTAATATATTGAATTATTCAACCTAATGCCAATTGGAAGCAAAATAATCAATTCTCTCATAGACCATGAACAAGTCTTATATATGCAATGACACCTCCAACAAAAGGTATGTGGTATTTAAATATAACTATATTTTCCCCTCAATATTCCAGTATAGTTCAAAATATATTTTTCAGATCCCGTGGGAATTTCACGGTGGTTTCTACGTGAATTATTTATTAAGCAATAAATGTATTTCAGTATTAAATGATATTAAAAATAATCTTTAATATTAACTTAATATCATGTAAATATATTTTTTTTAAATAAAAAGATACATATTCGCTAAAAATCATGTTTTTTATTTTATTTTTATTTTTAAATTGTAATAATTTTCTTTTTTTAAATTGTCACATTTTTTTTTAAATTGTAAAAATATTCTTTTTTAATTTGTAACAATTTTTTAAATTGTAAGAATTTTCTTTTTTAAATTGTAACAACTTTTTTTTTAATTGTAACAATTTTTTTAATTGTAACTTTTTTTAAAAATTGTAACAATTTTTTTATTGCAACAATTTTCTTTTTTAATAATAAATATTCTCAGTTTTCTTATTGGTAAAATATTTGACAGCTAAATATTGTTTTACTAAAATTGCTCCTTTGTCCATCTTGCCCCATACCACTATGTCAGGTTTAGTATCCCCGCTTTCTAGGTAAGTAGCTAGATGGTGCATACTTATATAGTCATAGTGGATGGTGTATAACTTATTTCCAACTGTTCTTTCTGGTAAACATGTTCCCAAGATTCGCTGCTGCTTTTGTACTTTTTATAGATGGGCCAGTGAAGATATTTACATAATCCATTATGTTGATTGAATAGTAGCTGTCCCTCAGCACAACCTTACAGATACACGTCAGCTGACTCATATTCTCTACTTTCATGTGGCAGCACCTGCATTTGTTGTCATAGCTGAGACTACTCATTTTAAAAGTATTGGTCCGCAAGCCTTGATCTTAGGCAGCGATAATAATCCTCTTCTGATCATAATGGAGCGATCCTCTTTTCAGCCAGTCTACAGAGCCTTCTTTATATATATAATCCTGATTGGGGGGGATTTTTTTTAAATCCAAGGATTGGATATGAAATCTTCAAATAAAATGGCATTAATTGAAATAAATTTTAATAAATGGGCAGTCTATCATCTTATCGAATCAAACCTAATGTTTTCCGGAAAAAAAAAAACAGGGACATCCGTGTACAATTGCTCCAAGCCATCATATGAACAATTCAATTCTTTTTTTTTTTTAATATCTATGGTTTCTACGTTATAAATAAAATATAAAACAGGAACATAGATATAATCACGTTTGAAACACCGGTTCCCATCAGACCACTGAAGTTAAGCAACGATGAGCCTGGCCAATATCAGATGGGTGACCATTTGAGACTTCCAGGTGCTGTATGTGCTCTCTGCTTATCTTGGCATTGTTTCCAGTCGTCCTGGACTTCTCCTTACCACTGGACTTAAGCAGTGCCGATTCAGGAGAGGTGTGGTTGTGTATTGCGCGATCCTTGCCATATAATTGTACATTGTATTGGAGCTGCCCCTATAGGGTATGTCCTTTGTCTTTTGAGACTGAACGGAGACGTCGAATACAGTAACATTTCCTATTTCCTTTTCACGGCCGATATTTTTATAATCATTTGGATCAAAATGAAATATACGTAACCGTTTGTATCATTTGGATGCAATTCTTATCTATTTTTATGAAAATCGCTCCAGACAAAACATGATGCTATTTGATGTAAGAGGTTAAAAACGAAAAACTCCTTTATTTTGGGTATTATTCTCACAACGTTTACATCAGCCAGGGCTGGGTAAAAGTCATTCATAATTGTATTCTTGGTATCGCTTGTACTGAGAATTGAAACTTTAACTTCCATAAGACAGTATATCACAATTGATTATAACATAGCACTTTTATCCGTTGCAACATATGTTATTATTCCACCAAGTCAGCGTTGGGTCACCTTGCTAATGAAAAATAAATATTGTGGGACTTTATTTGCATTGTTTCGTTTAGTAAATTACTTTTTTTAACAGGAATAGTTTTTTTTTTAAATCTGTGTTGTTCTTGATAAGTTCTGTAGATAACGTTATTGATATTCATGCAATCATTAGCACGAGAATGTCCGTAAGATTAAGATTCATAATACTGTATCACTTATTAGTGTAAGTAGGTCGGACTACCACAGACGACTCTGACTATTTATTTTAATATACTAACGAGTCTCCGTTACTCAAGGACCAAATGCTACTCGAGGATAAAAATTACTGAGTTTCACAGATAGATGGTCATCATTATTCTGTTGTATTGATCTGAAGATTCTATTTTTTGCATTTTTTTTTAACTTACCATCATCCCAAACAAGATAACAAGATATATCGCCATTAGGGCTACTAATTGGAACCATACTTAAGAAAGATTAACAAAATGTTAGTTTACGTTACATTTAAACTTCTGCATATCAGTACAGTCAGGGAAGCAGGTAGCAGGAAGGGAATTCCAAAGTCTAGCTGTTCGGGGAAAGAAGCTATTATAGTATGAAACTTTCTGGCATTTGATGACCTCAATAGTGAAGGGGTGTGATTTTGTTGCTCAACGGGTTTGTCGGGGATATGTACGTCAAGAGGGCACAAGTGCTATGAGTTCATCAGAGCACATTGCATTTAAATATTTGTAAAACAGACACAAGGACGCAACATTGCGGCGATGGGACAGGGGTTGGAGCTTAGTTGACAAATTGGGATCTATTAGATTGGAGACACTTTTTTGGGCCCTATTCATAAGCGAGAGACAAGTGGTAAATTCGCCAGCCCAGATGCATGGAGGATTGGTGGCCTTGTAGATTGGTTTTCACAATATTTTTACAGTCAGAATTATTTCTAGAAAGATATCGGATACTTAGGGGAGAGACCATGAGAAGGTGGTCAATATCCTAAGTGAAAATTATTATTGTGGAACGAACTGGATAAGAACTTGGGACACCCAGGTCATCGGTCCGTATCATTTGACCACCGTCATCTCCCTCAGGTGGATGGTGAGACAACGCCGTACGGATTGGTGATGATGGCCGAAACCAGGTAAAATTTGATCATTTAAGAGGACGAATCAAAAAGAATTTGTTAAGATTGGACTTGAAAACGACCATGTTGTAGTCAACTGAGAAACTGTCTCATTATATTGCGTTGTTTCACAGACGGATAGTTCTTGGAAAGAAACTTTGCACATGGAAGTTCCGTTTAGTTTTATGCATACAGATGAAGAAAGGAAACCATAAAAATAATAGAAAAGCTGATAGTCTTTGAATCTTTATTGTCCCAATGTGATTAAGAAAATTATTTTTTGTATATTTATTGTATTTCTCTTTATCTGTTTGTCCGTTCCATTTTTTCTCAGAGACTACTGGACCGATCTGAGTAAAATTTTGCATCTTTGTTATGATAAGGTGCAGCGCAGTAAATATTATGGTATCAGTTTGATGCACATTTAGATATTAATAGAGATTAATAGGGGTTAGTATTTAATGCAAAAATGTGCACAAATTGAACTATATTCGAATATCAATTTGACATAAAACATTCAAAGTCAACGGCCTATAACTTTTTTAAGGGTCTAAAAAGTCTATTTGTTATTCAAAATGTTAATTAATGTTTGATAAAAAAAAAACTAGTAGTAAGTATATGGAGTCAACATCGTCCGGAAAAAAATACTCGGTTTACAAGAAAGGCATAGGATCAAAGTGCAGTATCTGTTCTGTCCATTGAGGGTAGAGCTTATCCTAGTCGCAAAGGTAGACATAAAAATAGATATTTTCCAATAGATAGCTTTGCAACGATTTATACAAAACTAAACCAATGCTCCTTATTATGCTAAATGGCCATGACTCCTACGTGAAAGCTGAAATTATCTTCCCTCAATAATAGAAACATTTTGTACCTTCAACTTTATTCACATCTACTAAAAACTTGCTCATATATCTATTTACCTAATTACACATGACTCAAAACTTACTGTTTTATCCGTACTATATCGCACTCACATCTCAATCCCTCCTGACATCTAAAATATAGTTTGGGCACAACTCGTAGTTCAATTCTTAACACCTACTCACACTTTAATGTTATTCTAGACCCAAGCTAACATGAATAAAATAAAAAAATATATAAAGGGAAAGCCTCAAACCACATTATCTCCTTTCTAACAAGCCTTCTTACAATCATAGTTGCTTACACTGCATGAGCTCTACTCACCCCCTTTATCCAGTAACAATGAAATAGCAATGTCCCTAAATCACTTTGAGGAGTGTAACTATTCAGCAGATATTAACTAACAACGCGGGGTCACAGAAATACCTGGATTAGAACCCAGGTGCGGAGCAAACCCTCTCAGTGCTGACGGACCCAGTAGATCATTTCCAGATCATCCGTCTAGGAGAAGGAAAACACTGAAACTAAACTAAAGGGGAGGGAGGCCTCTTCAGTCTCGGATGACAGTCTTCCTAGAGCTGGTGACAAACAAATTACCGGTTTGCAAACCTAAATTGCTTAAGGAGTAGATAGGTTCTGTCTATCGCCCAGCTTCTATACTCCTTCTTTGCCTATTAGTCAGGCGCAGAGACACTATCACAGTGATTCAACAGAAACACTCAGTGGTAGATCTTGTTTCTTGTCTAGGGCAATGAACGCCGTTTCCCAACTCCCGACACACCTCACCACTAAAACTGGGCAGTTGAGAGTGCTTGAGTACCAGATATGCCTGAGCAATTAGATTGGGTTGACCTTCCTCTGATGGGTTGAGGGTACCAGATTGACAGTTACTGGCTGCTGTTTCCGACTGGTAGTACAGGAGCCCTAACTCTTTGGTAGCGCTTAGAGTGGCTGCTCCATCAGCAGTTGTATAATATCGGGATGTTTGTAGTGCCATGTCGCGCATGGAAAGGGACCCTGCACTCATCCCCGGTGGGCTTTCCTGAGGCCACAGTCCTAGTTGAAGAAGGGTCAGCTGATGGTCTACTTGTGATGCATGTGTGATACTCTGCATAACCTCCTGTTCAGCTCCCCCTTACCTAACTGAAACTCGCAAAAAAAAATATGATGACAGTACAATCTAAAAATAAGCTTAAACCAGGCTTAGGGTCAAACAAATCCAACTTGCCTCCTCCCTTGAGGCTTGCATTCACAAATTTATTTAGACACGGAATACAACCTTCCTAATTTCACATTCCTATGTTTAATCGCTTTAAAACTACTTAGATGACAAACAGGCAAACATACACAAATGATGATTTATCTTTTTAGATTCGTCCACGCATCTTCGTCAGGGGCTTTGGTCGTCAATATGTCAACCTGTCACGTTTGAGTTCGAAATAATCGATTTCTTTGCTAAACAGACAGATTGAATAAGATGTACTCGGTTCCTTAAATAAGTTTCCAGATTTTTTTTCGTATGGGCAATTTGATTGATAGTACCCACATTAAACTCTAGTCTCCTTTAAAGTAATCTCCACCGGCTGCGATGCACTTGCTGTACCGTTCCAACAACCTCTGGAAGGCACCATAGAAGTCATTTCGTGTAAGCGTATCAATAACCCTCGTTACAACCTCTTTCATCTCCTCAATTGTCTCAACGACAGCCTCTACGGTTTTAACTGAGCTCAGACAATAACCAAAAGTCACAGGTCTGGACTGTAGGGAGGGTTAAGAACTGTCTTGATGCCAATCTTGGTCAAATAGTCTGTAACAAGGAGTAAGCAACCTTGGGACAATCTTTGTGCAAATCTTCTGCATCTTTAGGTCCTCGCAAATTGTTGTGTGCATAGTTCTCACACTTAAACCAAACTGTGAACTTACTGTCTCCTTATCCATAAAATTCTTTATTTGGCCAATCAACTCTGGTGTTCTGACTTACTCCTCCCACACCTCTCATCATCTTTTTCAAACTCCCTACCTCCCTTGAATCTCTTATGCCACTCAAAAACTGATGCTCGATTCATGCTAGATGGGCCAAAAGCAGTTTGAAGTATTCCACACGTTTCTGTGGCATTTTTTTCCACTTTTAAAATAGAATTTTATTACATATCGTTCTTCTAAAGTGTCCTCACGTCCAGACTGTTTTGAAATTCATCAACTGTGACAATCAGGCTTTAGTAGGGCGTATTCCAATTCCTGCTGTAGCTGTTCATTTAAACCTGAAATCATAAAAATTGGTCAGTCATCCCATGAAATGTAAAGCAAAAAAACGTACTGAATTTTCAAGCATCTACGACAATTTTAAATGCATGTACAAAAAAGTCTGGAAACTTATTGAAGCCACATCGCACCTAACTTTAGATAGTCTGCTCATTTATATAAGAGTAGCCGCCGTCTATCGTTTTAAATAATATTTTCGTCATTTGATCACTTTTCAGTTTGAAAAAGTAATTTCGGGCTTCTTTAAAAATATCCAATATAACAAAAAACGGCTGACAAAACAAATAAGCAACAAATAAATGTTACCAAAGGCAATACATGTTATTTTTAAACACTTAGTTTAATACAAAAACTACGGCCGAGTATATCAAGTTAGAACAAAACTTATAATGGTTGCCGTGAAGATTCAATAAACATTGAAAATTAAACAAAAACACAGCTAATAAATGCCACCAATCGGCTAAAAATTTAATGTTTAATCGAACTTTATTTATTTTTTTTACTAGTATTTTTTAATTTTCGATTTTTAAACGATCATCGAGATTCCATATGGTTGCCTCATGATAACCATTTCTTTTTCGTTCTAACTTAAGTGACTTGACCTATGATTTTAAAACTGAATATACGCTTCAAAATAAGTCAAAACATAACAAAAGTTATCTAGTTAAGTAGAAGACTCATTTATATTGCGTTTGGTAATAGTTATTTGTTTGTTTATTTATTTATTTATTTATTTATACTCCATGTCTTTTTGTTCTGTTTGATAAAGAAAATAGATAATTTCATTATAAAACACGCAGATTGGATAAATGTATTTTTAGAAACGTCTTCTTTTTATATTTTCCCTATTTAATTGGCCTCCACCCACCGATCGGGCAAATGTACACACAATTTCCGTTTTTAATGCAGGAAGAAGTACAGCTCCACAAATTGGAAAACTTTGGATTGGACAAGAAGAACAAATGCTTCAGTATGGAGAACTGCTACTCAAATATGGAGGACAGCACAGCCACTACATTTAATTTTTGGAGGAGGTAGATAACGTAGATGGCAGTAGACAACATCACGCAATTAGATCTTGTGGCCGCTGCCAGAAAAAAAAAACGCCTCTTACATAAAATATCCCCTCTTTTCTTTTCTTTTTTTTTTTTTTTTTTTTTCTTGCTATTCCTACCCTCGAAGTTTATTTTAATTATATCAGTCTAAGGGCAACGTTGTTGTTCGTGGTAAATGTTCGTTTTTTTTTTTTTGTTAAACATAAAAGACGGCGTTATTCTCATTTCCGTTCTAACTGAACACGAGATAAGTATCTCTAATCAATGAACTCTCTGTGAAGAATAAAGCAAGGCAGTAAGATGAGAGAGGAAGCTGAAATGCTTTTAAACTAATTTTAAACGTACTGCTTTCTCTCTCTCTCTCTCTCTCTCTCTCTCTCTCTCTATATATATATATATATATATATATATATATATATATCTTTCTCTCATATATATATATATATATATATATATATATATATATATATATATATATATATATATACGTAATTCTTGGTTCGTTCAACATCGATAAAAGCATATTTCTACATTAGCAATTTAATTGAAATTTTCAGAAAATCTATCTGTAAAGTCAATGAATGTTCGCATGTTATTAAAATAATTTTACATTGCGAATTATAAAAATATTAATTAAAATATAAATATTTTTCGTAAGTCGTTTCTGCGAGACTGCCCGGTTTTATTTCCTGTAACTTCCGTTTCAACTACTCTCGAATTACAAGATAATTTTAAAAAAAGGCACTCATGCAGAGAGTGTTCCGTGCTGAGATAATAACGTTATTATTTAAAAAGCCATTCTTAACATGGGGAGGGGGTGTTTTGTACCTAATCTGTACTTTAACCTTACAATTGAATAAAAAACATAAAACTTTAATTAAACGTGGAAATACGATTTAAAAAATGGCGCGGATCACTCTCTGCATTAGCACAAAAAAAATCCCCTATTTTTTAAATTTATGTATCTTACCAAATTTTTCCTTTGTTTATCTAAAGGCTTTTCACTCATCAAACATTACGTTTTAATTGTTTAGTTTCTTTCACGGCATTGTTTACATAAAAAAAGTTTGTTTTAACTTTTTCTAAACTGTTTCATTTTTACGACATACCTCAGCGTATTATAAACACCCTAACCTCCCCATGTTAAAAGCGGCTTTCATTTTAAACACACCATTCCACAAACCTCGAAAGCCGTTCTTAACATGGGGAAGTTAGGGGTGTTCATTCCGAAACCCATTTTACCATGGGGAGGTTAAGGTGTTTATAATATGCTGGGGCGAGTCGTAAAATTAACGAAGTTGCTATTATTTATTGCGAAAATTGCTTGAAATTTATTTATTTGACAAAAAAATCTTGACAATTCAAAAGAATGTTTAAAATTATTTATTTGTTCGAAAAAAAAACCCCAACTATTTTATAAAAGTCCAATGTTGCTTTCATTTCAAAATTGTTTTCTTAAAATTATTTTTTATGCAAACTTTTCAATCAATGTTTTTATAATTATATTTCGATTCCCAGTAAAAAAAAAGAAATAAAAATAAAAAAACAACCCACTTCTCCGCTAAAAAAACAATCATTTAAATTAATTTGCTGTTGGCCTTTCAAAGTTGCTTTAATTAAAAAAAATGTATAAAATTATTTATTTGTTCGAAAACACACACACACACACACACACACACACACACACACACACACGAAAAAATAAACAAACAAAAAAATCTAATAAATGTTTTGGTTTTGAAATGGCGCTTGCCCAGTTTAAACAATTATGAAAATGTCATTTCAATTTTCTGTTTTTAATAAAAAAAAGGTTCCATGAAAAACTTTCCCGTTCTCATTAATTAAATCGAAACATTTCCAATTAAATAATTATGGTTATATGTTCTTTTCACTTTCTTTATTTACTTTTTTTCATAGTTCTTTCCGGAATCTATATAAGAGCCAGGTACGTCCAAGGATGGAATACTGTTGCCACATCTGGGCAAGAACTGCTAGAAAGGACTTGTC
Organism: Euprymna scolopes; assembly: GCF_053919585.1. Taxonomy (NCBI): domain Eukaryota; kingdom Metazoa; phylum Mollusca; class Cephalopoda; order Sepiida; family Sepiolidae; genus Euprymna; species Euprymna scolopes. The sequence goes on along the minus strand of NC_136503.1, from coordinate 12,384,253 downwards.
CTGCCTTGATAGAGTTCAAAATAGACTTCGTAGCCTCGTAGGAGATGTCCTTTTCTCTTCCCTGAACAGATGTTGCGAGTTTGCCTCTGATGTATCGTTATTTTCATGGAAAGTCTTCGACTGAGCTTCAGTCTATGGTCCCCCTTTGTCAAACTTTTACAAGAAACACTCGTCTAGCTGAACACATTATCAATAATTCCCCCCACTCTTTATCTGTGCCTAAACCTAAACGTAGATTCCATGAACAAAGCTTCTTTCTTAGAACTGCACGCCTGTGGAATTGTCTTCCGTTTTCCTGCTTTCCGGCTGACTACAATATTGTTGTCTTCAAGTCTAACGTAAATAAGTTCTTGATGATCCGTTCCATATAAGTTAACAAATTTACCGAATTTTCATTACTAATGATTACTATATTGCCCAATTTCTACTGTACACTCTCTAACCCTTATCCTCGAGTGGTCTCTTGGCCTTGATAATGTGGTGATGCCTGTGTAAAAAAAACAAGTTTAATTTTTTTTTTTTTTCGAACAAATAAATACTTTTAAACATTCTTTTGAATTGTCCAGATTCATTTTCTCCAGTAATATCGGTTTACCAAGTTTCTGGAAGTAATAAATGATAATTTTACTTTAATTTAACGTTTCCGGAAATGATAAATGTTAATTTTGGTAAATTTATTCTTTCCCTTTCTGGAAGCAATCGTTCGGCCATATAATGATGTCTCCCCTAGATTTGGATAGCAAGTGCGTGAAAAAAAATGGCGTCTCCAATTTCGGCAATAAAGGGTAGAAGCACCATTTTATTCATTGTTGATTTATTCAAACAGTCCTTCGGAAAATAAATATTTAAAATAAAGTGGTCCTTGGGCATTGAGTTCCATGGCGACCAGCAGAATTATTTAATCGTCCCTCCCTTGCCCCCCCCTTAGTCAAGGCTAACACATGCGCACGTAACATTTATCATTTATTTACTTTCGTTGTCTTTCGCACTTTTACAAACATTATTTATTTACGTTGGCTTAACTCTTTTCATGAATAAAAAAGTAACTAAACCCGAATTTGTCACTTTTACAAACATTTATTTATTTACGTTGGCTTAACTCTTTTCATGAATATTGGAAAAAAAGTTTTACTCTTTATGAATATTAAAAGAAAAAAAAGTTACTAAACATTTATTAATAATTTCTCACTTTTACAAACATACGTTGGCTTGACTCTTTTCATGAATATTAAAAAAAAATAACTAAACCATGTATTGATAATTTCTCACTTTTACAGACACTTTTAATTTACATGAGTGGATAATTTTTTGGGTAAATATTTACATTTAGGTCCACCTCCACAATTTTCTTTTTTAAACGACAACTTTTATTGATACATAAATCTACTTCTCTGCAACGGGCACTGAACCCCTCCTTTTTCTTTAAATAGTATTTTCAGGTGGGTATGCTGACAACAAATATCAGTTAAATTTTGCAAATATTTTTCAACCCCCCTCCAAAAATGGTGTTTATTCCGGAAGCTGTTCTTAAGATGAGGAGGTTGGGGTGATTATAAGGTGGACCTAATCTAAAAAAAAAATACCAAGTTTTTTAAATGATTAAAACAATTTCTCACTTTTACAAACATTTTTACATGCACACATAAGCAACTATTTTTTTATTAACTTTTTTTTATTTTTTTTATTTAAAAATTAGTACATTTCAATGAATAGAATAATAAATCATTTATCATTAATATGTGTTTTTGGTTTTATGTTGAATGAAACTTTTTCTTTTTTCATTACAACAATAATGAACCAATTTAAATGTTCCAGCATGCGTTTAAGGGTTACAAAATTATCAATAAATCGTTTAGTTACTAACCCAACGTCAGTAAATAAAAAAATGTTACGTGCGCATGCATTAGCTTTGACTAGGGGGCTAAGGGAGCGACCATTAAATAATTATGCTGGTCGGCATGGAACTCAACGCCCAAGGAGTACATAAATTGGCACTTATGTTATCGTGCTATTTTTTGAAATAGTATTTTCACACTAAATTCAAATTTTACAATATCTTTTTCTTTTATTAATTTGTTAGGTGAAAGTACAGATAACCCGGTCGGTTTCTAATGTGTGGAAAATCTAGTTCCCGAAAAAAAAAGGTACTCTGGATAGTAACAAAAAATTTAAATTGCCTCAGTCTCGAAAGATTTATTCTCTACTGAACGAGGAAACAAACGGTGAAGTGTAGTTCACCTTCTGTTTATCTCCCCCTCTCTCTTCCTCTCTATATCCATCTCTCCCTTTCCCTCTCTCAATCTATCTTTCTCTCTATATCACCCTCTCCATCTCTCTTTGAGCCCCTTTCTCTATCCCTCTATCTTTCTCTCCTTTCCTCTGTCTCGCCCTCTCTGTTTCTAACTCTCCCCTTCTCTCTGTCTATCTATCAACCCCTTTATCTCTCTCTATCTCCTTCTCTTTCTCTATTTTCCTCTCGCTTTCTCTTTTCTATCTATATATCTTCCTCTCTATCTGTCCATCTCTAATCCCTCATCCTATTTTAGTCTCCTAAATTAATTACAGTGAATAAGGCATTGTCAAAACATGGATAAATCCTATTTTAGTCACCTAATTTACTGACTGTGAGAATAGAAGTTATTTGGAAATTATTGCTACCTTGAACAGCACCAGAAGTAACTGGTAAAACCTTTCTAATTAAATTGATTTTGGCAGCCATTCGGAAACAAAATGATATAGCCTTAGTCCTTGCTGCATGAGGAATACCTACGACCTTGCTGCCAAGTAGAAGAATTATTTATTCTACTTTGAAAAATTCAATTTTTAAAAAATCTCATGTTCGACATCTCCAAAACATCCAATATGGGGAAAAATATTGCAGAAATGCAAACTGATTGTTTAGGATGAATGCACAATGGTACGCAAAAAATCTCTTGAGGCTCTTGGTCGATCCTTGCAAGATTTGCGTTGCAATGTCAGACCATTTAGGAATGCAGTAATATTGCTTGCAGGAGATTTCAGACAAATGTTACCTGTTATTCATCAATCAACACCAACAGATGAAATAAGTGCTTGCCTCAAATACTCTACTTTTTTGTGGCATGTGAAGACATTAAATTTAACTCAAAATATGCATGTCCAGTTGCAGACTGTTCGATCCGCACATAAAGTTTTGCATCACTTGTGGGAAATTGGGTACGGAAAAGTGCCAGCTGATCAGAGAGAAGGGCAAAATACTTTGACTTTTAACTTCTGTAATTTTATTACATCAAAAGAAGAGTTAGTTTAAAAGGTTTTTGCAGATATTCAAATTATAAGAATTCCACTTGACTGAGTGGACGAGCTATTCTTGCAAGCCAATACAAAGACGTCCACGCTATTATTCAATGTAAAATTCCAAGTGAGGTAGTCAAATACAAATCCATCGACACTGTTGTGAAAGCAGATAAAGTGGTTAATTATCCAACAGCTATATTTGCCAGGGATGCCACCGCATGTATTGCAACTGAAATTTGGCGTACTAATTATCACGTTGGGAAATATAAACCAATCCAAGCTTTGCAAAGGCACATGGTTTGCAGTAAAAAAAAATTAACAAACAATATCATAGAAACAACAATCATAACAGGACTTTTTTACAGATGGATATATTTTCATTCCATGCATTCCTATGATTCCATCGGATACATCATTACACTTTAGGAAATTTCACTTTCCAATTTTATTGTTGTTTGCAATAACCATCAACAAACGCAGGGAACAATCTTTACAATTGTGTGGCTTACAGTTACACATTGACTGTTTTTTCACATGGACAATTTATGTTACGTATTCAAGAGTCACTAAACCAGAAAATCTATATATCATCTAAGAAAATGGAACAAGAAAAACTGTGTACCCATACGAAATGGAAAATTAAACCTATAAGAAACATGCTTTTTCTCATTTTGGAACTTTTTCCATTTCGCCAATTTGAGCCATAGCAACGCGTGGCAGGGTACAGATATTATATATATATATATATATATATATAATTTTTCTAATATATATATATATATATATATATATATATATATATATATATATATATAATTTTTCTTTTACTATAATAATTAAATACCTACAGACACTAGTGTTTCATCCTTTTGGGAGGTCTTCAGTGGAGGGTGTCACGATTAACACCAGTCGACAGATTCGAACTCGGCAATACGAGCCATCTCTAGCTCGATTAGCAAAGACTGTATTCAGTCAGCTACCATTAACCGCGTGAAATAAAGTTGAATTTAAACATTTTAATTTTAAATGTTCTTTACGTCAGTCAGACAGTAATGATGATCTATGAATAAGAGCTAAATTGGCCGACTTAATTCAACTGAAAGTGCTCAACGATAAGAAACGAGTTCCTTAAAGGGGCTGTCATAATTATTTGTTTACTATAATAATTAAATTATATATATAAGAAAATAATTTTTTTTAAATCTGCATATAAGGAAAAAACAGAAATTTTATTATTCGACAAGGAATACTGAATTAAGAATAAAAAAATCCTTAATACACGAAGTTTCAAAGTATGCCTACTTTTCGTCAAATGAAAAATAATATCACAATATAATGATAGAATGCTATTTCAAGAAAAATATGAAAACTAATATTCTTTCTATTTAACAACTATTCTCCAAAAATATTTTGAATCTTTTCTGCCTTGGATTCAATTTACTTCATCGGATTAACTGTCTGGATTTGAATCTGGATAGTACCAAATATAAATTTTAACCTACGGATTTTTATTGGCTTATCCTACCTATTTAATATTAAAAAAACTCTTTGTTGCCATAGCTACTGCCATTTGCTGTACAATTTCAAATCTTTTTCTTTTATGCAAATATGTTAATATTCATATTTGCAGTTTCATCATATTGTGTTATTATCTTTCCTTTGATGAAAAGTAGGTATACTTTGAAACTCTGCGAATTAAGGAGTTCTTAATTTTAAATTTAGTACTCCTTGTCGGATAAAAAAATTGTTTCTTTCCTTATAAGGAAATTTTTTAAATTTTATTTTCTTATATTTAAGTTTTTCTCCATTTTTGATAATTGAGCTTTTTCGTCTGGTTTGGACTGTTTTCATATAAATATTAAATTTATTTATATCTTGTTTTAAGTTTATTCTCATACTAAATTTATTATTATTATATATACATACATATATACATACATATATATACATATATATACATATATATATACACATATATATATATATATACATACATATATATACATATATATGCATATATATATACATATATACATATATGATGATAAGAACGTCTTGTCAGACGAGTGCCACTCCCTCAGACATTTAAAATCCATGAGCCCAAATGTCAGAGGGAGTATCTATACAAATATGATGCTACAGAGTCTTAGCTTTGTACGACAGTTAAATCTCTCTCTCGGTTCAAAATGTTGAGATCCAGCAACAAGAAAGAGCAAGATAGCCAGCAGCAAGTTAAACAGCAGACCAGCTTAAGGCGGGTACTGGTCTTCCCCTTTATGTTTTTTTTTAAATCAAAGATTTGCTTCTCCTAGAAAGGTTGCCTTTACAACGGCTTACGGGAGCCTCTCTACATATATATACATATACATATATATACATATATACACACATATACATATATATACATATATATACATATATATACATATATACACACATATACATATATATACATATATATACATATATACATATATATACATATACACATATACATATATATATACATACATATATATACATATATATACATATATACATACATATATATATACATATATATATGTATACATATATATACATACATACACATATATATACATATATATACATATACATATATACACACATATATATATACATATACATATATAGACATATATATACATATATATACACATATATATACATATATATACATACATATATGTATATATACATATATGTATATATATGCATATAAATATATACATATATGTATATATATACATATATATACATATATATGTAAATATATACATATATATGCATATATATGTATATATACATATATTTATATATATACATATATATATACATATATATGTATATATACGTATATATCTACATATATATGTATAAATATATGTATATATATACATATATATATACATATATGTATATATACATATATCCATATATGTATATATACATATATGTATCCATATATATACATATACATACAGTGATGATCATATTTATTGGCACGGTAAAATAAAAGTTAAATTTTGTCTAATAAATTCTAAAAAAGGGATTAAATTAACGAAAATAACAAAGTATATTATGTATTTTAACTGGCCTTTCCGATGCAGCAATCGGATTTTAGAAAAAATAAATAGCAAAGGAACAACAAACATAATTGCAAAAAACCCTTGTTCAAAATTATTGGCACGATTTATTTAATAATCAATTGTATAGCCTTTGGCCTTGATTACCTTCCTCAGTCGCTTTTCATAGTTTACAACCAAGTTGTTGCACTCTTCAGTAGTAATTTTAGCCCACTCTTCCTGACAATAATCCTCCAATTGAATAAGATTCTTAGGCTTCCTTTGCATTACCCTCAATTTTAATGTTCTCCATAAATTTTCAATTGGATTAAGATCTGGGCTTTGTGATGGCCACTCCAAAACATTAATATGATTGTCCTCAAGCCATTTCTTAGTCAGTTTAGCCGAATGCTTTGGGTCATTATCTTGCATGAACCACCAACGACGACCAAGTGAGAGCTCTTTAGCAGAGTCTTTCAGGTTTTCATCCAATATTTTAACATAATCTTCCTTTTTTATGCTACCTGTGACCTTAACAAGTCGCCCTGGTCCAGAGGCAGCAAAGGATCCCCAAAACATCAAACTGCCTCCACCGTGCTTCACTGTGGGTATGGTGTTCTTAGGCAGGAAAGCTTCGCCAGATTTTCTGTAAATATAAGACACTTTATTATGGCCAAATAACTCTATTTTCGTTTCGTCAGTCCATAGAACACGTTTCCAGAATGCAACATCTTCATCAATATGACGTTTTGCAAAGGCTAGCCTTGCTTTCAGGTGCATAGGCTTCAATAAGGGAGTCGTTCTCGGACGACATGCTTTTAAACCAGCTCTCTTCAAAACTCTACCAACTGTATGTCGAGATACATTCACTCCAGAGGTGCTCTGTTCATCAACAATCTCCCCAACAGAGATCCTTGGGTTTTGTTTTACTTGTCGAACAATTTTCCGTTCATCTCTTGGGGAAAGAATCCTTTTTCTCCCTCTACCCTCTAAACTCATAACGTGGCCTTGCGATTTGAACTTGTTTATTATGGCTCTAACAGTGGATTTGGGAAGGTTTAGCTTCTTTGAAATCTTATCATAGCCCTCCCCATTGGTATGGCATGCTACAACAAACTTCCTGACGTCTTCGCTGTGTTCCTTAGTTTTAACCATGGCGATTGAAAATTATAATTTAGTCACTTATAATAGTTTAAATAAATCGCTATCTAAAAATTATCTGAAAAAAATTATTCACTGAATTAGCGTTAAACAAGCATAATATGGCTATAAAAAGGTTCAGAAAGCACGTAAACCGGAAATTGATTGATATTATACTGATACTAAAAGAAAAACAAAGCCGTGCCAATAATTTGGAACAAGGGTTTTTTGCAATTATGTTTGTTGTTCCTTTGTTATTTATTTTTTCTAAAATCCGATTGCTGCATCGGAAAGGCCAGTTAAAAATACATAATATACTTTGTTATTTTCTTTAATTTAATCCCTTTTTTAGAATTTATTAGACAAAATTTAACTTTTATTTACCGTGCCAATAAATATGATCATCACTGTATATATATCCATATATATCCATATGCATATATATATCCATATATATCCATATACATATATATATATATATCCATATATATCCATATACATATATATCCATATATATACATATATGTATATATATCCATATATATATATATACATATATACATATATGCATATATATACATGTATATACATATGTGTATATATATACATATATGTATATATACATATATATATACATATATGTATATATACATATATATATACATATATGTATATATACATATATACACATATATGTATATATATACCTATATGTATATATATACATATATATGCATATATGTATATATACATATATATATAAGTGTATATATATACATGTATGTATATATATATATATACATATATGTATATATATACATGTATGTATATATATATATATATACATATATGTATATATATACATGTATATATATACATGTATATATATACATGTATATATATACATATATATATACATATATGTATATATACATATATATACATATATGTATATATATACATATATGTATATATATACATATATGTATATATACATGTATATATATACATATATGTATATATATATGTATATATATATACATATATGTATATATATATACATATATGTATATATATACATATATGTATATATATACATGTATATATATATACATATATGTATATATATGTATATATATACATATATGTATATATATGTATATATATACATATATGTATATATATACATGTATATATATATATGTATATATATACATATATATACATATATGTACATATATGTATATATATATACATATATGTATATATACACATATATATACATTCATATATATATACATATATATATACATACATATATATACATATATATATACATACATATATATATACATACATATATATACATACATATACATACATATATATACATACATGTACATGCATACATACATATATATATATACATACATACATATGATGATTGCAACGTCTCGTCAGACGAGTGCCACTCCCTCAGACATTTAAAATCCATGAGCCCAAATGTCTGAGGGAGTATCTATACAAATATGATGTTACAGAGTCTTAGCTTTGTAAGACAGCTAAGTCTCTCTCTCGGTTCAAAATGTTGAGATCCAGCAACAAGCAAGAACAAGATAGCCAGCAACAAATTAAACTGCAGACCAGCTTAATGCGGGTACTGGTCTTCCGCTTTATGATTTTTTAAATCAGAGATTTCTTCTCCTAGAAAGGTTGCCTTCACCACGGCTTACGGGAGCCCTCTCTACTCAATACACATATACACACACACAAATATACACGGTGCTAGTTGGCCGTTGAGCCAGAAAAGAGTTCGTTCGCCCTTTGGAAGGTCTTGTTTTTAATCCTTCAGGGAGACTAGCCGCCCTCCTCACCAAACAAGTCTGGTGGGGGAACCAGTTTAGTCGCCGGTGACCCGACCATGAGGCAGGTAGTACTGGGTTAAATGGTTCCAGTAGCATATGACATGACCTGACATACATATATATACATACTTACATATATATACATACATACATATATATACATACATACATATATATATATATAGATACATACATATATATATATATCTTCTTCTCTATATAAATAAAATGAACTCATTTTTTCGCGTCTGATTTTGACATTAATAGGATTAAAAATCAAGATATTTCATGCAAATATAATATGCACAAACGGCAGAACAATATCTGAGGTGTATTATAGGCTTATTATTTCTCAAATTCCTCGATAATCTTAGATTTCTATACTTTTTCTGCTGAGAAGTCACGGCCAAAATCGGTTAAGATCAATGGAAGTGGTAAAATATTTTCTCTCTAATAAATTCCTCCTCCCCCTGCCACCACTTAATACCGTTTGGGGATCGTTCACAAGGAACAGTTGAGAAGAGAACATCGGTTTGGCTTCGTAGTTCTTTCATGTGAAGTTATTTAAAATCACTGAACTAAGCTGCAGTGCTCTGTGGCGTAGTGGTTAGCGTGCTGGACAATTCACATTATATTTTCACGTTCGCGCCGACCTACCGTAGTCGTTTTTTTTTTTTGTTTTTTTTTCCCTAAACAACTAGAATGGACTTTTCTTGGTGGCCGAACTGTTAACGTTGCAGATGTTTTTTTTGTTTTTTTTTTTCACACTTTATTTTCCTACTTTTACTCATGACTCCGGGTTTGATCCTTCCTACTTACCTACCATAACATTTTTTAAAACTCCCCCCCCCGTCCCGGAAACAAACACTCGGGCAACGCCGGTTACCCCCGCTAGTATATATATATATACATACATATATATAGATACATACATACATATATACACACACATATATATATGCGTTAATTCACGCGGGATTCGCGTTAAGATTTCTTGTTCCTTAGAAGCGCCGGTTAAGTTTGACTAAAATAAATGCGTATTATATACGTTTGAAACCAAAAACAACACTACAAAATAAACAGACATTTTTTTGTTTGAAAATTATATTGAAATTTATAAATATATGTCGTGGCAAAGCCTCATCATCAGTATTTCTTTCTTTCTTTCTTTCTTTTTTTTGCCATGTTGTTGCTGGGGCTGATAATCAGAAAGTAGTTGTTTTTGGATTCAAGCGTATATAATACGTATTTATTTTATTGAAACTCATCCGGCGCTTCTAAGGAACAAGAAATCTTAACGTGAATCTCGCGTGACCTAACGCACCGTTCCGAGATAAAAAAAAAAAAAAACTGCCGTAAAAACAACAAACGGACATATATATATATATATATATATATATATATATATATATATATATATATATATATATATATATATATATATATATATATATATATACATGGAATGATTCCAATATTTTTCGGATTCCGCTGCAATAACCAATTTGTTACTAAATTCCTGATTTTGATACAATTACCGATTACAATTACGATTCTTTATAAAATTGTTATTTTCCCCCGATTACCGTAAGAACACTCGTCAAATGTGGAGATATTTTCTCAAACATAAAAATACATTTGTGGGGGATGATCTATAGATTTTAGTTTCATTTTATTTTAAAATCAATAAATATTTATTATTTTATCATTAGTACCTGCGGTGGAAGACTTTGTTTTGAACAAAATCAAATAAAATATACAATTAAAAGAATCATTTTTGACATCGGAAAATATGCACAAATTCATCCGACTCCGATACCCCAAAAAGTTCCGATTATTCCAATTCCGATTAATCGTCCCAACACTTTACAATAACCGATTACGATTCTTTGTAAATTTCTAAATCTTTAACTATAGAGTTGCTATTTTTCCGGTTACCATAAAAACACATGTTCTCAAGCATAAAAATACATTTGTGTGATCTATAAATTTTAGTTTTATTTGTATTTTGAAATCAATAAATATTTATTATTTTAACATTACTGCCCACAGTGTAAGATTTTGTTTTAAACAAAATCAAATAAAGAGATACAATTAAAAAGAATCGTTTTTGACATCGGAAAATAGGCATACAGTTTTCCTCTATTGATTCTGATACCTCCAAAAGTTTCGATCTTTCTGATTCCGATTAATCGTCTCAATATATATATATATATATATATATATATATATATATATATATATATGTGTGTGTGTGTGTGTGTGTGTGTGTGTGTGTGTGTGTGTGTGTGTCTGCGTATGTGTGTGTACACGCGCGTGTGGGTGTGTATAATAACAAGGACACCCGATGTTGCTTGGGATTGAATAAGGATCAACGGATATCCCACACTTCTAATACGTTTACTGTCATCGAAATCGATGAAAATGACCAAATACTAAAATACAGTAATTGTCTAATCTAATCGAAGACCCCCCCCTGCAGTATACCAGGAGAAAGCTTCACATACATCCAGGCAATGATTAGTCCACAATCCATTGCAGTCTCCATTGCATCGAAGAAGGTCTACTGTGGATTTTAGAAAATTAGTTTTATATAACGATTTCAATTATAGTTTTAAATGAAAAATTCAAGTATCGTGGTTCATTTGTGCTCTAAATCAAAACATTCATTTCGAGTGCGCCCCTGTCTTATCAATGAACCTACTGTTGATTTTATACGCCGGACTCTTATGCTTTTGCGGGGATAAAACTTATCAAATGCATTTCTCATATTGGGCTGTATCAGAGCGCTAACTTTGCCTAACATCGGACTGTTCCATCTTTAATCGGATTTTTTTCGATTATAGATTTTTCGATATTTATCAGAGGCATTCCGGTAAAACCTATCGAAGAACACTACCAGACATAAAGTGCATTTGTGTGAATTTCAGTATTTGTATAGGTTTATGTATTAGCATGTAATAGAATTCACTCCTAAACTGGCAATCAGATAATTACGAATTCTAGAACACAGCTGTTTGGCGGAAACTTTTGTAATGTGGGTTATATTTAGTTTTAGCTTAATGAAAAGGGATAAAAAGATAGGGGAAGTACTTCATGAAAATCAAGATACCTTCATTTTTTTTCAAAGTTTAATAATAAATTTTAGACATCAATCAATAAATATTCCACAAATTTCAGTTGTTTTAAAATTGTATAAAGGTTTTTAAGTTACATAAAATGGACACAATAAGGCATAATCACGTTGAACCACCATTTCCCATTAGATCAACTTAGTCAAGCAACGTTGAACCTCGTCAGTACTAAAAGGGCTACCATTTAGGAATACTAAGTGCTGCGTGTGATCTGTGCTTTTCTTATGGTATTGTTGTAATTCATCCTGGAATTTCTTTGTCACTGGAATAAAGCAGTGCCGACTCAGGTGGCGCAAGATTGAGAGAATACGCAACGCTTGCTTAATAATTACACACACAGGCATCCTTACAGATGGTATCCATTGTCTTTCAAGACCGAAGAGTGACCTTTTTATAACCTCTCATAAGAAAACTCAAATATTTCAGATTTGCACTGAAATTAATCGATAATCACAAGACACCGATTGATCCTGCGTTAGTCAGTTATGTATTCCAAATATGGTAAGTCCCATGGGATCTTTATACACCTCAATACAAAAATGTTTATAGTGTTATTTTTTTGTAAAATATAATTAACCTGCTGGTTCAAGATATGTCTACAGTTTCTGTTGAACAGTTTGAATCACTTGTAGCTTGTTTATATTAATATAAAATAATACAATAAAATAAATTATAAAACTAAGGAAAAATAAAGATATTAAATTAGCTAATGTCATAGTTACAAGACTGAAAGAGTAACAAACTGTAAATAAAACAATAATCCTATGAAAACTTATAAAGAAAATACCAAAACATTAATTCCATATCAACTATTACAGAGAATTCAAATGGTACATAATATGCGCTTCTATTTACATATTTTGATTCATATTGGAAAATACAAAAAATATATAACTCGTAAAATTATTGTCCAGTCATCTGGGGTGACTGGACACCACAGAAGGACAAAACGACGTCAGCCTCCAAGGAAAACTATTATACAACTACGCCATACCACGTGTGCTATACACACTGAATCAGAAGAATACTGAGAGGGAGGAAAAGAAATAAGTTACCAACTAGGAATTATAAGCTTTTAAACAAAATTGGGGTGACAAAACACATGATTAAGAAAGATTCCCTAAAGTTCAGTTTTAAGTTTAAGTTTAAACAATGGATTTTAAACCGTGTTTTTTCTTTTTTAGAATCACATTGATAAAATACATTTTTATCAAAATTTGAATACAGATTCTAGACATACGGTTTAGTATCTTATCTTCATTTCAATCTTCGTAAGCTATCATAGAGGTGATACGAAACTTATCAATTTGGAGACTTAACTTTTTTCGTTGACACGATAATAGCAGAGAGGCCCAACATTTCCTGGGATTAAATGAGGAACAACAAATGTTCCGCATTCCAATATGTTTATTGTCATCGAAATCGGTGAAATCGATCATTCGTCAACCAAATCGATTGATTGCCTACTCTAGTTTGAGTGCCATTATTTGTGCACCAGAAGGATGCTCACACGCCTCCTCGCAATGACTTAGCCCATAATACATTGTAGGCTACATTACACTGCAAAGAATTTAGTGCTTATTTTATGAAATAATTTTATATAATTTGAATTAATATTCAAAAATCAAAAGTCAATTATGATGGTTTTATTGTGCTGTAAACAGAAACATCCATTTCGAACGCGCCCATGTCTTATCAAAGAAACTACTGTTGGTTTTATATGCTGAGCCCTCTGCTTTTGCGGTGATAAAACTTATCAAATGCACTTGTGATGTCGAACTGTTCCTACTTTAATAGAATTTTTCATATTTATCAGGGATATTCCGATACAAAACTTGTATAGAAACACGCCCATATAAATCACATTTGTGCGAAATTTCGTAAAAATCGGCCCAGCCGTTGTTGAGTTGATTCCATCGGGAACGTACACACACACACACATACACACACACACACACACACACACACACACACACACACACACACAAAGTGACTTTTATATATAAGTAGAGATAGATAGATTCCTTTAACGGACATATTTAATTATTTTAATATATTTAAATGTATTTAAACATATTTAATTATGCTAATATATTTAAATGTATTTACACATATTTAATTATGTTAATATATTTAATCCAATATACATCATTAATGCTTCCCAACACAAACGTATTCAATTAAAAAATGAAACGATAAAAGTGTTGCCCTAAAGAAAACAATAATTTTATTGAAAAAATCAATTCAGTTAATTTGGTTAGTAGGAGAGCTGAGATCTATTCAATGTAGCCGCCTTCAGCCTCAATCACTGCATCGATATGAGTCCGATTATCAGCAAAATCGTCAGAGTAAGGAACAAAATTACAGCTTTTGGGACCAAAATTGAATATTTAAAAATCTGTTTGTACAATTATATCGCCTCTGGCTAGATCTGAAGGCGTGTTGTCAAGATAATGGCTAGGAACATTTTCAACTTTGAACGTGCCTTTCTCAAGAAAAAAATGTGTGGATCTTAGTCATATTTTTAATTTACTTGTAGTAAAATACGGCCATTTATAGTTGGCTGTTATGGCCAGTCTTACTTTTTTGATTGGGATTCTGTAAAGTTCTGTTTGCTGGTGATAATTTTTCGCAACAGCAAAAACCATAGATAATTTGACGTGCTAATTCGCAAGAGGTAACATGCAATGGTTTATATTGGTAAGCATATATTTCATTTTCTGTCATTTTTGTAACGTAGTACACATGTTACACATGTAGACCCAACACGTTATAACAGATTACATCGCAAGAAACATAAGACAAGTAATAACTCAACTTGTTTGTAACAACGACATTTATTTCCTCATTCTCCCACCACGCGTAACTTCTCGTCACGCCGGTGACATCACCCACCTCTCTAACGTGATCCTTCTCCTTTTGATAGCATTTTTTCTTTTTTTGTTACCATGATGTGATTTCGTACACGGTTCGGTATTTGCATACTCGGCTCCGCGCTCTGTTACATTTTGGGGGGAGGCATACAAAAGGAGTATTACTCAATTCCAATAAACCAACTGTGCTTCAGTTGCCATGTAAATAATGAGTGGTAGAAATTCACCTTGGATTATTGTTGGTGCATCTACTCCAATGTCTAAGCAACCCTCCTTCGGTTCAATCAAAATCAACGATGAAATCATTTCTTGTATTGTCTGCGTAGATCGCTTTCTGGTGGAGGAGTGAATAATAGGTCCCGACGTATATTATAATGCCCATTGAGGGGATTGTAAGCTAAACTTAAATCACAGCGTTATCGTCAGCGCTTAAAGGTAAAATATTAAGCATTTTGAGTCGGCTTTTATAGAGCAGATCCGAGTAGTCAATCTTTGAACTCTCTCCAGATGCTGGATATCACATATTAGACATGGAGAAGTAGCCTAGATACCATACTCTGATAATGGTCTGGAATATCCAAAAGTTTGGATGTGGGTATCCTCAGTCTGCCATTGACAGTGCGAGCGTTTTAGCAGAGTTTGAAGCATTGCAGTTCCAACTAAGATATCATAAGTCTGCGTCAAATGATAATCTTCTTTTCGTGAAAGCAAGGTTAGTTAAATTAGCACATAAATTCACTATTCTTCTAAAGAGTTTGAATTGGTTCTAATTCATTACGAGGCTGTCAAACTTCTAAAGTCCAAAGAAGATATTTATATCACAAAGCCAGATAAGAGTGCTAGTCTGTTTTTTCCTAACATCATGGATAAAATTTCATATCGATAAAATGGCGGGTATACTTGAGTAACAATAGCAAATTTCAAATAACAATAATACAAAAGTAAATCTACAAAGCAACATTTCTTTCAAGTCCATAGAAGGGTATTTTTGAGTAAGAATATTTACGACCGGATCTTCCCTGTAGGGTCGTAACGACGCAGATTGTTTATGAATGGATCTGTTGGTTGAAGCTTCTATTACATACACGTTTTTTGAACCATCTGTATAAAGAGGATCATAATTATGGTATTGATCTCTGCGTTCTCGCGTTGCCAAGTTGTTAGTCACAATTCTTTTGTGTCAATGTTAGATCAATGCATGGTCTGGAGATTGACAATGGATGCATCTTGCCTATTCTGAATAACGCTTTATTGTTCTTGTTGATTTGTGTTAGTGCTTCTTTGATTGAATTCTAAATGAAAGCGGTCTGCGTAATTCTAGAGAATTGGACGCATTGAGAGTGATATATGTTTTTAATATTTTCGGCCGATTAGATTGGAGTGAGGTTTCAATTTATACAGGAGACATGTTGTTCCAATCTTAAGATTAAATTTGGTTTGTTAGGGCCTATGTATGATTAAATTTGGTTTGTTAGTGCCTATGTATAAGCTTTACATGCTGAAGTTTCAATTGCAATAGATACTTGCGAACCTTGCATATTCAAATTTAGCCTCGAGCAAGTTATGGTAAAATCACTGCGATATCCATTCATTTGGATGAAATCATGGATGAAATCAGAGTCTGGAGTCAGAAATAAGTTATTTCGTTTAAATAAATCCAATAAATCAGGGGAAATAATCTTATAAATTATCTTATAAATAACCTTATAAATAAGTCTATAAATAATCTTATAAATAACCTTATAAATTATCCTATAAATAAGTTTATAAATAATCTTATAAATAATCTTATAAATAATCTTAAAAATCAATCTTATAAATAATCTTACAAATAAGTCTATAAATAATCTTATAAATAATCTTATAAATAATCTTTTAAATTATCTTATCAATAATCTTATAAATAATCTTATAAATAAGTCTATAAATAATCTTATAAATAATCTTACAAATCAATCTTATAAATAATCTTATAAATTATCTTATAAATAATTTTATAAATAAGTCAATAAATTATCTTATAAATAATTTTATAGATAATCTTATAAATAAGTCTATAAATAATCTTATAAATAATCTTATTAATAAGTCTATAAATAGTTTAATAATTATTTACTTTAAACTCATTTAAATTTGAACATTCTATAAATTAAAAAATAGAACAGCATATTATAGGGACATATATTATTTCATTGTCATTGCCAGAGTACTTTATAGATTTTCATGAAGATAACTATGAAAGCAACTTATTTTAATTTTCTCGCATTGTGATAGCCTTCTAAATCTCTACTACATAACGTTTTACATTTTTAAACGGAATATAAAGACAAGTTTTTAATTGCTGTCATACTGTACTTTTATACTTAAAAAAATGGATGTTTTTGAACTGAAAAGAATTTGGTCTACTTACCTAACATTTTTGGAACAGAGAAAAACATCTTCAGAAATGGCTAGTCTAGCATAGTATGAGGTGCTATTGAGTTGATTTTGGTGAAAAGAATCCAACGAAACACCAAATATCGTAAAAATACAGGATTTCGTTGCTACTTTTCTTTTTAGATCATGATGTCAAAAATTCAAACCGTCTTCTTTCCGTTATTTCAACTTTCCTCTTAATACAACTAAATGAATTGTGTTTGCTGTAGAAGACATACAAGCCAAAGGAATTGTCTGTGCAATCTAGCGTGTGTACGTTCCTTACGCTTCATAATAGTTAGTAAATACAAATTATATATATATATATATATATATATATATATATATATATATATATATATACTAGCAAAAGTACTCGTCGTTCACTGGGTTCAAAAACAGCCTACAGAAAATAGACTCTGATTTATGAAAGTATGATAGGTTATGAAAAGGAAGGGTTGTAAAGAGATAGCTTCGAATTTGGGGGTATCAAAAGCAAAATATGATGAAAGTAAAAATAAAATAGATAAACCCCATAATTTATTATACCATACCTGTTCACACTGAAACACTTTTCACAATAGTCGGTGGATCTATATTAAAAAATCTTGTTAAACTTTGTGACATAGTTCCATTTAATGGAGGTCAGGCGCAAACGAACACCCCATAATTTTATTATACCATATTTCTTCAAATTGAAACATAATTATTAAAGTATACTTACGCAGATAGATATGAAAAGTCTTTATTAAAGTGTGTGCCTATTTCCATTCTATGGAGGCCAGGCGCGAATGCAGGCCCCACAATTTTATTATACCATCCCTATTTAATGTAAAACATACTGAACAAAGTATTATTATGTATATCTATATCAAAAAAACTTGTAAATGTTTTTTTGTTTGTTTTTTTTTTATTTCTATACTTTGTGGACCAGGCGCGTACGCAGACCCCATAATTTTAATGAATCATCATTATGCCAGATCAAACATACACATTCCTGTGTCTCGATACATCTTCTATCATTATAATTGATCAGTTTTCTATAATAGTCAACCATATAGGAGCCTATTCATGACCAGACACACACATAGACGTTCAGCTTATATATATATATATATATATATATATATATATATATATATATATATATATATATATATTATTGGTAGTATTGTTTAGTTACTTAAACAAAAACGAAATGTATCTACCAAAGGTTGCTCAATGTTTAGACAGAGCAATATGAATATGTTGAATATGAAAACTAGTGGCTACACATATGCAAATATGTTTCAGTGACCACCCTGCTAGGGAAAATAACATCATTAGGCCAAAATATTCTTCGCCTGATGATGTGATTTTCCCTAGCAAGGTGGTCACTAAAACATATTTGTATATGTGTAGCCACTAGTTTTCATATTCAACATATATATATATTTGTGTGTGTGTGTGTGTGTGTGCGTATATATGTATATATGTATATGTGTGTGTGTGTGTTGTTGTTGTTGTTGTTGTTGTTGTTGTTGTTAATAAAGCCTCTTCATTGTTTTTGTACACAATCAGTCTATCTACAGATGCAGTTGTGATGTGGCAGCCAACGGTTTTGCGTCTCATCGAACCCCCGTACCAATGAGAAAGACTTTACTCTTCTCCTCGCTGCTTTTCACATCTGACGCAACTCCATCTACACATAACTAGTTCAAATCTTGTAACTTCTAATTAACTTACCCATTCTTTATGTATTATTTTGATTCTCTGGACTACTGTTCTGATATTAGGTGTTATTTCCACAACATTTTGGTCGATGTCAAATCCGTCTTTTTCAAGTATATCCTGCCGAACGCGGAAAACTTTCTATCGAACTCTGTAATCTGCACGAAATTTCAAACGAAACCTTTTATTTGGCAGATTCCTTTCCGTCAGCAATGATTGGATAGAAGTCCTAAGTATTTCGCAATTGAACCTTCAATTTTCAGAAGAGTTTAACTTTAATTTTACCAAGTATTTTATCCACTATGCTATGAGTAATTGCGGAAAATTCTAGTATGAATTTGGTAAGCCTTAAATCCATTTTCGGTTTTTAGATATATAATTTTATTGCTTATTACTATACATCATTGTTTATTACAACATATTATTAGATATACACACTATCAGGTCGCCCGGCATTGCCCGGTCGTAAATTACACTTAAATATGATATTTTGATTAATGCAGATTTCGTATTTATTATTATACTAGCGAGGGGTACCCGGCGTTGCCCGGGTGTTTGGAGGTGTGGGGATGGGGGGTAAAAAAATGTAAGTATGAGGATCGAACCCGAACCCCTTGAGGCAAAGTTGTGAAAAAAAAAACGTGCGACGTTAATCATTGCCCACCGTGACATGCTTACGGAAACACGTTTGAATTTATTTAATTACTTGGATTTAGCAGGTGCTCGTTTTAATGAGTTAATGAGGTCAAGTTTGACTGGGGGATTTCATTTACTGCTGAGCGCTCCCCCCCCCCCCAAGATGTTATAGGAAAAAGACTAACCCACATGCGGCGAGCGACAAATATTGAATATTTATCTTCCCGAAATCGAGCAAATTAAATAGACAGGCGAGCTTCGTTGTTAACTGTGAGATATTACGATTTATATGTGATATAAAAAGTTTTAAAAAGTTGTGAAGCGAGCGACCGCTTCTCTGAAAGAAGCCTTTTGTAGACACACAGACAAAGCGAACACACATACATACATACATTTTCGCTTTTATATTTATAGATTATAGTGGACCCAATATATAGTAATGATTTAAAAAAATAACTCGAAAACAAAGACATGTTCGCTGCAAGCCTAAAAATTAAATCATGAACCAATAGCTATTATAGCAGTTACGCATGCATATTCGTAATAATATCTCAATGCCTCTATTCCGTTTCGAAAGACAAAGGATACCACTGTAAAGACAGGTGCTCGTGTAATCGTGAGGCAAGGGTTGCGCAATCCTCAACCACAGCTCTCCTGGATCAGCACTGTTTTAGTCCAGTGGCAAGGAGAAGTCCAGGACAACTGGAAACAATGTCGAGATAAGCGGAGAGCATATACAGGCCTGGAAGTTTCAAATATACAACCACTTAGTACTGACCAGGTTCAACCTTGCTTAACTTCGGTGATCCGAAGGTAACCGGAGTGTCACACGTGATTATGCCGTATAAATATATATTTATACGGCATAACTTATTTTGTGTATATATATATATATATATATATATATATATATATATATATATATATATATATATATATGACACAAGTGTAAATCATGTAGAATATCTGCATGAATATAATAACACGTAATAGTTAACTAAAGATGATTATCCCATAAGAAAACCGAAAAAAAAACTAATAGGAATTAATTAAAATGAATGTTCAAAGAATATGCAAATTAGCTAGATCTATTGCAGATGAATGGAATTCCACTACCCATATATAACAAAGTTGTATTTTCTTTTTAAATAAATAGAAAAAAAGTGGTTTTGATATGAATATAAATACACAAACCCTCTAAATTTATAGGAGTATAGAAGATATACACACATATACACATGCATAAAATCACACATATACACACACAATATGCGGGCTGTACAAAAAGTCACTAAAGGATTTTAACTTAAATAAATTCTTTACTTTTGATGATATCTTTCTGTAATGTTAACAAAATCTGACTAAGATATTGGGAAACGTTTCTTAAAAAGTCCAAAATTCAAACAATCTTTATTTATGAAAAAGTATTCATTTAAATGTTGCCCATTTTCAGCTTCGCATACTTGTGCCCTTTTCAAACATTATTCATGACAGATTGCAGAATCTCTGGATTGCGATTTAACTCCCTTATTTCGTTCCTGATGATTGCGTTCAATTCTTGCAGGATTTGGTGTTTGTTAACATAGGCTCTTTCTTTAAGCTATCCCTACAAGAAAAAGTCTGCCTAGTTAAGTCTGTTTTGGAAAGAGCACAAATATGCGAAGCTGAAAGTGGCAATATTTAAAGGACATTATTTTTATAAATATTGTTTGACTTTTACAGTTTATTATAATCATCTCTCTAATATCTTAGTCAGATATTGTAAAAATTACAGAAAGATATCCTCAAAAACAAAGAATCTATTTAAGTTTAAACCCCTTCAGTGAATTTTTTAACAAACTGTAAGCATACACGTGCATATACAGGGTGGTCGCTAGAAAAGCGGGACATTTGAAGGTCAGCTTAGATCATGAATAAAATGCGTGATTGCTATTTTTGATTGGTGCCGTGTGAGTGTTGTAAAAATAAATCGTTGTTTGAAGCTGCAGTGAAGTACGCGGACGACATTTTGAGTATCTATGAGTATAATATAACATTTTTCTTTGAAAAACTTTGTAAGAATTATTCTTTGTACAAATAAATAGTTGTTGGACACATTTCCCGCTTTTCTAACGACTACCCTATATATATATATATATATATATATATATATATATATATATATATATATATATATATATATATATATATATATATATATATTAAAGAAATTAGAACAGCAGTCTAAAGAGCAGAGTTTAATTTAATGTATTATAAATGCATTAATACTATTAAAAAAAAACAGTTCTCGTTGTAATGTAGATATATAATAAGCTCGATAGGCATAGATATTCTAGAGCTATTTTAATATTGAGTAAAATGATCGATAATTTATAATTAAAATAAAAATTAAAAATCGGTTGATTTTGTTTGTTCTTCCTTTTGAAACCGATTTTTAATTTTAATTATAAATTATCAATCATTTTACTCAATACATATATATATATATATATATATATATATATATATATATATATATATATATATATATATATATATATATATGCACAGGCATATATATATATATATATATATATATATATATATATATATATATATATATATATATATATATATACATATGCATATTTCGTTGAACAGCAGGGATAATTCTTTGTTTCACTTGCGATCCATGTTTTCCATTTGGCGGGTCAATGTTCGAACGTTCTATTCCAGTGTAAAAAGAAATTCGCCATAGCCATGAGTCGTCTTCAAACGCGTGATTGATTAAACATTACGTTAGTGACTTTATTGAAAAAGTAAATTAAAATCATTTAAAAGCACTTAAGCGTACCTTCCCCTCTTTCCTATAGAGCCTTATTGATGATCGTTTTTTTTATTATGCGAATGAGATAAGGGCTTCTATGATGGGAAGGCGTATGTTACAATGTGAGACGGTTAAATGGCAGTACTTTTTATTAATATATTTCTGAATTTATTTTTGTGAGTGTTGTGTGACACTAGAATGGAAAACCTGGATCGCAAGAGAAACAAACAGGAATTATCCTTGCTGTGCAATGAAATATCAGAGAAAAATATGCTGCCCAAATATACCAATTTCAGATTATATATATATATATATATATATATATATATATATATATATATATATATATATATATATATATATTTATATAATAACAAAAGTTTATATTCTAAATTACATGATGTTAACAATTCTGTATTTTATTCCATTACATTAATTGATTTATATAGTTCTGGACAGTATCTGTTTCGTAGCGCACAAACATACACTTAATTATTATATCAATCAGTGAATTTATTATGCCCTTAACTCATCAGAAGAAATAGCAAAAACCAATCCACCAAAAGGAATTAAAATGTGATACAACATGGTAAGAATCCGAAATTTGGAAGAGAAGCTGCAGTTACCTTTATATTTTTCAATTACGCCATCCATACAGAATTGTTAACATCATGTTATTTGGAATATAAACTTTTGTTATTTATTATATGTATTCCTCTGTATTCACATTGAGCTTCTTATATAAGGATTGATATATAAGAAGAAAAATATATTTCTACAGAAATAGATATATATTAATATATATATGTATATATAACTCATGACTCACACAGCAACCACCGATTGCGTAGTGGTTAGGAGCATTGACTGTCGTACAGACGGTCGGGTTCCAATCCTGGCTTGAGGTAGTTGCCTATCTAGCCGCACTGATGAGCTGTGAAACAGCGAAACAGTACTGTATGTTGATGACATATATATATATATGTATATATATATAATTCTTCAGATCATTTTACCACACTGCTTTCAAAGACATTCACTTCGGATTTTACCATGCAATTTGGACGTTAACTTTTATATCCTTTTCTTTAACTTCCCTTACTCTATGGCTTTTAATTACTCAATCAATTTGTAATTGTTATTTTCCATGTCTTACTGACTTTAGCAAATAAGGTGTAAACCATTATAACTATTTGCTATTTTCTCCTCTTAAGAGGGCCCTGTCGGTGGGGCATTAGAATACGCCGACTGCCTCCCTGCAGAGGGTAAAAGTCCCTCAATGGGGGTCCTGGATATGACCTTAAACTATATCCGGTGGTGAGGCCCCAGCTTGTGAGCTTTGGGGAGTGTGGAGCCACCCTTTAATTACCATTGCTCCCAGGTCCACTCTGACCCGGAGTGGTAGTACCTGCTAGGGTCCCAACTATGGGTTAAATAGAAACCGACTTGAAAACAACAAATATATTCTATTAAATTTTTTCTTCAAAATCTTTGGATTCGGCATTAAATAACCCAAAAAGGGTTGATATGTCGTAAAACAAAAACAACTAACCAACCTCTTAAGAAATCCTATAGGATAAGGAATTAAAATATTTGTAATTTATTCTTTGTCTTACATAGAATAATAAAAATCTTTTGATCTGAAACTCAAACATTTCACGTCATAATTTTTAAAATTCATTGAATGACTAAAAACCATATATAATATATAAGCATACATACATCTATATATAATACATACAGACACATACACATATATATATATATCTTATAGATGGAGAGATGGAAAGAGAGAGAGTATCTAAGTATGAAAGAGGGAGTATCCAAATTTTTATCTATTCTTTATAATTAATGGTTCCTATATTGTGTTAAATTGTATGCTAGATCTGCTTAGTAGGCGAGACTGTCGCACGGCATATGTGCTGCTTCTTTGAATCGTCTTACTCTTCACTGTTTTTTTTTTTTCTGTCGATAGTTTTTACTTCACCCCGTATGGGAATCCATATGTGGTCAGCCATCCCAGACTTTTTAAATTCTCCACGTATTATGGCTTTTCGGGGTCCTCTTAATTTTACATTTTATGAACAATAATATCACCTTAATATATAGTTTTTCAAATTTACATGGAATCTCGTACACGCGGTTTTTCTTTTTTTTTTTTTTTACATAGAGATCATACTTATCAAGGCCCGGACGCCGCTCGGGGATAAGGGTTATTGTGTGTACAGTAATCAATGGGATAGTATCGTAGTAATCGTTGGTATTGGAGATTTGATAAAGTGTCTTACTGAGGGTGCGGTTCATCAGGGATTTGTTTATGTGGGACTTGAAGACATCCAAGTTGTAGTCAGGTGGGAAACAGGCAAACAGAACAGGGTTCCACAGGCGTGCACTTCTAAGACAGAAGCTTTGTTCATGGAATCTACGTTTAGATTTAGGCACAGATAAAGAGTGGGGAAATTTACCGACAGTGGTTTCAGCTAAACGGATGTTTTTCGTGGAATATTGGCGAGGGGGGACCAGATATTGGAGCTCGGGCGAGCACTTGCCATGGAAATAACTATAAAACAAAGACAGGCTCGCAACGTCTCTTTTGTGGGAGAGAGGTTGCAGGGAAGTGAAAAAGGCATCCCCCACTAAGCTACGAAGTCTATTTTGTACTCTGTAAAGGCAGGATAGGCTATTTTTAGCAGCACCTGCCCAGATGTGGCAGCAGCACTCCATCTTTGGACGTAGTCATGATTTTAGCGTTTCGAATTCTGTGCTGCTTTTCGAGTTCAACAGAAAGATTCCCCGAGTTTCATAGGATACAGCTAAAGAAAGTCGGAGGTTACATCAAACGAAATGTGAAACTAACACAGTAGTCCGATGAATCAAAAATATATATATTATCAACTGTCACCACAAAAATTCTAAAACCAAATATTTTACGCCATTATAAACCTACATTAAAAAAAATCTTATTCAAACTCTTTTTGTAAACACCCGCATCCCACTGTTGCTCTAGTGAGTAACTTCTTCGGTCTGTAGTAAGCGTTCGATTAATTCCTGTGTCAGGCTAATTCATTATGGAATCTTTTCAGCCGAATTGTCTTCTAAAAATAAATATCAAAAACAAACGGTTTTCTTTTGTTTGAAACTGGGTCACTTAGCTAAGTGGTCGATAACAAAAGTGCTGTTACATCCAGGAAACAATTTCTTTTAATGGATCTGGAGCGTCTTGTTGACTGGACTGAATAACAGAAGACACCAGTGTCGAGGTGGACGCCAGCGAAGTCCAGTGTTAACAATGTTTAGACGAAAACAAAGCCAGTCACCTGTTCATCTTTTCCCATATGATATTGAGAAGCGACTAGATTTAAGGAGGTAAAAATCTCTCTCTAACCCTCATATAAGTATATAAATATATGTGTGCATATATATGCACGTATGTGTGTACTTATATGGGTGGTTGGTTGGTTGGTTGTTTTGTTTTATGGCATATCAACACTTTTCAGGTTATTTAATGCCGAATCCAGTTATTTGGAAGAAAACCTTTTTTAATAGAATATATTTATTTTTTCATGTCGGTTTCTATTTAACCCATAGTTGGGACCCTAAAAGGTACTACCACCCCGGGTCAGTGTAGACCTGAGAGCAATGGCAATTAAAGGATATCTCCACACTCCCCAAAGCCCGCAAGCTGGGGCCTCACCATCGGATATAGTTTAAGGTCATATCCAGGACCGTGTACTTATATGAGCACATGTATAGTGAGTCTTTGAATTTTCAAAAAAATTTTACACTAATATATATATATATATATATATATATATATATATATATATATATATATATATATATACAAACACAAACATAATAGTTAAATTTATATATAGATATAGATATAATAGTTTATCTCAAATAAACCGCGACGGAGATTCTTTAATAAGCGCTTATCGCAAATTCAAGCACAATTAAACAACGTACAGGTTTCTATAATGTAACGCCATTAATAAGTAAACTCCTAATAAAAAAAATATAATTTAATTTTAGACACATATAAACTCTCTCGGATTATAGCACCACATTTAATAAATATAATCAGTCAATAAATTACATAAAAAACTACACTAATTTCATTTCAATAACACGCCCATATTTGAATTATAACGGACATATTTGTTCCAAAAAGGATATGAATTTTATCATACCTTCTTAAATATATTAACGGCTGTATGACGTTATGATAAAAAGTCTAACTATCTTTCACAACGCTATGCTCCCCACTTTTTTTAATTTCTGATGATTTTTTTTCGATTTTTTAAATGGAACCAGTTCATACATGTCATTACATTAAAAAGATATTGCTATATTTGTCATATATATATATTATTTTTTGAAACAGTAATTTACGGGCACGCGTGTTTTGGAGCCCTACTCCTCTTCAGCGTAGCTTGACTGTTATTAGGATTCGAAACTTGGACCTTATGTATTTCAGTCCAGTGCCCTAATCCATTACGCCATGATGCCATAGACAATTTACTGATTAGTTTTTATCGTTTATCTATTTACGTAGTTTTTGTTGTTGATTTTTAAACAATATATTAAGGATAACGTCTCCGCCTCGGAGAACCGGTGTTTTTCTTAGAAAGTGCCCATTTTTTATTTTGGATGTACTTTTTATTTAGTTATTTATCATTGTATAAAAACAGTAACCTACGGACACGCGTGTTTCGGAGCCTTACTTTTCTTTATATATATATATATATATATATATATATATATATATATATATATATATATATATATATATAATATATATATATATCTATAATATATATGTAATATATATAATATATATCTATAATATAAAGCTGAATGTGTGTGTGTGTATGGTCACGAATAGGCTCCTATAAGGTTGACTATTTTAAAAAACTGATTGCATATAATGATAGATGTATCGAGACACAGGAATGGGTATGTTTGATCTGGCAGAACGGTGGTTCATCAAAATTGTGGGGTCTGCGTTCGTGTCTGGTCCACAAAGTATGGAAATAAAAAAAATTAAAAAATTAAAAAAAACAAAACATTACAACTGTTTTGATATAGATGTACATAAGAATACTTTGATAAATATGTTTTAACTTTAATAGGGATGGTATAATAAAATTGTGAGGTCTGCATTCGCGCCTGGCCCCCATAGAATGGAAATAGGCATAAACTTTAATAAAGACTTTTTCATATCTACCTGCGTAAGTATACTTTGATACTTATGTTTCAGTTTTAAGAAATATGTTATCATAAAATTATGGGGTGTTCGTTCGCACCTGATCTCCATAGAATGTAAATATGTCTCAAAGTTTAACAAGTTTTTTTAATATAGATCCACAGAATATTGGGATAAGTATTTCAGTGTGAACGGGTATGGTATAATAAATTATGGAGTTTATCTATTTTATTTTTACTTTCATCATATTTTGCTTTGGTTTTGATACCCCCAAATTCGAAGCTATCTCTTTACAACTCTTCCTTTTCATAAATCAGAGTCCATTTTCTGTAGGCTGTTTTTGAACCCAGTCAACGACGGGTACTTTTACTATTAATATATATATATATATATATATTTATATATATATATATATATATATATATATATATATATATAATATATATAATATAATATATATATATTATATATATAACATATATATATTATATATATATAATATATATAATGAAAACAGATATAATAACCATAATAGCATGAAGCTGATCAGTGATATGTTGTATTTCATGAAAGGAATGTTCTTGAAATGGACAGAAACAGTGTATTGCTATATTTTCATATGAAAATATTTTAAAGCAAATTCAAGCGGAACTAGAAATAAATTTCTTAGGATGATTTTACAATAATTTAACATTCCATAAGCAGACGAGGTAATGTGTTCGCTATTACCATGTTTCCATCAAAAGTTATCGTATTTGTTATATATTTGTCTTAGAAGTGCGAAATTTTATGGAATGGCGTTGTAATGTTGGAAATATGCAACTTTCAAAATGGGTTATTCCGGATGAGAAAAAGAAAGAAAAAATCGAAAACTATTGTACAAGGATTTGAATCATGCAGTAAAAAGAAATAAATAATTATTAGAAAATTGTGTGTGTGTGTGTGTGTGTGTGTGTGTGTGTGTGTGTGTAAAATCTTTGAATATTATATAAAACAATATATAATAAAAAAAAAGTAATTAAATGTGGTGTTAATTCCTGGCATACTAACCAAGTTCAACATATTGTAAATTTAGCACACTACATGAGCCGACTTACCGCTAGGAAATTCCCAATTATTCATGAGGAATTTTATATCTCCGATCGGAAAGATGATTTACAGAAACAAATCAAAACCTAATTTTTTTTTTTTTTAAGTCGGAGACTTGTTTATTCTCCAAGATGAATAGAAAATTGATTTTGAAGAAAAAACACAAAAGTTAGTGTTATTTGGGTTTCTAACATCTATACTATAATTATAATATAATCAAATATTTATCCACGGACACATGTGTTTCATATCTTTTCAACGGGAATTATGAGTGTGGATGGTGATTTGCGTTTTTCAGTCACACGATGCGGAACACTGAGGCCACGGTCAATATTTTTAATTTTGTCTGAGCGTATATGACAAAACGGCCACTAAATCAACAACGTCGAAGAAAGAGAATTAAATTCTATTTATGTCTTAGTAAAGGGGCACATCAAGAAGGCGTTCAGTGTTTATTATTTTTAATATCACACTTATTGGTACAAACTTATCTTTGCTATATTTCTCTTTTTCTGTTGTTTCATTTTTTGTCAGAAATTACCGAGCCAATGTGACTGGAATTTTGTATGAACCATAGTTATGATAAGCTGCATCGAATAAAGAATTATGGTATCCAGTCTGTGTCCAGTCAGATATTAATAGGATTAGTATTAATAGAAAAATGAGCACAAATGTAATCATGTTCAACCAATAATTTGGCATAAATTCCTCATTCGAAGTCAACGAACAAATCACAGAAGAATATCTCCATCATACAAATATATGGTTTATTCCAAAGATTAAATTTGGACATTTATAATTTAAATACAATTTCAGAGTTATGTCCCCGAGTGTACGTGCGTGTACGTATGTGTCTGTATGTGGTTGCCTAGAAGTGTACATATGTATGTATGGGAATGTGTGCGTTAACCTATGTAATATAAAATAAACCCATTATAAACGGCAAGGAACAAGCCGACGGGCAACTACAAACCTTTAAACGAACATCGTACGTGTCAAAAAAAATTACATCTACACTAACCCTTTCCCTCTCTCTCTCCCTCTCTTTCTCTCTCGCTCTACCTCTCTTTCCCTCTCATTCTCCCTCTCTCTCTCCCTCTCCCATCTATTTAATATACCTTGCTGAATATACCTTGCTGAAAAACCAAAAGCCAGTTAAAATTCAAAACCAAAATATTGAAACTTTCTCTCCTCTCCTTTCTTACCCCCTCACTTTTCTCTTTATCATCCTCTCTCCATCCCCCTGACTATATCCATATATCTCCACCCACACCTACCTGAATCTGCTACCCCCACAGACACAATAAAATCGAATGTATCTTTAACCTTCAAAACGGAAATATTGTCAACACCCGCCTCTTCCATTTTTCTTTCTTTTTTTTTTCTTAAAAACACTTTTTTTTCCAATAACTAACAACCACTTCTGCGAGGTCTGACGAAGCTGCTGGATCGTAAACATGGTCCAACATCGGAAACATATGTAGCCAAACAGATAAAACGGTAATAAAAAATAAATGAAACACGTTTGCTTTGCAATAGTATTGAGCACTCATTTAAAGTTTTTACTAATTACCAGTTTTACCAAATATATATATATATATATATATATATATATATATATATATATATATATATATATATATATATATATATATACGCAGTGCCTTAAATAAGGCTCCAAACTGTTTTGTACAGCCATTTAAAATTCTGTTTTAAACTTAGTAAAATACTGCAGAAACGTATGGAATGTTTTTGGACCATCTTACATAAATCTAGCAGTAGGTTTAGAGTATCATAAGAGTTTAAACGAAATACAGGAGTCAAGAGGGAGGGAGTCAGGAGTCAGGAGGGAGAAGTGTAAGAGAAGTAAGAAAATCAGAACACCAGAGTTGATTGACCAAATAAAGAATTTCATGATAAGGACCGTCGTGTGTCTATAGAGACAATAAGTGCTCAATTTGATGTCAGTGTGATAACTGTCCCCAATTATTCGCGTGGAACTGAAGTAGCGAAAGATTTGCGTGAAGTTTGTCCTAATGGTGCTCAGAGAAGATCATAAACATAAAAATGGTTGAGCTGATCAATTAAAATCCTGATATTTTTTATGCTCTGATGACTTGCGATGAAAGCTGGATCTACTGCTATGACCTAGAGACCAAGCTTTTGAGTTCCTAGTGGAAGCATGTTGGCTTTCCTAGACTCAAGATGGCCAGACAGATCAAATTCACCCAGAATTAATGATGATCCTTTCTTTTTCATAGCTCGGATATGATCTACATGTACTGGCTTCCCACTGGACAGGCAGTCAACAAGGAATATGTGTTGAGGTTTTAAGGGAGTTCAGGCCAGCACTTTTCAAATCGGGTCAGTGGTATTACTACCAGGACAATGCACCAGTCAACAACTCCATCCTTGTCACAGACCATTTGATCAAGATGGGCATCAAGACACTTCTTCCCCCTCCCCATAGTCCATAGACCTTGCTCCTTGTAACTTTTGGTTATTCCCCAAGTTCAAGGAAACCCTTAGAGGTTGTCATTATGAGGCAATCGAGAAGAAATGAAGTTGTGACGAGGGTCATTGATACGTTCATACAGGATGACTTCCATGAGATCTTTCAGTTGTTGGACCGATACAACAACTGCATTGCAGCCGAAGGAGATTACATTGAAGTAGACTATATATATATATATATATATATATATATATATATATATAAGGATTCCCCTCCCCCCACTACCTGGATGTGACATGGTAAAAACAAGAATAAATTTAGTCAGGAAATTGTTTTAAAATAAGTGAGTTAAGAATGGTTAAGATTTGTCTGAGAAATAAAAATAAAATAGAACTAATATATATATATATATATATATATATATATATATATATATATATATGGAACTATATCTCAGTGCCACGGTTGCTAACATACTCTACAGCATGGCCGAGTGGTGATTTCGCCATAAGCGGAGAGATACAAAGAAATGCATTCCCAGAATTCCCTTTCCAGATCGACCTCTTTCTGTCCGGACCGTCATGAGGTGAGCACGCATATTTCTGTTTCTCCGTAAATGGGGGGAAAGCACCCCCTCCCTCAACACTAGTTAGGGTAGGTTAGTTAGTTTTGAAGAGCCTATTGCCTAAGTTTAATTGTAAAAAATAATTACAACTTGTATATTGTATTGTAATATATTTTTTGTAAAATAAATATTTAAGATTATACAATATATATTACAATTGTGTCCTTTTTTTGTGTCTGCCATAAATGCCTTCATTGAAGAAGCGGCCCTGAGGAAAAGAAAGATTCCAACCTGAATGCCACTAAAGGTCAAAACGTTTCCTGGGAGAAGAAGGGGCCACACAGCTGCATCCAACATTCCATGTATGCTTTTCTATTGATACTCAGGCCCTAATGACTCGCCCGTCTTCAAATCTTCATGAGACCATGTATAAGACGATTAGTGTAACAGGTGAAGCCAATCATATATATATATATATATATATATATATATATATATATATATATATATATATATATATAACAATTCAGGCAATAGGAATGGAAAGTTTACCAGATAAAGGCAAGATTAAACTTAAATCTAATACAAATATCAATATTTATATAATAATCCAAACCAAATAAAAAAGTTGAATACAACTACAATAGGATGTAGAACTTGTCATGAAACGCAAGCTATTCTGTGTTGATTAGACGCCTGAACAGTTATGGAAGCAAATAGACTGGTTTGTATTCAGTGCCTAAAATTTGCGTTTTTTGGACATTATCAGCAACTCCAAGCGGATTTCTATTTTCCTCCAATTTAAATCGGATTTCTTCTCCGGCTAAACCGGATTATTTTCACACTGGACTTACCTTCATAAATAATAAATAAGCTACTCTGATATCAAAGTTGTGGCCGCTAATCTGGATGGATAGTTGGACAGCAAGATGTTTGTTTACATTACATTTAAATTTCTGCATGTTGGCACAGTCGAACGAACGAAGCTAGGGGAAAGAATTCCAAAGACAAACGATCTGAAGAGATAAACTACTAGAGTAAAAAATATTTCAGAATTCAGAGACTCATACAATGAAGGGGTGATATTTTGCTGATACTCGAATGAATCGGATTTATTTTATTCCAAGAGGGTGCAAATGCAGTAAGTTCATTCCGTTGAAACATTTGAAAAATAGACATAAGGATGCAACGTCGCGTCGATGCGGCAGGGGCTAGAACTAGACAGACCTTGCGACCTTTTTGCTTAGAACTTCTTTTTTTGCAAGAGGATAAGATTAGTGCTTGTTGTAGCAAACCAACAATAACAACGAAATTCTGTACACGAGTGAATAGTAGCTTTATAGAGATATAGTTTACTGGCAGGAGGAATTTTCAGACTAGGTAGAGGGAACTTTTTTTTCACGACAATATACGTTTTTATACGTTTAGATAAGTCAAATAAGAATGCAATAATTAGTATTGAGACAATGAATCGGAATTGGGAATCGGAAAAAGTCCAAACATTTGAGGTATCGGAATCGGTATCGGAAGCGGTATCGGAATCGGAATAATTTGTAACGATTTTCCGATGCCAAAAATGATTCTTTTCATTGCATTTTTTTGTTTATTCTTCTTTAAAACTTCATTTACCACTGCTGGTACTAATGATAAAATATTTATTAATTTTAAACTACGAGTAAAACTTAAATATATAGATATATATATATATATATATATATATATATATATATTTACGTTTGTGAAAATATGTGCACATATTACATGCGAGGGCCGTTAAAAATGTAATGCCTCCTAGTTTTTATTTATTTCGCCCGAATGAATCAGAGGGATTCCAAATTGTATTGTGGCCATGACTGAACTTATAAATTCATGACCTGAAAGTTTCATCCCTCTGTTGAAGATATTGACGGTGGGAGACGCTGCGAAAGCAAGACTTATCATAGACGTGCGTTACAAGCAGATATGCGTCATTGGATTCCTGGGAAAATGCATTGAGAATGGTGGTGACTATGTAGAAAGACAGGCAATTCTGGGAAAGAAGCTTTGTTCATGGAATCTGCATTTAGATTTTGTCATAGATAGGGAGTGGAGGAAATCGTTTATAGTAGTTGTAGCTAGTCGAGTATTTCTTGTGAAAGTTTAGCAAGGGAGAATCATAGATTGGAGGTCAGTCGAGCACTTGCCATGAAAATAACGATAGAGTAGAGACGAGCTCTTCTGTGGAAAAATGTTGCAGGGTAGAGAAATGGAATCACCTACACGGTTTCGAACCCGGTTTTGAACTCTATCAATGCTAGATAGGGCGCGCCGAGCAGCTCCTACCCAGATGTTCTACAGCTAAATATTTAGAGATTCTAAAATAATCGGGATCGGAAATTGTATCTGAATGAGGAATTTAGAACCGAATCTGTAATTGTATCGGGGAAAAATATTGGAATCGTCTCATCACTAGTTAATAATATCAGAAGCAACATGGCGTGTGTAAATAACGTTTTATCTTTAAACGAAAATGGAAATGATATATTGTGTAGATTGCAATGTACACCTGTTGGTCTCTCTGCGTTGTTCTTTGAATTTACTTATTCAAACAGATCGGTTCGCTTTCCGTGCAGACGGCAGTTATTCCCGTCGATTAAGTCGGGGTTTGATAGTCGATTAAGTCGAGGCTCCAATATCGTTAATAATAAACGCTATCGTGTAATAAATATATAACATTGCTTATAGTAACTTTCACATTAATATTTCTGTTGTCGATTAAGAAAACTGGCGGCGTTAGGTCCCAGAGAACAAAGACGGCATCTTAACTCCACACCCTATCTGAGCCCAAAACTATACGAAAATTCCATGAACAGAGCTTCTTCCCTAGAGCTGTTCGTCTGCGAAATATAATACCGTTTGTCTGCTTCCTAGCTGACTATAACATGATCGTCTTTAAGTCTAATGTGAATAAATATCTACTGAGTCGTATATTTAGATAATCTTACACAAGTTTCCACCGACATTGATATAGTATCACCATCTGTCTAGCACTTAACTCTTATTCTTGAGTGGCCTCCGGGCCTTGATAAGTGGTGACCATCTAAGTAAAAAAAAAAGTCTTACCACAGTTTATATATATATATATATATATATATATATATATATATATATATATATATATATATATATATATATAGCGGCACTGATGAGTTGTGATACAACAAAACAGGACTGTATGTGGATGACTACAAATATTTTAAGCCCCCCTCTTTGGGTAGAGCACTGTCGTAAATAATCTCGCCCGCTACTTAATTGGTAGAAAACTGCGAGGCTCGCTGTTTGTTTATAAATAAGCAGTTTGATCACTATAAAAGTGGTGGACAAATGTTTGTTTAAAATAGGCATTTGGCGAGGTTATTTGCGGGCATCACTCCCGTATGTCGATCGGTAGAACTGCTGACTATCAACGCGATAGTTCTAGGTTCAATCCTCGGCTTGGGAGAGGTGCTAGCCTAGCGGCACCGATGAGTTGTGATACAACGAAACAGGACTGTATGTCGATGACTATATATATATATATATATATATATATATATATATGAGCAAACAGTTAATAAAATATGTTAAAAACACTTTGAGATGAGTTAAAAACATATTTAATTTGAAAAGGAAACACTAGATAAATGGATAATCCTTAATCCGCGGAGTTTCGAAGAAATACTTTCCTTCTCATCAGAGGGTAGGAATTAGCAAAATGCGGGATCGGATTTTGCATGCAGAAGTATTTGATGAAACAACAAGTAAGTCAAAGATCTTACTTGAAAACAAAAAAAGTGAAGCAGAGGGAATATGGTAAAGAAAAAGGCGATTACACACGAATGGATAGTCTGGTGGAAGATAAAAAATCCAGTGACGGTAAAATCCAAATGTAAAATTTCAAAAAAGTTAAAAGAATTTCCATTTGTACAAGTAAAATCCAAGGAGATAACGTAATTGGAAGAAGATGGTCCATAATAATCCAAAGGCAGAAATCCATGGAATAATTCACAAAAAGTGTACAAGAAAAAAAAGAAAAGATTCCAATCATATTAATAAAAGAAAAATAAGATGTGCTTTTAATTCTACTTCCGAGACATAAATATAAATAAGAAAGATCTGGGAAGAGAGAAAAAAATAAAAAATAAAAATTTAAAAAATTAAATTTTAAAAAAATAATGATAAAGTTAAATATAAAATAAAGGGAAACAAAAGTCAAAATGATCCAGACTGGAAATGTTAAAGGCCCGAAAAAATATATAGGGCAAAATAATATAGGTCAACTGAAATGTACAGGTCACTTAAAATAATATCAGCAAGAGTTGTTAAACGACACTAAAAGGAAAATAAAATAAATAAATAAATAAATAAATAAGTAATAAATATATAGAAAATAAAGAATAAATAAATAAATAAAATATAATATAATAAAAAATAAAATATAAAATATAAAATAAAATAAGATAAGGATAAAAATAAAAAAAAATTATTTAAGGGGAGAGGATGGCCGGTATCTGCAAATTTACGAAAAAAAAAATAAAAAAATAAGTAAATTCATATAGTAAAATGACAGTGTGGGTAGATTGATATATTAGATAGATAGGAAAGTTTAAAGAATAAAACAGAAAATGCAGATAAAAAACCGGCCATGCAAAGAAGCGATAAAGAATTAAAATAAATTATAAAGTATTAAGAAGTATGTCGAAAAACTATAAAGTTAAAGAAAAATCTTTATATCTATATAAAGGGTAAAAGTAATAACTATGTAATTTCAAAATTGCCATAATTAAATTTGGACTTATGTTACAGAAAGAGATCAGTTCATTTTTAGAATTTATTATATTGTTACTTTGAGGGGAAGTAATTATAGTTATAGCTTCGGTTGTGCAGAGGCGACATGATTTAGAGCCTGGAGTATAAGACTTAACATATTTTATAATATTCCATTTGATTGAGAAGGGAGTATTGTTAGAGTTAAGTTTTTTAATTAAAGTGGTTAGAGAAGTTCCTTGGTTATTATTTTATTATATATATATATATATATATATATATATATATATATATGTGTGTGTGTGTGTGTGTGTGTGTGTGTGTGTGTGTGTGTCGCCAGTTATCAAGGCTCAGGGGTTTCTTGGTGAGAAGTGTTAACAAGACTTTCAGTTAGACGGTGAACGCCACGAGAGAATTAGAATAAGATATGTGAGATGTGAAAAATATCTTTTAAGAGTAATTTATTATACAAGAGGACGGCTCAACAAGTATTTGTTTACATTAGGCTTGAAGACGCTCATAGTGTAGTCGGTTGAGAAGCAGCCTCGTGCTATTTTGTTCCACATATGGGATGTTCTGTGAAACGAACTTTGTTCATGGAAGCTCCGTTTTATCTTTGGCGAAATCGAAAGAAAATATCATTTCTGTGGTTGTAAATATACCAGTTCTTACTGTGAATGGTTTTCGGGGAATAGGAGTCCTGTAAAACATCTACCATGAACTTACCGGTATAGTAGAGACTAGCAGCGTCGCTTTTGTGCGAAATGTGATGCACACAAGAGCAGAGATCATCCTTTACTAGATTTCGAAGCGGTCTCGTACTCTGTCGAGACAAGAAAAAGTGCTCCGATCGGCACCACGTATAATAATAGCGCTCTAGCTTCTCTGGCGCTCGTCTGGTTAGATATATAAAGTATTATCTTTCAGATTCATTATTATTTTATTTATTTTTTTTTTTTTTGTGTAATACTAATTCCGTTCTTTTCTTTTTTTTTTTTTTTTTCACAGAAAGACAACAGCTACACACATGACTAATCAGCCTCCTTATCATTTTGACTCTTCTGGTTCTACACTTTATATGTCCGGAACTCCGTGAACGAAGGAGAAATTCTTTCAGATATTGTCCCAATCCAGAGTGACTGTCTGAGGAGCTTGGTTTCTTTCACATTAAAAACCGACCTCGTGTCTAACTTCGCTCTCGCGAGGAGACAAGTAAATGGACACAGGATATATTTCGCGAAAATCCAGAATGCTCCATTTTAAAGAGATGGGTTATCCTCCTTTAAAACCCAATCCTTTATCTCACTCACGGGGAGCTGGGAAGCAAATAATAACATACGAAACAACTGATTTCTGTTTGTACATAGTTATGTCCCCTCCCCCTAGTTTTTCGGTCACGTGGTTCGTTTTCTTTCATTTAATTTTATGCGACAAAAACAGCCAGCATATGACCAGCTACACAACATACATCACACATCCAATTTATTCATGACTTAATGAAACATGTGTAATTCTCTCAACATTTTTTTACGTGTAAGGTCACCACTTATCAAGGCCTGGAGACTACTCTAGGATAAAGATTAAATGTTTGGTAGCTGGTAAGACACCATGATCAGTTATGATGGAACTTGGGTAGGACTAGATTATTTAAATGGATAATTCAATAAGAATTTATCCACATCAGATTTGAAGATCATGTTATAGTCAGCTTGGAAGCAAACACACGATACTGTGTTCCACAGATGGTCAGTTCTATGACAAAAACTCTACTAACAGAAATTTCATTTAGTTTAAGGCACAGATAGAGAGTGAGGGAAGCTGTTATCGGTTGCTTCAAGTAGGCGAGAATTTGTTGCTACGTTTTTCGGGAAGGGACAGTAGATTGTTTGCATAATAGAAATATACATAAATCTATATAATTATAAAACTCAAATAACATTGTAACACGTGATGTAATCCACTTTCCGGTTTACGACATCCGGTTGCGCATGCGCGCATAAACATTA
Organism: Euprymna scolopes; assembly: GCF_053919585.1. Lineage (NCBI taxonomy): Eukaryota > Metazoa > Mollusca > Cephalopoda > Sepiida > Sepiolidae > Euprymna > Euprymna scolopes. The sequence goes on along the minus strand of NC_136503.1, from coordinate 12,345,203 downwards.
ACCCATAACAACGTAAACAAATATACACAAATCGCTTCTTTTGCAGATTTTGACCTGTGCACTGAAATATTAACGTTATTATTTCAAAATAATTATTTAACATGGGAAGACTGGGGGTGTTTTGCAACTATTCTTTATTACAGCTATACTGTCGCTATTTTCTTACAACTAAACAATTTTAACCCGTTCACAAACATAAGAACAATTGGAGTAAAGCCAAGACTACTACTACTACTACTACTACTACTACTACTACTACTCTCAATCCGTGCCTTTTTCTTTCTTGCTTCTTTTTTATTTTTTGTTTACATTTCTAGATACAAAATAATTGTGGGAGAACGGTGAATTTGTTGACACTTTTACTAATCTGTTTCAATATTAGTTTTATTTTATTTTATTTATTTAGGTTTTATTTTATTTTTTTATTTTTTGCTTCAGGTTTTATCAATTATTATTTTTTCTTTTAGATTTTAAGTTCTATAGCTAGGTTGAATAATTCAAATATGGGTTTTTCATGCTTATATTTCTCATCGGTAGGTTCATGTGCGTTTTTGCTGCTAAGTGACTTTCGTTGGCGTTCGATTCATAGAAAAATCATGTTTAATTTTCGATTTTTGAGCGATAATTCGGAAAAATAGGTAACTTCACACGAATAGGGAGGATTTTTTTTCATGTTTGAGTGATCCGTCCCTGATTTTTCATTTTAATATACTTTCATAGAAATGTTTCTGTGATGTCAAAAAAAAAACTATTTTCTTTACGTCACAAGTGTCACTCTCATACATGAATTCCATAGCTAATATAACATACTGGCCCAACGGGTCACGGGTAGTCTACTACATTATAAAGATCGATGTTGACCTCGCGCCATTGTTGCTGCAAGAGTAAAATTATACTTTGGTTTGGTTGAATAAAAAATTTAGCAAAGAAAAATATATTCGAATTAATTGGCTAAAAATAGAATTCCAAACAACCGATGATATCAGAAATATGTGCGAAAGCCAAGCGTATAGTTGACATTTTTTTTACAATTGTTTTCTATTTTATAATTGAAGCCCTTCTGTGCATAAAATTGATTGCTGAACCGCTACCCGGGCGTATAGAAAGTCTCCCGCCAATATTGATTGCGAATAAGATGGCGAATGTTAGCCGTACTTTCAGATTTTATCGTCCAACCGAGTGTTGATACTAAAATGTTGTATATGCCTGTTTTACAAGTACTTTAATGGCATGTACTCTGAATATAGCAATTGTGCCTCTTGACGAACATATCTCTGACTAACTTTACAAGCAGCAAAATCCCACCCATTCACTGTTGGAAATCTTTCTACTCTAATAGCTTTTTTGTCTGCGTGCTAGACTTTGGAATTCCCTCCGTTTACTTACTGCTTCTTAGACGGTACAAACATGCAAAAGTTTAAATGTAATGTGAACAAACATCTCTCTGACAGTCCGCTGTAGACATGATCCACAACGGTAGCTCTTTCTGCCCAAGTAACAATACGCATTGTTTGGGGTGAAAAGAGTAAAATACAAATGGAAGACAGGGGGGGTAAGTCCCATATAGTTATGACGTCAGAAGTCAGACGCATAAGCTCCGTCTCTTTTTTTATTACCCTTCAATTGACATGTCGAGATCCGTGTGGTATGCCACTCCCAATAAACCCTGGGGAATTTTAGGGTAAATATTAATACCAAATTGGTGCTAGGGTTCATATTACATGTCTCTTGCCAGAGATAAATTAGAATAAATTAGAATCGGTGTGTTGACAAAATGAAGTTGACGAAGAGAGGCGATGCAACAGGAAGATAAAAAGCAAAATCTACTTCTCCCATTATTTCATTTTCCACTTCCCATTACTTTACCACTTTATAATGCTGAATGTTTAGCTAGGAGGCATCAAATATCATTTTTGTGTCATTTGTATGGGTCTACGAGGGAATCAACCCCCGGTCTTCCAGCTTATTAGCAATTATTCTAATTATCATGGCAAATATCCACTAATAAGTTGAATATAACAGACCTCTAGTTGCTGAGCAGATCTCGAGTATTTTATGGAAATCGATCCAGACAAGGCATGAAGCTACTTGATGTAAGGAGCTAAAAATTATACTTCAAGGTTGAAAACTTGCCAACGATAAGTGTTAGATTGAAATAGATCCTGGCCCGGAAAACAGCAATTTTCCCCTCTTTGTCAGAAACATCGCTTATAGATTGTGAGAAATAAAGGACACAATAAGGGAAGCGAAAGTTACGCAACTGCTGAAAGTAAAGCCAAAGATTCTCTTTCTACTGAGCAGATCTCAAGTTACCGGACAGGTTTCACGTAACCGAGAAGATGTAAAGTAAATTGGCAAACAGATCTCGAGCGAATTAGCAGATCTCAAGTTTCCAAGCAGATCTTGAGTCGATAATTATACAATGACAATAATAGGAGACAGAAGATCTCGTGAGTGACGTCACATAAACATGAGTTTGACAATGGTTGACCTTTTGTCGCAGAATATTGTCGAGTACTACAGGCGTTTAGCAAGAGGCCACTCGAGGATAAAGGTTAAAAAGTGTATAGTAGTCAATGGGACAATATCATAGGAATCGTTAGTAGTGGAAATTTGATAAATTGGATTACTTAAGGTGAACAACTCATCAAGAACTTGTTTACGTTGGACTTGAAGACGACCATATTGTAATCAGCTGGAAAGCAGGCAAACGGAAGAGAGTTTCACAGGTGTGCAGTTCTAAGAAAAGCTTTTTGCATGGAATCTAAATTAAGGTTTAAGCAAGAATAAAGAGTGGGGAAAATTATTGATAGTGTTTCTCGTGAATGTTTGGCGAGGTGGACCATAAATTGGAGCTCAGGCGAGCACTTGCCATGAAAATAACGATAAAGCAGAGACAGAGTTACAACATCTCTTCTGTGAGAAAAAGGTTGCAGGAAGGAGAAATGGACACGCACCCCCCACCCACCAGGCTACGCAGTCTATTTTGAACTCTGTCAAGACAGACTAAGGCCTTCCTAGCAACTCTTGCCCAGATGTGGCCACAATGCTCCATCCTTGGACGTACCTGCTCTTATATAGGTAGAGAATTGCATCAGCAGTGAGATATCTACTGGACCGATAGAAGGATCCCACCATTTTCCAGCGACCTTGGCATCGGATTTGATGTACGTGTTCCATTTCAGATCAAAAGTAACGGTCAAGCCCAGGAGCTTGTCAAGATAACATTCGGTCTGAAATGGGTTAGATAACATTAAAAACGGCAGTTATTAATTTTGAAAATGTATATTTCCAAAACGTCCTTGGCAAAAAGTTGGAAAAAAAAGCGTCGAACTGTCTCTTAGTTTATTAGTATTTATAAATTTGATAAAATCGCGACATTTTTTAGTCGATTTAAAATGAGAAAAATCAAAACAAAAATGAAATTAAAGAGCCTCTTGGGTAATGGCGGATTGATTCAACTTGTCAATAATTTAAAGATGAGGTTTCTTTATCGAATGTGAGGAAGCTTGAGAGTTTGAGGTGTCAATGTTCGATTGAATCTATATTTGATTTTTTTTAATTAGGTCAATTATTATTGAAAACCAAATAGCGGTGTTCACTTTTTCCTTTTGACGCGACATATTCGTTATTTGTCGTAGCAGCTACTGAACTGCTGATATATGTTTGCCCAGGCATAAGTAATTTGTTGCTTTCCATATGTGGAAGGTTGGGTTGTCTCGCGTTTATCTTCTGAGTGATCCAATGCTGTAGGCCACTTCTAATTTGGGAGACTGACGCAAGAAATCAAGTTCAGAGACAGCACTCAAATTATACTGCAGCTGAAATAAACGAGTTTATCACGGTACCTCATCCGACAGTATGCCTATTGAAAACTGAATAAAATACGTAAATAATCAATTGTTTTGAATAGGAGGTGACTGTGATCAAGTTGTTTAATGACACAGACTAATGAGATAGGTGTTCCAAGTTCGAATCCAGCTTAGGATGTTAGCAATCTTCACTTGGTTCCTATTGTAAGTACCCGGTGACTTTATAGAACAAAAATTCCGACCAGAAAAATGTCGGGCAAAAATTAGCAGAACTGCTAGCACTGTTAGCATCAGTATGACAGTATGTATGACAGCTAACATATGCAATTGACCCACCTGGCTGCGCGATGTGACGTCACAGCAGAGACAAAAGGACACACGTGAACGGAGAAGCACATGTTCGACACGTGACCAGAGAAGCGACGGGAAAGCACGTGTTCTAGACATGGCTGGAAAATGACAGCAACCGAATCCCGTAAGTGGCAAGAGCGTCTTAAAAAGACACGTCGATGCGAGAAATGAACTATTTAAAACTAGAGGCAATGCGTTGTTGAAAATATTGTTGTAAATTTGGTTTTCGCTGTAGCGATTGATCTGTTTATCGCTTTCATGTATGTATAACTATGTTTATTGTACTTTTACAAAGATGCATGTTGCTAATAAATATATATACTCTCGCTTGTTGCAGCCGTTTTGACAATAAAACACAGAGACAAATTTTTATCCCATTATTATTTTACCTGTCAGTGGTCGTCGTACGTATCGAACAAGGGTGGTGAAAGGTGGGGTTAAAGTTTACGTATCGAAAGGTAGGGTTAAAATTTACGACAACGTAACCATCGCGCGTCACCCTCCCTTTCTCTCCCCCCCCCCTCTTTCTCTTTCTCTCTTTCTCTTTGTGTTCTCTTTGTTCGTCGGACGTCTTCCTTTTATTCACAAATTCTTTCTTTGTTTTATCCGAAGTCAATACGTGTGTATACAGTTCGACCTGGTCTTTTTTTTTGTTTGTTCTCTGAGGTTGATATGTGCGTACAAAGTCCGATCTGGTATTTTCTTTGTTCTCTTTTAACTTGGAATTTTTGTGTGTGCACTATCGCCAAGATCCTTTATCCAACAATACCATGGATAAATATCTTTAGTTTTAAATTGAAAAAAATCGAGTCGAATTTTTTCCTCTTTCTTTCCTTTATTATTGCGACGCAATCATCGTGTTAACATTAATTACAACGCTAAAAAACCAATGCCAATAATCCATTCAATAGATTCATATAGGATGAATTGTTTTGAATTTATTGATGAGAAATTTGTAATTAGGAGAATCCGTTTCAAAATATTTATTTTCATTAAAATGTTTTTAAAAAAATGTCTTTATGTTTTATACAAAAGAAAAACTTGTAAATTTTGGAATTTGAAAAATTAAAAGCTAGTGAGTTGTTTTTTATGCCCTATAAATTCCAGAGCATATGCAAATTAAGTTGCCCAAAATATATCCGTATATATTACTTTTTTATCAGAATTAGCAGAGGGCGCCCGACCTTGCCATTTGTAAAATACACTTAATACATTTTAATTCGTGCAGCTTTTGTATTTATTATTACAAAACCATTTCTCTATTGAATATATATATATATATATATATATATATTAATTTTATTTATACAAACATTAATGGCTACATATGTGCATACATGTTTCTGTAATCACCCACGTTGGGGGATTACGTCTTCAGGCCAAGAATTACCGTCGAAAGTGATATTTCCACCAAATACATTTTCCTATTTCGTTTATCAAGTTAGCATGCAACCTGGGTGGGAGTCATAACAAACGGTAAAAAGGATGAGTGAGGTCTATTTTGGTAGACACGTTGTTTCATTGGATGTACTTCTAGGAAACTAAACTCTACTGGCTATATATATATATATATATATATATATATATATATATGTATATATATGTATATATGTATGCATATATATTGGGTATAAAGGTTGATAATTGTAAATTATGAATGAGTTTCAAAAGGAAAAATCCAACAAAATCAAATTGAGTGTACGATCGTTTCGAAAACGATATTCATTTGATTAAAATTGACAATAATCATATATTTTTCTTATAAAATATGATACCTTTATGTAAATACGAACTGTAATATATCTCCGTGTCATACTCTGATGTATAGCATATGTCTGTACGTCGAGTTGATATGTAGCTTTACAACATGACAGTCTGCACATCGATTATATATCACCTTGGCTACACAACAAATGGACTCAATAACCACGGCTGGGTTCGAACTCGGTTTAGCCGATTGCTTAGTCAGCGTCGATATCGATTATACGACACGTGACCGCCACACAAGTTTGGCTTTGTGCCATGGCTTAATCAATACCATTAATAGCAAAAGTAATTCCATATATATTTGCAATTATAAATTACTTACCGATATTTGCTAGATAATTCGATATCTTATTAAATAATCATCTGACCTTGGTGTATTTATATCTTACGGTGAGTTTAGAATGAGCCAATGGCAAATAAATGCGAGATGATTTTATGGTACTATTCCTTACAAGTGGCAAGATAAAGAGCGGATAATACAAGCAGTTTTTTTAATCGCTCCAGACTAGGCATGAAGTCTATTGATGTAAGAAGCTAAAAAAAGGGTCAAAAACTAACCAACAATGAATATTAGATAGATAGATTTCAACCTAGAAAACGTCAATTCTTACCCCTTTGTTAGAAACATCACTTATGGAATGTGAGGACTAAAGGACAAAATAAGGGAAGCAAGAGTTACGAGGCTGCCGAAAGTAAACCAAGATCCATGTCCTTCTTTCCTTGCATGTTAAATGCTACTACTAGTTTGTTTATAGGTCGCATGTACCGAATATGCGTCCACAAAGAAGACGGAAAAAATCTCAGACGAAATAGACATATGGACTCATTTGGGGACAAAATAATGACAGGAAAAAAAATCTCAGATGTTATATATAAATTTGAATCGTGAAATAAGTGTGAAAAGTACACGTTTCACGACTCAAGTAAAGGGGGTTATATTTCAAAATTCCAATCGAGGCTTTTAGGAGATGGAAATAGCTTAATTTTTTAAAACTTTTTCCCCCTTTATAGAGTTTTACTGATTTGCTATAAATATATTTTCTTATGTTTTCTCCTGGTTTGTGTTTTTTTATTTCTATTTTGTTATATGTGTACCTATGTAAGGTGGCTAACTGGATTTTAATTTTATGCATTTTTATTATTTTATTTATATACTTACTGGTTATAAATATATTTTCATATATATATATTTTTCCTGGTTTGTGTTTTTATTTCTATTTTTGTTTTCATTTGTGTTACAGTGTAAGGGGTTAACTGGGTTAAAATTTTATGTTTTTTATTTTTTTTATATATTAGTGGTTATAATATTACGTCTCTGTTTATGTATGGATATTTATTTTTTTTGTCGTGTGTTTTCTTTGTTTTTGTTACTTGTTAGCTTGATTTAGTCTATTTCTCTTTCACGTCTACCACAATTAATCTACGCTCCTTTGCGTTTATGTCTCCATTACTTTTCTCTTTATTTTTTATTATATTAAGTTATATTTATCTATTCTTACTGTTTTTTATAATATGAGGTGATCTAGAACCGAGATTAAATTATACAATATTATACAATATATATATGTATGTGTATATATATATATATATATATATATATATATATATATATATATATATATATATATATATATATATAGCCAATGTTTATAACAAAAGGAAACAAAATAAATAAAATAAAATTACCTACCCAGCTCCGTACGGTTAAACTAATCACGCCTTTCTGCGGCCCTGGCCTCTATCTGCAATCCTGTTCTTCCGCCATCAGCAACAATGCTTCAAGCAAACTATCATGTACTAATTATATATATATATATATATATATATATATATATATATATATATAAGCTGAACGTCTGTGTGTCTGTGTGTCTGGTCACGAATAGGCTCCTATATGGTTGACTATTATAGAAAACTGATCACACATAATGATAGAAGATGTATCGAGACACAGGAATGGGTATGTTTGATCTGGCAAAATGATGATTCATTAAAATTGTGGGGTCAGCGTACGTGTCTGGACCACAAAGTATGAAAATAAAAAATTTAAAAGTTAAAAAAAACGTTTACACGTGTTTTTGATACACATAATAATACTTTGATAAGTATGTTTTAACTTAAATAGGGATGGTATAATAACATTCTGAGGTCTGCGTTCGCGCCTAGCCTCCATAGAATGGAAATAGGCACAAACCTTAATAAAGAGTTTTCATATTTATCTGCGTAAGTATACTTTGATAATTATGTTTCAGTTTGAAGAAATATGGTATAGAATGGAAATATGGCACAAAGTTTAACAAGGTTTTTTAATATAGATCCACAAAATATTGTGATAAGTGGTTCAGTGTGAACAGGTATGGTATAATAAATTATGGGGTTTATCTATTTTATTTTTACTTTCATCATATTTTGCTTTGGTTTCGATACCACCAAATTGGAAGCTTTCTCTTTACAACCCTTCATTTTCATAACCTATCATACTTTCATGAATCAGAATCCATTTTCTGTAGGCTGTTTTTGAACCCAGTCAACGACGGGTATATATATATTTATACATATATATATATATATATATATATTTATACATATATATATTTATAAATATATATACAAGCGTGTGGTTCAGTGGTTGAATACGTGGCTGGTTACCTTTAATGCATCTAAAACAAAACTCCTATCTTTACATAATCAACGCTCTGATCCCCATCTGGCATCAATTGAAATGGATGGCTCTCGTCTAGAAGCCCCGTGTTTTGACAAGCTTCTGGGTTTGTCCTTTACTCCTGATCTGAAATGGAACACGTACATCACGTCTGTTGCCAAGGTCGCTGGATCCTTCTACCGCTCAAGGAGATATCTCACTACTGATGCAATTCTCTATCTATATAAAGCCAAGTACGTCCAAGGATGGAATACTGCTGCCATATCTGAGCAGGAGCTGCTAGAAACAGCCTATCCTGCCTTGACAGAGTACAGAATAGACTTCGTGGCTTAGTGGGGGATGACCTTTTCTCTACCCTGCAACCTCTCTCCCACAGAAGAGACGTTGCGAGCCTATCCTTGTTTTATCGTTATTTCCATGGCAGGTGCTCGTCTGAACTCCAATCTCTGGTCCCCCTTCGCCAATGTTTCACGAAAAAACCCCGTCTAGCTGAATCCACTGTGAAAAATTTCCCCCACTCTATATCTGTGCCTAAATCAAAACTTCTTAGAACAAAACTTCTTTCTTAGAACTGCACGCCTGTGGAACTCTGTTCCATCTGCCCGCTTCCCACCTGACTACAACTTGGAAGTACAACGTTAACAAATTCCTAATGAACCGCCCCCTTAAGTAAACACTTCATCAAATCTCCACACGAACGTACTGTACTTGCAATAACCCTTATCCCTGAGTGGCTTCCGGGCCTTGATAAGTAGTGACCACCGTGCAAAAACAAACAAAAAAAAACTGATTGATATAATAATTAAGCGATTGATTTCGCGCTACGAAACAGATATTGTCATGAATTGTATAAGTTAACTGAATTAAAGGAATCAATTATAAGAATGCCAACATCATGAATTTTGGAATATAACTTTTTGTCATTTATTCTCTATGTTGCTCTGTAATTACATTGAGCTTCTTAACTAAGGATTGATATACATTATTAGAAAATATATTTCTACAGATATATATATATATATATTTATATCTGTATATATATATATATATGTGTGTGTGTGAAAGAGAGAGAATGTTTGTGTGAGAAGATAACTCTCAACATATATATATATACTCATATATATAGACTTGAACTTGGTATATAGGATATTTAGACATGTGAAATATTTTTTATTGGTGTTTATCTGGAAAAAACTACTAAGGAATGAAAATGTAAACATTGGAATTTGGGGAGGGGGGGTCATCTAATTTTTCTCTGTCAACTGTTTCACGACTGGCCATGCGCGAATGGTTTACAAGACAGCTGTATCATGTTAAAAATAAGTATGTTTAAAAACACATTTTAATGACCGTGTCAAGCTGGCCTAATAGTAATCGTACTTGATTCACTGTCTTTAGGTTTTGGTTTCGATGTAAGCTCGAGTATTTTTTTTTTACTTATGAAAAGCGAATGTTTCGAAAAAAACATAATCGAATGCACATGTCTCAGTTTTATTCCATTTTTTTCTTTTTTTACTTAATTTGTTAAGAAATTTAACGTTACGTTTCATATCAGGTAACGTACATCTGCCATTATGTATATATATATATATATATATATATATATATATATATATATATACATATATATATATATATACATATATATATATACATAATACGCATAAAGTGCGCTTGAAAGTCAAATCACAACGTAATATAAGGAAAATAAACAAATATTTTACTTGTTTGAAATTTATCACAAATATATTTCAGAGGTATACTCCATCTTCAGTATGTTGTTTTGTTTCTTTTTTTTCTTTTTCTTCTTCCTTGCCATGTTGGAAATTTGAGAAAGAAGTCTGTTTGTAAGGAGCCGTTCGTTGCATCTGGCGGTTGTATTTTGAAATGTTTATATGAACTCTCATTCTTGAATATATATATGTGTTTGTGTCTGTGTGCGTATATATATATATATGATGAAAATAATGGAAATAGTATTCCGACAAAATAGAGAAAAAATAAAAAAAGGAACAAACCGTATTATGTGTTGTGTGTGGGGTCACCAACGTTTCGTCTTATAAATAAAGACGAAACGTTGGTGGACACATAATACGGTTTGTTCCTTTTTTATTTTTTCTCTCTCTCTCTCTCTCTATATATATATATATATGTGTGTGTGTGTGTGTGTGTGTGTGTGTGTGTGTGTGTGTGTGTGTGTGTGTGTGTGTGTGTGTGTAAGATAAGTAAAGGCCCATGCACAGACGTTGGTAACATTCCAAATAAATGAGAAAATAACATCTTAAAGATGCATTGAATGAAGCTGAAATCAAATAAAGCCATAAAAATGGTTGCATAAATACTGTAGGTATTAAAATTGAGTCTGTAGCCAAGATTTTGTGTCAAATAGAGCTTTTATATAAAAATGTTAAAATAAACACAAGCTACAACGTATTTATTTTCGATTATATTATCCCCAAGAATTCGACATCAACAAATTTTTTTGTATACGATCGTTGAATAAAATCTATCATCAAAACCAACACAAAATGCACCACATTTATAAGTCGACAACAAAAAAAAGAAAATATTCTCACGTTTGTATTATTCACCAAATATAAGGTTGGTATAGGAAAAATAGGGGCATATTAATGTTTTTTATTTTTCTTGCGATAGCTGGGGGGGGGGGTAAAACAGTGACGTAACTAATGGCGTCTAAAACGAGATAAATTTTACAAGAATTGTAAACATTTTTAAAAATCTGTCCTTGTTATTTTTATCATCCATGCACCCGGGCAACACCTTGTAGCCCTGCTAGTATAGCATGGACAATTTAATAAATAAATATTTAATCAGCTTTGTGTGAATTTTGGCGTTGATGAGTAGTGACCCATTATTTAAAAAAAAGAAAATCTGTGTACATTAATTTTCTTACTAGTATTTCTTAATTCATCCAGTTGATCTTTAAACTGATGTAAATTTAAACAGTTTTACCGGACTACATATTTACGAACCAGACTCCTTGGAAGTTCCATCGTGTTTTTATATAATTCTGCATGAACCACAGATTATATGTCTACAGTTAAATCACAGTTTAACATAATCATGACTATTCACAGTAAACGCAACAAACAGGTCACCCAATTCATTTATTTAGAGCATGAACTGACTTTCTCCAGTAATCATGAGACGATATTGAAACACAGAATCGGGTTGGGTTAAGCTGTTTTCAAAAAACACGGCACCATTCTAAAATCAACAATGGCGCCGATAACTGTTAAAGTAAAAGTTTATTTAATTTGTGTTCTTCTCAGTAGTTTTGTATGAACTTGATTGTATCACATGACTAAACAACTAGCCAATCAAATTGAGGTGTTTCAAAATTACGTAATGCGTTTCCTATATGATAAAATCAAAAGTATAAACTTTTTGGCTATGTCAAACGATCAACCATTGGCCTGTCAAATTTATGCTTTGAAGGTATGTTAGAAGGCAAAAGAGGCAGAGGAAAGCCAAAGAGAAAGTGGAGAGAAAATGTTTTTGATTGGACATCCCTTAACAGTTGGGCGTCCATTAACCAACTTGCCCTGGATCGGAAAGAATAGTGAAAAATAAGTTATGTGGGTTCGTAATCCGCACCGGAAGCGGAAGATGAGATTCATGGTGATAATTCAATGTGAAAAATCATTTCTTGGAAATAATATCCGTGCAGATCAGTAATATTAAAAAAAATACCTCTCATTCTTTCTGTAAAAAATAATTGCCATCTCAGCTAAATGTTCTTGGAATAAATAAAATCAATGTGCTCTCCTCTCTATTTATTTCAATTTGTAGCAGCTTAATCTCTACGTACATATAAAATACACTTTGTCTGTGGGATTCAGTTCGTTCCGTATGGGCTCTAAAATGGCTGGGCAGATTTTTTTTTATATTCTCACGAAGCTACTTGATGTGTCTGGGAGTGTTCTTAAATAGATTTTTCATCAGAATTCTTCCAATAAAGAAATACGATAATCAAAAAAAAAAATCCGACAAAAGAAGAGACAGTCCGATTTGGACCAAAGTTAAGACATTTATACAGTTTAACATCATAAGTGCATTTGAGAAGTTTTATCACCGCACAAGCAGACGAGCACGCTGTACAAAATCAACATTAGGGTTCCTGGTAAGACAGAGGCGCGTCCGAAATGAATGTTTCTGTTTAGAGCACAATTGGACGATGATAGTTTATCAAATCGACAATAGGTTCTCTACAGTGCAATTTAGACTAAAATGTATTGTGAACTAAGTCACTGTGGGAAAGTATGTGAAGCTTTCTTCCGGTGCATCGTGGTGGGTCTTTGACTGGAGCATGCAATCAATCAATTTGATTGAAAAGTGTGCAGTTTAACCGATTTCGGTGTCAATAAACTATTGGAAGTGTGGAACACTCATCTATCCTAATTCAATCGCGGGCAACGTCGGGTCCCCCTACTAGTTCTTTTTTAAACGATAAATCTTCTATGTGATCTTGATAAGACATGCGATAATTTTCAGCTAAATATTTTTGCACATTGATATCACCTGTGTGTGTGTGTGTGTGTGTGTGTGTGTGTGTGTGTGTGTGTGTGTGTGTGTATTTAAATACGTACCGGTTTAGTCGAGGGACGACATGATTGAATATCGGAACAATTCATTTTGAAATGAGCAAAGGCGGCATTGTTTACCTAAAGGTATCGAGTTAATCTCAAATTATCATACTTGCTGATCGACTTATCTCATCGTTTTTAATAGAGATGAGGTGATAATGTAAGAGCATGGAATTATTTTAGCGTATTATTATATAGAGTAGCAGACCTGTGGAAATTCCACGGTTGTATATTTTTATCGATTTGCAAAATTTACTTTTAATAACAGTATCTTTTTTTTTTACTTGCCTCCCCGTAAGGGCAGAGTTAGACACAAGGTCAGTTTTTAATGGGGGGGGGGGAAACTAGCTTCCCAAAAAAGGACACTCTGGTCAGTAAGAAAAATAAAAAATGTATCAGTCATGATGGATTTCTCTTCCATTAACTGAGACTAAAATATGAAGTGAAAAAATTGAAGTGCAGCATCAGAAAAGATGGTATTTATTTGTTTCCTCACGAAAGCAAATTAGACACAAGGTCGTTTTTTAATGTGTGGGGGGGAAATCTCCCTCAAAAAGGGGAGCACTTTGGCAGTGTCCAAAGTAATTGTCTCGTTATATAGGGTTGCCCCTACATTGACCAAGGACCAATTGATTAAGTGAAGCATCAGAAAAGATACTACACGTTGATCCCAGCCCGAAGGCCAAGAATCTTTTTTCTATTTCTATTAATAACGGTATTTCTCTTAAAGTAATTAATGTATATAAGTTGTTTTTTTTTAATATAAAGTAAAAATTTCTCGGAGAATATTTATTAACTCAATATATGTATAATTTCTCTTTCTTTGTCTATTCTTTCAAATTTTTCTCAGAAATAACTGAGCCGATCTAACTGAAATTTTGTATTTACCTTTATTATGATAAGATGCAGCTAAGTATTACAGCATTCGTTCGCAGCACAGTTAGGGATTAAAAAGGGTTAACGGAATTAATATTTTAGTTCCACTTTTCTCAGAAACTACTCGGTCGATCTGGCTGAAATTTTGTACGGGTATTTATGAAAAGGTACAGCGAACTAAGGATTAAAGTATGTGTTAGATGCACCATAAGGGATTAATAGGATTAAAATTTATGCAAAAAAAAAAAAATGAGTACTAATGTAACTGTATTCAAACATCAATTTGGCATAAGCACTTATTCGAATCAACGGGTAATAACTTTTGCTCGTTTTTAACGGGCCAAATTGCCATTGTATGGAGTATTGCTGTAATATTTGGGCTGGTGCATCTGCTACTAGTCTCTCGCTCCTTGACAAGGTTCAAAAGAGAATCGCAAATCTGATAGGCCCTGAACTGGCATCTAAGCTTAAGCCCCTGTCCCATCGACGAAACGTTGCATCCCTCTGCCTGTTCTACAAGTATTTTAATGGTGAATGCTCTGACGAACTGCAAGCACTTGTGCCCCCACGACGTGAACACCCTCGACAAACCCGACAGGCTGCTAAATCCCACCCCCACACTGTAGAGATCCCTAGATGTAAAAGATCTTTCTACTCCAGTAGTTTCTTCCCCAGAACCGCTAGATTTGGAATTCCATTCCGGTTCCCTGCTTCCCCAACTGTACTGACGTGCAGAAGTTCAAGTGCAATGTGAACCGACATCTTGCTGCCCAAATCCCTACATAGTACGCCAGCAGTTGTTGCCCCTAATAGTAGCCCCCTACACCAAAGTGGCAATGTGCCTTGTTTGGGATAAAAATGTAAAAAAAAAAAAGAAAAATGTCAATAACTTTTACGTCTCTTTCTTCACACCCTAACAGATAAATGAATAAAACAAATGCCATTTTCTTTACTATTTTATTAAAAACTAGCATCCCTCCAGGCTTTGCCCGGTCCTAAAATACACGCCTAAATATTATAATTTAATTCCTACAGAAACTGAGGCATGTGCATGCAAGTATTATTTTTTCTAAACAATTCACTTCCTGTAAGTGAAAAAGAAAAAGAAAATACTCGAGCTGAGATCGAAACCAAAACCCAAAGACAGTGAGCCAAGTACTATAATCGTTAGACCGGTTTAATACGATCTTTAAATAGTGTATTATACCTACTTATTTTTAACATAATGAATCTCTCATGTACACCATCCACGCATGCGCATTCGTGAAACAGCAAACAGATAAAAACACGACTACCCCCACGTACTAATTTTTCAATTTTGACCCCTTAGCAGTTTGTTTTTCCGGATAAGACCCGATCAAAAAGTTTTTCGTATGTTTGAATATACCAAATTTCAAATCTGTAGATCAAAAATTTGTTGAGTATATAGGTTGAGAAGTGTCCTCATACACACATTCTCGCTTTTATAGATTAGATTCAATCCAACAAATAATCCAACTCATTTGTACATTATCGTTTCTTCGTTTTAATAAGACCGTTCTAGCAGAATAGAAAAACAGGAATTTAGAATTTTGATCGAAATTATCTCAGATTAGTGATATACCAGAGACGTTACGCAAGTAATGCTTTCAACTATAGATTAATTGTAATAATTATACGTTTATAAAAATTACAGTAAAATAAAAAGAATGCAAAATGTTTTTAAACCTGATTATGTCGATGGGGCCACAGAATTTGATTTGAGATATATTCATTTAAGAATTAAATCTTTATATATCTTAGTTAATTTTCAACTGTGTCATTTTTGACGACTGGGCGGTATTATAGAGAGTGGAATGATAAAGTTATCGCCCTAGAAAAGACGACATGATTCCATTTCCGTTTGATGAAAACAAGTTTTCTTTTGTTATTGTTGTTGTTGTTGTTGCTGTTGCTGCTGCTGCTGCTGCTGCTGCTGCTGCTGCAGACTATCTACTAGTTGGCCAGTTGTGTATAAATCCCAAGAGTGATAGGAGCCTTCTATCCTGTTTGAATATGACTGGATATGACCTTAAACTATATCCGATAGTGAGGCCCCAGCTTGCGGGCTTTGAGGAGTGTGGAGCCACCCTTTAATTGTCATTGCTCCCAGGTCCACTCTGACCCGGACTGGTAGTACCTTTTAGGGTCCCAAGTATGAATAGAAACCAACTTAAAAAAAAAAAACAAATATACTCTATTAAAAAATTGTTCTTCAAAATCACTGAATCGGCATTAAATAACCTGAAAAGGGTTGATATAACGTAAAACAAAAACAACCAACCAACCTGTTTGAAAGTGACATACTGTTCAACGAACGAGATGCGCCGCTGTATAATTCATGTTCTCTACCAATCCAAGTTATGACAACAAGATCATTGCCAGCACTCTTAAAATGCATCGCTGGATAGCCAGGAAAAACAGAGACGTGTCCAAGGTGATGAAATAAAGTTTCCGGGCACGGTTATGGTCTTTGGTGTAGTTTCAAGTGAGGGCCACATCATGCAACATCACATCTTCGAAATTGGCTTGAAAGTCAACACCAAAATGTACCTGGATGTACTGAAGAGTATGGTGAAATCAGGTGGCCGCTGGCAACCCCTAGGTGTGGCAGCAGGACTCGGCGCCTATTCACAAATTCAAAGAGACCCATACGTGGCTTCAGAAGGAGTGCTACAATTTTGTAACGTTCTTTCACTTGCCCCCGCTCCTCCCCGACATGAAACCGCTGCACTACTTCGTTTGGTCATACGTAAAAAAACATCACCAACATGACCTCCCACATAAGCAAGCTTGATCGCTGCCATCTGCCGAGTATTCGCCGAGCTCTCGCCGGCGCTTGTGGAAAAGGGATGCTCCCAGTTCCGGGCCCGTATCGAGGCGGTGATTGAGGCTGAAGATTGCTACATTGAATAGATATCAGCTGTACTTCATAATCAAGATACCTGGATTGATTATTTTTCAATAAAAGTTTTAAAATAAAGCTGTAGTGTTGTTTTGCTTCGGGAGAAAATTTTATCGTTCCACCCTGTATATTTTAATGGGTGTGAAACATGATCGCGTATGTACGAACACAAGATTCCTTGGTATATTCTTATAAAGATGTTACTAGTTTACTCCAAATTTAGTTAA
Organism: Euprymna scolopes; assembly: GCF_053919585.1. Taxonomy (NCBI): domain Eukaryota; kingdom Metazoa; phylum Mollusca; class Cephalopoda; order Sepiida; family Sepiolidae; genus Euprymna; species Euprymna scolopes. Next base: position 12,327,978 of record NC_136503.1, on the reverse strand, counting down.
TTCTCAGAAAATTTTTAACTTTATATAATACGCCGATATAAAAGCTTCATTGGCGCCGAAAAATACGATAATTTTTTTTCTCATTTTTTTTTTTTTCTTTTCTTGTTTCTATTATAGGCTTTCATACATTTTAATTCTGAATATTATCCGCAAGGGGGAGACACAAATAGCATCTATTAATAATCCTCCCGCTGGGAAATTATATTTAAGCGAATGTTTCTAAAAAAAAAACAAAGTATAACAAAAATCTAGTCCATACCCCCCCAAAGTAGATAATTAGATCGAAGCAGACCAATAACATTCCAATTTGAAAAATAATTCTATTCCCTTGAATCCAACCATGACCTTTTGACCTGTCCAGTTAGCTAATAGAGCGTGAACATTAATTAGCTCTTCTGTTTGGTGCTCGTGCTTGCTCGCCTTCCTAAAATAGAACGAAAATGGTTTTATTATTATTCTTATCTTTGATCTGGCGATAGTTCTTTGCACGAGAGCAAAGTACATTGCGGTGAGATTTGATCATTCAAATCTCTAGAAAAGTGCATTGCCGTTATGATTGACCCTGAAGAAACACCGGATGTGCCTCGTCATCGTTAGTTTATACATTTACTGAGATTTTTTTTTGTTTTTTGTTTTTCATTTAATCTCATTTAACTTACATCATATATATATATATATATATATATATACATATAGTAGTACGTAATAAAATATATATATATATTGCACTTAAGCTACCTACATATTGAGCACTGTTGAAGTAAATACTTAAAGTTTACGCATAAATTTATACCTTCGTATATAAATTCATGTGATTAAATTAATAATCACACACACACACATATACATATATATATTAGAGATGGGAAGGCTCCATTATTTTTCCCGATTCCGATACAATTATCGATTATACACTAAATTTCTGAATCCGATACAATTACCGGTTCCTATTCTTTATAAATTTCTAAATATTTTACTATAAAATGGTTAATTTGTCTCAAATACCATAAAACATATTTTAAAAGTGCATGTGTTTTCTCAAATGTAAAACCACACTTGTGAGGGGAGGGTGATCTATCGATATTGATTTTACTGGAAGTTTTAATCAATGAATATTTATTAAACTTACCAAGTGGAAGGTTTTTTTAAACAAAATTAAATAAAAAAAATAGATATAATTAAATTATTCGTTTTTTGGCACAAAAAAAATAAACACAACTTTTTTCCGATTCTGTTATGGTTAAATGGTAATAAACGAAGGAACACAGGATTTTTAGGAACGAAACATGTATTCACATAAATTACAGGCAAAGTCGAGTTGAGAATACCATTCTACACGGTAGTTCGTTTGCACACGTTCAGCATGGTCGCGTGCCAATCTAAGACTGCCGGGCACCGGTACTCGATACCGGAAGTGACGTCATGAGATAGTCCCTTAATCCCATGGAGGGCGTCTCCGACAGATTCCTATACCGATTCCAGTACCACTAAGGGTTCGGATTTCCCCGATTTCCGATTACTTGTCCCACACACACACACACACACACACATATATATATATATATATATATATATATATATATATATATATATATATATATATATATATATATATATATACGTGTACGTCTATAATTTTATTGGCATTTTGTGTCATTAAAGTGTATAAAGAAAAACGAATCATTCAGCTTAATAATAATAATAATAATAATAATAATAATAATAATAATAATAATAATAATATTTGTATGTATGTCATTAAAAACTGACGCTACACCAGATAAGCAGAGAGGGTCAAGAAGATGAAAAGACTGAGGAGAAAAAGCACTAACCAGACCTCAGCTGGATAAGTGCAAAGAGGACTTGGGGAGGCTTTTTGCCACCCGAATTCCAGTGAAGACTAATAGCCGCCGCCAACGAGAAATCGATGGTAAGAGGCTGTTGCGATAACGCAAATTCACCTGCATAGATTATCAAAAGAAGTGGAGAGTACTTAAAATCTGGGAGACTTGTTGTCACACAGACTTCAGAGAACGCCATAAATTGTTCTCAAAGAAAAATCTTAGATGATGGCCTGTGTGATTACTCCTAGTGAGTAAATAATAATAATAATAATAATAATAATAATAATTATTATTATTATTATTATTATTATTATTATTATTATTATTATTATTATTATTCTCATTTCGTTTGCCAACGTCTCCCTGAAAAGAGATGGGATTCATTTTCAGAGGACTTACCCCAATCTCAAAACCAGGTGCTTCAAAGATCAAGGGTTTTCCTAAGAATATTGGTTGTACCTACAATAGCAGAGGTTTTTCGAATGTCCGTCTCGATGACTTGATACTACTCCTAGAATAATAACTACAACCGGGATTATTTGTGTTTGAACCCGTGTATGCGTCTTATCTCCAACGTCAATGCAGTATAATTGCTCCACTTCTCGTTATCCTTCTCTTTCACGTTCTTGTCCCAACATACTGAGAAGTCTACAATTTGAAAGTTTTTTGAGACATCGTCAATGACGACCAAAATCTGGACGATTATGTTCCAATTGTTTGATTGTCATAACACTTTTATCTCACCATACCTGTACATTGCCATTCTCACTTGTTCTCACTTCATCAGACACCTCCTCGAACCACTTTCCAGAACACTTCACCCCAACCTTCTTACAAACCTCCCAGTATGTTCGAAGTCCATGCGATCATGCAACTACTCTCTCTAGGCCAATCCGCTACACCCTGCTGCAAAGTGCATAACCGACTTTGAACTTTTCCACACATCTGACATTCTGCAGTAAAATCCTCTCCCAGAACCACTTGTTTGAACAGTCGCGTTCCTAATGCCTACTCTTGTGCTGCATTAACAAAAGCTTCAGTACTCTTAGCCAGACACCCAGCCCTAAGCCTTTGCCATGATCTTTTATCTGCTACATTCTGGAAGAAATTTCCGTGCATTTTCTTCCTGTCCAGTTCCTCTGCCCTTTCTCTGTCCATACGTTTTACATACTCAGCCTTCGTCTCACAAACCTCCACTTCATTGACCACAACCTTGAGCATCGACTCCTCACTTCTAACCACATGATCCTTCAACGACATCTCCTCAGCTCTTACACAATCTTTTACACTTACCAATCCTCTCCCATCTTTCCTGTTTTGATACAGCCTAGCTATGCTACTTCGAATGTGGAATATATCAAATATTGTTAAAACTTTTCTTGTTTTGATATCCATGGTATGCAACTCCTAGTTAGACAATTCTAAAATTCTCGCACTGTACCTCAAAATACTGACTGCCCATGCATTCACCGCTTTCATCAGGTTCCCCCATATAATTTCGACTTTGCAATTAGTTTCACTCTTCTAAGATACTCCTTCCTGACTTTCTCTTTCATCTCTCTGTTCATGATGCCTACACCCTCGGGCACTCCTAAATTCTTATACCCCGTTTCTTCTATTTCTTTCATAAATTTTCTATTTAGGAAAACTATTCCATTTGAATATACTTTTGCTCTACTTTTTATCACCAACACCGCACACTTACTAATCCCAAATTCCATCTCGACGCTTTTCGAGTATCCCTACGAGCTCTACCAGTTTCTCCATTTCATTCTCATTTTTAGCAATTATCTTCAGTAGATGGCGAAGCGTCTGCCACCAGACCCAAAGCTATACCCCAGCTTCTCTAATAATAATAATAATAATAATAATAATAATAATAATAATAATAACGCGACATGATATGTATATTAATTTTTAATGATGCTTTTATTTGATATATATAAATTATGATAGGAAATGTATTTGAAAGCAATTACACTGATTTTTCAGAAATTGACGCAACCGATCGAATTTTAGACAGATATATGCCGATAGAGAACAGAGCAGAATTGTTATCTGTTGAATCGTCTTGTGAGCTAGCCCTATCGACAATTATAAGTGTGCATGTTCGCTCAATTATTACGAAAGCTGTACAAAACGCCTACTAAAATGTGTAGTATTTTATTCTCTCTCTCTTTCTCTCTCTCTCTCTCTCTCTCTTACACACACACACGCACATATATATATATATATATATATATATATATATATATATATATATATATATATATATATATATATTAGCAAAGTGAATCGACGTTGCCTGGGATTGAATGATGATGATCAACGAATGTTTCATACTTCCATATTTTTATTGTCATCGAATTCGAATTTCAATCAAACCGATTGATTGCCTGCGATCGTTGGAGACCCATCGAGTTGGTTTGGGGGGAAGCTTCACATGCCTCCCTGCATTGACTTAGTGCATTATACACTGTAATCCACATTGCATTGTAGAGAACCTATCGTTGATTTTATAAAATCATTTTTATATATAATGGCTTGAATAAAAGTTTCAAATCCAAACGTCAAGTATCATACTTCAATTGTGCTCTAGATAGAAATATTCTTTTCGAGCACGCTTATGTCATATCAAAGAGTTTAGTGTTTCTATTATATGCCTGTCCTTAATGCTTGTGCGGTTTAAGTTTAAAATGAAAAAAGTCAAGTATCATGGTTCAATTCTACTCTAAAAAAAACATTCATTTCAAACGCTCCCCTGCCATATCAAAAAGCACATTGCTGATTTTATATGTTAGGCTGTATAAGGTGTTAACTTTGGTCAAAATCGCATGTTTCTTCTTTTATCGGATTATTTCGATTATCGATTATCAATACTTATCGAAGATAATCCGATAAAAATATATCTAAGAACGCTGCCAGATATATCAAGTACCTATGTGTGATATTTCATAAAAATCGGCCCAGCCGTTTTCGAGTTCATATGGAACGAACTGACATACACAGACAAAGTTCGTTTCATATAATAGAGAAACAAGTTTCTATATTCCTTGTTTTGGAACAATAAAATTTGCATACTATTCCCCGATGTTGAGGTTCTATCTCGAATACTGAATATTTTTTATAATAGGAATGAATCTATAAATCTATAAATATTATGTGTATTTCCACTTTGAATATATATATATATATATATATATATATATATATATATATATATATATATATAAGTGAACGTGTCTCTGTGTGTGTCTATGTTTGTGTACATTTCCCTACGCAATAACTCTGTCAATTTTAAGTCTACAAACTCGAAATTTGATATACAGGGTACTAAGATTTGGGAAAATCTTTGTGCTCGGTTTTCGGTTAGAAATTTGGCTGTTAAGGGGTAAAGTTCAACGATTTAACCTTTGAGAACTCTACCAAACTCCTCCGCCAATTTGGGGTCTAAACTCTTGAAATTTTAGATATAGGTTCCTTGGACATGGATCTAACTTAATAACTTGATTTCAGCCAATAAATGTTTAGGGGTCATAATAGGGGTCAAAGTTTTAAAAAGTTGACCGCTTTTTTTTTTTTTTGCTCAACATGCACGTCCAAACACTCGAGCAACTCCGGGCTGAAATGCTAGTATATATATATATATATATATATATATATATATATATATAGAGAGAGAGAGAGAGAGAGAGAGAGAGAGAGAGAGAGGGGGAGGGAGAGAGAGAGAGGGAGACAGACAGACAGACAGACAGAGTGAGAGGAAGAGGGAGAGAGAGAGAGAGGGGGGGTCCACTTATAAGTAGCCCAATATATCTAATTCTTCTCTAATAATTTTTTTCAGGTTAAGCAGCCCACTTAAAAGTAGTCCGATCTCTCTAATTTTTTTAACGACCAATTGACACCACAAGGCAAAATGCAATTCTTTTTCCAACAAGATGGCACTACATGTCACACGTCTCACAGATTACATATTTACGGAAGTGAGAACAATACGCAAAGGGTTACGGCTACCACGTTCCACGGACTTGTCAGCATGTGATTTCTATCTTTACGGGACTTTAAAACAATAAGTTTATGCAAATAATTCTCACAATTTAGACAAATTAAAGTAGAACCTTACCAACGCTATCAGGAGAATCACTAGAGAAGATCTACAGGCAGTATCTACAAACGTTGTTAAATGGGCCCAGAAATACATAGATGTCTACGGGGAGCACTTTCAGCATCTTTTATAACATTACAGGTAATTTAAACAATGCTACATATAATTTAAACAATACAAGAATGTTCTTCCCGACGACTACATTTTCTGGCTACTTTTAAGTGGTTCACCCTGTACATTATATATATGTGTGCGTGTGCGTGTGTGTGTGTGTGTGTGTGTGTGTGTGTGTGTGTGTGTGTGTGTGTGTGTGTGTGTGTGTGTGTGTGTGTGTTACAAACTGATATGGTAATTAAACTATACAGGATTTTCCGCGTTTCATCCTCATTAAATGGCATTTATGTTATTGCGTGGTTTTTATAAAATAACGTGCGTAATAAACGCGCGATCATCGGCTGCGATAGATGCCTGCCTGAATAACAAAGAATCTGCTTGGTTAACTAGCAATCTCAGCACCACGTGAATATATAAGAGCAAGCAGTAACATTGATTCTATGCCAAAGTCTGACGAATCCTGAGGAGAAAGAAACGTTGACAATTATGCGTAGTTTAATTGCCATATATATTTTCAAAACTTACTATGCAGTTCTACGTATTGAACACAGTTGAAGTAAATACTGAAAATTGATAATGAAATAATATATATTACACTCAGACGGGCGTTCCAAAAGTAATGTCTCGTATTATTTTAAATTCAAATCGAATGGATCAGAGGGGATTGCAAATTTTATTAGGATGATTAAACTTATGCATTCATGACTTAAAAGTTCCATTTATCTGTTGCAGATATTGATGGTTGGAGAAAAAGAATGCAACCTTTGTCATGCGTCAGAAGCAGAGACGCGTTAGTGAATTCCTGGCAAAAGTGCGTTGAGAATGTAAAAAACTAAATTCTGAAGCACTAATTATATAATATATAATAATTATTCATGTACACATATAGGCACTAGTGTTTCCTGCTTACGCAATCATCGGTGTATGGGGTCACAATTCCTGCAGTTCATCAGATCTGAACCCAGCCACGAAGCTACTTTTTGCTTCATTTGCTTAGGGCCATCAATACATTATATATATATATGTTTTTTTTTTATTACCGTTTTAGCTGTTTGGTTACATATGGTTCAGATGTTGGACCATGTTTACGATCCAATAGCCTCATCAGACCTTACAGAACTGGTTGTTAGTATTAGGAAGAAGTCTTTTAGAAGAAATACGAAAGAAAAAGAGAAAAAATGTGGGGTTGAGGTAGGAGATAATAAGGAGGGAGGAAGACGGGTATTGACAATATTTCAGATTTGAGAGTAAAGATATATTAGATTGTATTTTGTGTGGGGGTAGCAGATTCAGGTAGGCGTGGGTGGAGATATATTGATATAGGGAGGGGGAGAGAGGATGGTAAATAAAAGAAAAAAGGAAGGGGGTAAGAAGAGGAGGGGGAAGTTTCAATTTTTAGTTTTAACTTTTAACTACCTTTTGTTTGTTCAGTAAGGTATATTAAGTAGATTAGAGAGAGAGAGGGGGAGGGCTAGAGGGAAAGAGAGGGAGAGCGAGAGGGAAAGAGAGAGAGAGGGAAAGAGAGAGAGAGGGAAAGGGTTAGTGTAGATGTCATGTTTTTGACAGGTACAGGGTTCATTTAAAATTTTCGTAGTCGCTATACGTCGACTTGTCCATTTCAGTTTATAATGTTTTTTTTATATATATAAGTTAACGCACGCGCAAATACGCATACATACATATACATATATATGTACATTTCTACACATCCATATACAGACACATGCGCACACACATATATATAAACAATGTATATGCAGGCATACATGGATCCATATGCAGACATACATACACACAACTCTTATACACATATATATACTCACAAATATATATAGACACATATACATATACACCTATGTATATGTATATATGTATATATATATTTGTGAGTGTATATATGTGTATAAGAGTTGTGTGTATGTGTATGTATGCCTGCATATGGATCCATGTATGTCTGCATGTACATTGTTTATATATATGTGTGTGCGCATGTGTCTGTATATGGATGTGTAGAAATGTACATATATATGTATATGTATGTATGCGTATTTGCACGTGCGTTAACGTATGTATTATAAAAAAACAACCCATTGTAAACTGAAATGGGCAAGTCGACGTATAGCGACTACGAAAATTTTTAATTAACTCTGTACCTGTCAAAAACATGACATCTACACTAACCCTTTCCCTCTCTCTCTCTCTCTCTCTCTCTCTCTCATTACCTCTCTTTCCCTTTAGCTCACCCCTCCCTCTCTCTCTCACACATCATCTTAATATACTTTACTGAACAAGCAAAAGACAGTAAAAATTTAAAACTAAAAATTGAAACTTCCCCCTCCCCACTTCCCCCCATCCCTTTTTCTTTTCTTTACCATCCTCTTGCCACCTCCCCCTCCCTATATCCATATATCTCCACCCACGCCTTCCTGAATCTGCTATCCCCACACACACAATACAATCTAATATATCTTAACTCTCCAATCTGAAATATTGTCAATACCCGTCTTCCTCCCTCCTTATTATCTCCTACCTCAACCCGTTTTCTTTTTCTCTTTTTCTTTCGTATTTTTTCTAAAACACTTCTTCCTAACACTAACAACCACTTCTGTAAGATCTGACGAGGCTGTTGGATTGTAAACATGGTCCAACATCTGAACCATATGTAACCAAACAGCTTAAACGTAACAAAAAAATAAAACACATATTTGCTCTGCAATAGTATTGAGCACTCTCTTCAGGTTTTTACTAATTACCAGTTTTACCATATAAGTTTTGTGGTTAAATTTTAAATTCTGTAAAAACAACATATAGACACATATATTCGATTTAAGAATTTATTGTTTGACAAGGAATATATATAAGGGGTTATTTTAATTTCCTTAATCCATGGATTTTCAATAATGGCACATATCATCAGAGGAAATGACATGCTGTTAGCAAAATGTTCAGTTCTGAATGATATGAGTCATTATTGAAAATCCATGGATTAAGGAAATTAACATAACCCCTTCTATATATTCCTTTTGCCAAACAATTAATTCTTAAATCGAATATATGTGTCTATATGTTGTTTTTACAGAATTTAAAATTTAGCCACGAAACTTATATATTGCTCTATTCTTAAATATTGAGCTTTTCCTTTTTAGCTAGGATCACCTTGAAAGTATTACTTCAAGTAATATCTATCAGGATTTTTCATCTGAATTCTATCAGTGTCTTATTTTGCTTATATATCTATATATATATATATATATATATATATATATATATATATATATATAGAGAGAGAGAGAGAGAGAGAGAGAGAGAGAGAGAGAGAGAGATGGAGAGAGAGAATATTTATTAACAGATACGTGTTTCGCCGTGTGTCTGTGTGTGTGTGCATATATATATATATTTCAGTTTTATCATTTCGTTCTAGTTGAGGATGGGGCATCCTACCGAATGCCAAACATTCACCCACTATCTAATCATTCCAACCGAGAGATGTTTTTTAAAATTCTAACCGTCCTTTAAGTGCAATTGTTCGAATCACTCTTGCACTTGGTTCACCGTGTATATATCCGCACGTGTGTGTTTATGTATGTGTGTTTATGTATGTGTGTTTATGTATGTGTGTTTGTTTTGTCAAATTCTAATTTTAGCTGGTGAATTATTTGCCTGTCATTTGGATTTGTCTTCTAATAATAGATAGTGAGTGACCATTATTTTGCTGGTAATTATAAATTCATGGTGTTTGCCAACGGATTCTTAATTAATAATCACCATGTTAAAGATAAGATTCGAAGCAGGAATTGTTGTAGGTGTGGGGAGGGAGAGTTCGATGCACGATGCTATTATTAGATATTTTTAATGGTTTTATTTCGACCCACGAGCGACCGCGTAGTCATCGTTGAATTAATCCTTTATTTTTAGAAAACGAAATGACGCGTCATTCATCTGAAACATGTTGAATCAGATTCTTCCGAATAAGGATGTTTTCACGGGATATTTAACTCACTGGCAGTCTCCACTCAAAGGAGACCACGACGTTAGCTTTTTATTGTTTTTGCAGGGAGATAGTGATGTGCTTTTGTATAAAATGTCTGTTATTCTGAAATGGTCACTCCCCTGGTACTGACCAGACTCAACGTCGCTTAACTTCGGTGGTGCTAACGAAAACCAGTGCGCCAATATGATTACGCCGTGCATTTTTTGTAGTTAAAATATTACTAGATTTCTTTGGCTAGAAGCAAAGCGTAGTATATGTTTGGATAGTACAATTCATCTTTTTTATCTTTAGTCAATAAAAGAGAAATCTTTCTAGATTTTTTTTTTTTTTTGTCCCAATCCAGAGTGTCCCTTATGCGTTAGCTGAATTTTCCCTAACATTAAAAACCGACTATTTTTAACTCTGTTTTCTGATGGAAGTTAGAAAATAAAAATGCGATAGTCTTACACTATCGCTTGCCGGGGAGGGTGTCTTGGTTTGTCCGTATCGTGGGGACGTTTCTGGAATTACTATTAACGCCCTGAGCATGATACTCAGCTCCCCAAGTATTAAACACAATACCGAACGATAGGAACATCCCCTTTACATGAAGAGGTTGATATGCCGTCGACTACGTGTGCTGGTGGACCTTATCAACACGTTCTCGGGATCATCACTGGCAGGACCGCTGGAATTGAGGATTTGTATAAAATAAACAACAAAGGCATTTTCTTTTAAAAATAGGAATTTTTATTTAAAAAATTGAAGAATTTTAACGCGAGACCCATTCACGACAAAGTCAAGATTCCAACTTTTTGCGACTGTTCGCGGCGGTATCCCGATACCAACTGAATTACAATTATTTCCTCGTGGAAAATATAAAAAAAGAGATAAAAAAGAGGAAGGAAGGGAGACAGAGAGATGTATGTATAAATATTTTATTCTTATTTACTTGCCTGCCCACGAGGGCAGAGTTAGACACCAAGGTCGGTTTTTAATGTAGGGAAGGAACAAAAATAAAAATTGTCTCAGTCATTAAGGATTTCTCCTCCACTAACCGAGGACAAAAAATTGAAGTGTAGCGTGAAGATCGCAAAAAAGAAAACGCGACATTCGAAAAGACAGAGCGGGCAACACATCTTGGTACAGAATTATTCCACAGGTGTCCAACATGAGGGACATATTTCAGAGTTCGGATCCGTCTAACAAGCCATCTTCAAACTCACAGAACAATTGCATTATCACGGCCACCTTCGCAAGCGATAGACGAACATCATAACAGATTGAAAACATTCTTCCACCAATATCACTGACCGGATTATTCGTTGCATAATGTCTATTTTATGAAACATTTGTATCATAAGTTGGCCATGGGTACACAAAAAATGGGTATCTGCATCTCACTATATGTGTTTTGTCTGTGACAGTATCACCAGAAGATTGCTCTACAGTGCAAAACGGCTACCTCTATCCGATTTGTTATTTAAACAAAGGACCCTTTTCGTAGATGCATTGCTTTCAACACTATCTAACCCCGATATAGTAATTCTATAGAATCTCAGGGAGAGGCTTCAGGTGTTACACCTTACTCAAGGCTGACCTAGAACCGTGCAAGGCAGGGGCGTTCAGCTCTCAGATGTATACGCATACTCGTTTACCTGAATACATACAGCGCCTAGTATTCCTAAACCGATGTGTTAAAGTTTACCCCTTTATACAGCTCAACATCACAAGTGTATTTGAGAAGGGTCCGACGTATAAAATTAGTAAGTTCTTTGGTATATCAGAGGGGAGTTCAAAATGAATGTTTTCCTTTAGAGCACAACTGAATCATGATACTTGACTTTCGTATTAAAAACCTTAATTCAAGCCATTATGTATAAGATTGATTTGATTAAATCAAAGGTGTGTTCTCTACAGTGCACTGGCAATGGCTCGTGTGAAAACGCCAAGAGACAATGATGATGATGAGGTGGTGGTGGTGACGACGATGCTGATGATGGTAAAGATGATAATGATGGTGATGATGATAATGATGGTGCTGATGCTGATATCCACGTGCTCATCAGCATTGTTTTCCTATGATTGATCACTTCTCATCACAGGATTGTTTTTATGAACCAAATAAAATATACACTAAAGGACAAATGAATCAAATTACAACGTCATCAAACACGAATGCCTTTATTTATTTGGAAATAGAAGAAAATAATCATTAGAATAGATCTATTTTGTTCACAAAATAATCATGCGATGAGATGTGATCAATCACAAAAAAGTAAACGCACACACACACACACACACACACACACACACATAAGAATTATAATTTCTCTTACATCGTTTAAGGCGATAATAGCATCGGGTTTCGAATTTCATTTCCAAACATTTCGCCACTCCTTCAACACTGAAGAGCTTTGATACGGTAAAACTTCGATTTGTGGATGCTTACATTTTCAAAACGATAGAAGACGGTCCAAAATTTTTAAATTATCATAGTTTCTACAGTCTTCCAATGGGCTATTTTCAGTATTCAGTTTAAAACGCATTTTGAATTTCAACAAAACCAGACGTGTAATCATTATATATATATATTTTGCTCTTCTTTTATTGAGCACTCTTAAATTCATTAGCTATCATTCTTGCATACCTTTAACCTAGTATATACATATACATATATACATACATACATACATATAAATACATATTTATATGTATGTATGTATGTATATCACGATAACATTATTTAAATAATATTAATTTATTAATAATAATAATTAAACTCACAGAAATATGCCATGTGTTTCGAACTTGCATTCTCTTCAGTACAGGAGATGTTAATTACTGCCAGTGGGGGGGGGGGGTCGAGCCCAATCACAAAACCACGCAGGAATTCGTAGCCTAGTATTCAAACTCTAGGTTATTAAAAATTATATGCCATGTAAGGGAAAGTAAATATGTATAATACCAAATCAGCGGACAAAAACAGTAAACTGTCAGAGAGTATTCAATGTATGTCCTCGTAATATTGCATTTGAGTTATAAAATATATATTGCAATTAAGCAACACAGAATTTCCCACATTTTATTTAGTCATGCATATTACCAACTTTTTTTTTATATCCATGTGGTAGTTAGTTTAATCAAATGCATTTTTATTCCCAGCAACGGGTTGTTTTTAATAGCAGGGGCTTCTCTCAAACAAACGTTCGATTGACTTCTACTTCCTCTTTTAATCTGTTGTGAAGAAGGGTGACTTACCATTTTTTGAGAATGAATCGGATTAATAGATGTTTAACACTTGCGTTCTTGGTATACTCTTTTATATTATTATTATTATTATTATTATTATTATTATTATTATTATTATTATTATTATTATTATTATTATTATCATTTACTCACTAGAAGTAGTCACACGGGCCAAAATCCAATATTTCTCTGGAGGAAAACGTGTGCTGTTCTCTGGAGTCTAAATGACAACGAGTCTCCCCAGATTTCCAATACGCTCCAACTCCCCCGACAACCCTTATAAATGAGTTTGTGTTATCGCAACAGCCACCTATCATCGATTTCTCATTGGAAACGACCATTGGTCCTAACTGGAATATCGGTGGCAATAAGCCTCCTCAAGGTTCCAGTCTTCTTTGCACTCATCCAGTGGAGGCCTGGCTCGTGTTATCTGTCCTCGGTCCTTACATCCTTCTTGGCCCCCCTCCCTTATTTGATGTGGCACCAGTTTATGGTGACGTACAAAAAATATTATTATTATTATTATTATTATTATTATTATTAATTCCTTACACATTATTATCTGAACATAAATTTTATTCTGCTATTTCACTTTTCCTATTTAAGAGGTTTCAAATTTCTTATTTAAACATAACATACAAGAGTCCTCAAATTTATTACATGTACTGCTCTGTAGTATTATTTTCCACTTGATTATTAGCAAACGTCTGCTTTCTTTGAGCTCCCAGTAATGGGTCGCTAAAGTTGTCTTTATTCGGTTTTATTGTTATCAAATGTGCTTTTTATCGTTGTAATATCGTTATTTTTATCTATAGAGGTTATGCACACGTAGTATTTCTTGTTGATCCTTGTTTCTTTCGCAAATATTCTGGCTTGGTTAACAAAGCATTTCATTTATGAATTTATTTGTAGCGGAGAGTGCACGAATTCTACAGTCACGTACAGCTTTTCTCTTCGTTATTAGCTTTCTTATTTCTTTCAGGGGGGAATTGCTATGAGGGTTTATTTATTACTATTATTTCTAGTCGTTATGCTTTTGTCCTTCTTTGAGTTATTTTTATTGTTAGATTGGTTACTTTTTAGACGTGTTTTTATCACGTTCTCCACACTCATTCAGTATTTTGTTAATTATCTTAATTAAAAAGCTTTAATTATCATTGCTAAGTTTTCGCAGCAACTGTAGGACAGTTTTAGGTTATCGTTAATGACAATTCTGTGCAAAGGATTTGTTACAGGGAACTCTGGAGATAAATCAATATACAATGTAGTAGGTTGGTTGCAATTGTCTGCATTTAATTGATTTTGTTTAAATTTCTAAAATTTCGATATTGGGTTAGATAGAAAACATACTTGGATATTCCCTCTCTCCATACATATATATAAATTAAGTTTTTCGTTGCACTTACATGGATATTAAAGGCCTATGTTTTCTATTTAGAAATTATTAAAACTAACTTCTTAATATACTCAGTTATGGATATGCGAGCGATTAAATAAAGATTAATAAGACTAATTAAAGGTTATTAATTATTAACTTTTTATTAGATGATTGGTTTCATTTAACTATCATGCTAAGTTTTATTTATGTATATTTTTTATATTGTGCATAATTGCGTAGCATTTAGGATGAAAAGGCACCAACATACTGACATCTATTTATATATATATATATATATATATATATATATATATATATATACATATATAACCTTATCTGTGTTTATACAGTAAGTTTGTGGAACATCTTCGATTTGATTTTAGCCATTAAAATAGCTGCTAAAGGGGGTAAAAATTGAAAAAAGAAAACATTGACTTTGAAGTCAGGATCAGCTGATCGGATTGCGTGTGATTCACGTGATCAGGTTAGCTGAATCGTGGAGATTTGGTTTGGACGTAGAAGAGGACGGGCGGCTCCACCGTTGTCTCCTCCCCTTCACTGTGGGGGAGGGACGCTGACATGTGTAGAAACGAGACCAAGAGACCACACAGGCCAGATTGACTTTCCATCCTTCTGGGAGATATCTGGAAAGTCAAATAAAAACTATAAAACAAATTCATCGTGTTGGAGTGAATGAATATTCGTCTAAAACAAGTACCAATCTCCCCTCCAAGACGAGAGATTTCCAGATGGACCAACATCCAAGACGAAGAAGGTCTGTTGAAAAATACATGTACCACACACACACACACACACACAACGGCATATAAACATATCATTTAACAGAAATAACAGCTAGACGATCACACGACATTAAGGCTGATGAGATATATCAAACACGATGCCCTTTATGATAGATGATACAACAGACGTAAGGGCCTACTATTTGGGGCCATGTCTAGGAAATATTAACAAGATATTTGTTTGTGTTAAATTTAAACTTCTGCATATCAGTACGGCCAGGAAGCAGGTAGCAGGAAGGGAATTCCAAAGTCTAGCTGTTCGAGGGAAGAAACTATTAGAATTGAAAGCATTCTGCCATCAACGGTGAAGGGGTGAGATCTTTTTTGCTAAACGGGTTTTGTCAGGGATATGCAAGTCAAAGGGGGTACAAGTGAAACGAATTCATCAGAACACATTCCATTAAATTAGGCCTTCGATAAGGTATGGCATAAGGGCCTACTTCACAAGATTTCCAGCTACGGTATCACTGGTAATGTTTTCTCAATCATTAAATCATTTCTCTCTGATAGGTTCATAAGAGTAGTGGTTGATGGGCAGAAATCAGAGGCCCACAGTAATAATGCTGGAGTCCCTCAGGGGTCCATCCTGGGCCCAATTCTCTTCCTGATCTACATCAATGATCTCCCTAAACACATACTTAAATCATTCGTTGACATCTATGCTGATGACACGACCATCTATGGCAACACATCAAAGGCTGTAAATGACAAGGTTCTCTCTAATTCTCTCTCTTCTGATCTTGAACGCGTGGTACAGTGGGTGGAAGAGATGGCTGGTTATTTTTAATGCATCTAAAACCAAGCTTCTATCTTTACATCATCAACGCTCTGATCCCCATATGGCATCAATTGAAATGGATGGCTCTCGTCTTGGGGAGGCTCCATGTTTTGACAAGCTTTTGGGTTTGACTTTTACTCCTGATCTGAAATGGAACACGTACATCAAGTCTGTTGCCAAGGACGCTGAGAAAATGGTGGGATCCTTCTACCGCTCCAGAAGATATCTCACTACTGATGCAATTCTCTATCTATATAAAAGCCAAGTACGTCCAAGGATGGAGTACTGCTGCCATATCTGGGCAGGAGCTGCTAAAAACCGCCTATCCTGCCTTGACAGAGTACAAAATAGACTTCGTAGCTTAGTGGGGGATGCGCTTTTCTCTTCCCTGCAGCCTCTCTCCCACAGAAGAGACGTTGCGAGCCTGTCTTTGTTTTAGCGTTATTTCCATGGCAAGTGCTCGTCTGAGCTCCAATCTATCGCCCCCCCCCCTCGCCAATCTTTCACGAAAAACACCCGTCTGGCTGAAACTACTGTCAATAATTTTCCCCACTCTTTATCTGTGCCTAAATCCAAACGTAGATTCCATGAGCAGAGCTTCTTTCTCAGAAGTGCACGATGGAACTCTTCCGTTTGCCTGTTTCCCACCTGACTACAACTTGGATGTCTTCAAATCCAACATAAACAAATTCCTGACAAACCGCCCCCTTAAGTAAGACACTCCATCAAATCTCCAATACTAATGATTACTACAATACTATCTCATTGATTACTGTACACGCAATAACCCTTATCCCTGAGTGGCTTCCGGGCCTTGATAAGTGGTGACCTCCATGTGAAAAAAATATATTTGTGAAACAGGCACAGTAATGCAACATTGCGGCGATGGGACAGGGGCTGGAGCTTTCTTGATAAAGTGGGACCGATTAGATTGACAACTCTTTTTTGGACTTTATCTAAGAGGGAGAGACTAGTGGTAGATGCACCAGCCCAGATGTGGCAACAATACTCCATGCATGGGTGCATGATGGTCTTGTAAAGATACAGAGTACTCTCAGGCGTGAGTAGTCGTCTAGTTCAATACAGGGAACCCACCTTCTTTGCAGCAGCCTTTGCAATGTCCTCTATGTATTTGTTCCAGTTAATACTGCCCGCAAATGATATCCCGAGGAGTTTGAAGGTAGAATTCTCAGGTAAGGTACTATTTGTCATGGATATAGGATATATTTTAAAAATTACTATATATTAGGTACAATATGTAGTAATAATCAATAGAGACTTTGCTCTATAATAATAAATACGAAATCTGCATGAATTAAAATATCATATTTAAACGTATCTACGACCAATAAACGCCTGTCAGCCTACTAGTATATATAAGAAAAGACAGGGAGATAATAATTGAAGTTAGATTAGAACTTTATTACATTATCTCTTTAGGCCATGGCATTTCGAAGCTAAATGCTTCCCATCAGAAGAGGAGAAAAAGTCAGTATTATACAATCTAACTGATCTAACGTTGATTATTATCTCCCTATCTTTTCTTATAATTTGTATAATGTTGATTGTTCTCCTCTTCTGAGGAGAAGCATTTAGTTTTGAAATACTGTGGCTTAAAGAGGTTCCTCTTATTCCACTTTCACTCATTGTAAGCATCCCTATCTTTAGTGACATGTTATTAAACAAAGTTCTAATCTAACTTTAATTTTTATGTCTACATCTTTTCTTATAATTTCTCCTCTTAATCGAGTAGAGCTTCATCTATCCAGACAGGTAAGCCCTGTCTTCCGCCCCCCCCTCTAAGTTAACTTATGTAAATATGGGTGTATGTCTGTATATGGTGATTAAGCTACACTGAATATTCCGCGTTTCATAAGCCTGAAGAATTCTAGAGTGGATTAAACGTGGAATATTCAGCGTAGCTTAATCGCCACATATATTTTATAACTTACTAATATATATATATATATATATATATATATACAGAGAGAGAGAGAGAGAGAGAGAGAGAGATAAATATGTGTCGAAAAAGTCATACACAGACACACACACATATATATATGTGTGTGTGGGTGTGTGTGTGTGTGTGGGTGTGTGTGGGTGTCTGTGTATAACTTTTTAAACACATTTATACAAATATATATATATATATATATATATATATATATATATATATATATATATATTAACAACGCAGCATAAGATCTGTCCTATTTCTCGATATGTCTCTTAACTTTAGTATTTCCGCGTGCATTTGAAACTTCCTATTCATCCGGAAATTAAAAACCTCCGATATGTTTTTAATCGATTTCCTTTGCTTAATTTCACAGAATCTTGCATTTTTATATACAATAGGATACGTACCCGACGTGCGCTGCGTATCAAACATGCTGCTTGCACGGCCATTGCAGTATTGTTATATTTCACAATTGAAATATCTATATAGTAATGCGATAGCGTGTATATCATTTTGTGTCATGCTTAAATCTTTTTTCCTTCCGAGTGACTGTCGTTTAATTGTTATGACCTTCGATTTTTTGTAATAAATATTTTTTACAAGAATTCTCCATAAGTTTTGGTTTCGGTTTTGATTATAACTGAACAAACTTAAGTTATATATATAAGTGGCCTGGCAAGGTCATGGGGAGGGACACCGAAACAGCAAAACTGAAGCTGCCTGCCAAGACACTATATATACAAATGTAGGCAAATTTGGGTATATTTTATTAGTTTGAAAATATGTTCTTTTTTTAATTATTGTCATAAAATTATAAACATAGAATAGTATTATCCTTAGAACGCCTGCAAATTTTCATGTAGTTACTTCGCATGGAACCAAATATCTGAGCATTTCAGTATTCAATTTGAATACGATTATATATATATATATATATATATATATATATATATATATATATATATATATATATATATATATATATATATATAATCTTTTTTTGGGCAATATTTTAAGTTTCAAATTTCAGCAACTATTGATCAGAATTTAACAAATAAAGGCTCGTTGGAAAGCTAATGACCTGGATTGTGTAGTACGCTACGTGATATTTACTCTTAAGGTCGCACATTAAGGGGATCAATCATCATCCAGAACCTATTTGTGGCACTTTTTCTACAGTCATAAAATATATTTCGGTAAAGGTGCAATATATTTCCACCCTAAGAAAATCCTTTAAAATTATCACTATTACAGGTTTGCAAACAAAAATGGCATTCAAAATTTCAGGAAAGGAATAGTTTTCAAAATATGAATCAATTATAGTTTTAAAAAGTGGGGATCAGTTTACTATATTAATTTTACTTAAAATGAGCTTCCCTTTATGGACACATTTTTTAGGGGGGGTATTTTGTAGGAGTAGTGTTTATTGTGGCTTGGTAAACCAACACAAAACCCACCTTTAAAAGCTTGTTTTCTTTGGGTTTGCGAGTGTGCTGAAAACGAATATTGCATTTAAATTTTACCCAAATAATTATTTTTCGAGTATTAAGTAAAAATATGCGAATACTTGCCCATATAAAAATGGCCACCACTTATAACATAAGGAATTACATTGCATAACATAAGGAATTACATTGCATAACATAAGGAATTACATTGCATAATACCCGGAAAAATACTTATTTGCGGAAAATTTTTAATGCGATATTCGTTTTCAGCACATGAAAATCTATACAAAATGTTGTTGATCTACCAGGTCACAATTAACAAATAAACACCATCCCTAAAAAAATATCAGACTTTAAAGTGGGCGTTCATTTTACATTATATTAATATAGAAAAGTGACTCCCCATTATTTGAAACTATAATCTTGAATATATATCTTGAAAACTACCCATTTTCTAGAATTTTAAACCTTATTTTCGTTTACAACACCTTCGAGAACCTATAATAGTGGTAATTTTAAAGGATTTTTATGGTGGAAAGATACTGCACATTTACAATACTTCAATCACAGTCATTGGTTTTCCTACTTTTGCATATGAATTACAAAATTATCTGATATTTCCCGAAAACCTGTGAAGGTGATTGAGGGTAGGCTAAAATTTGCTGCCATGGTTTCAAATGATTTGAAATAATATCAAGGGGAGACTTGATTCCAAATATATCTCATATGTTATAGCTTCCATCTTTTGGAAATAAGGTACGATTATGAATATCTCCAGTATCAAATAATCCTTATACACTGTGAAATTTACTTTATGTAAGAAAACCAAAGAGGGGAGATGTAACATACGAGAAATATTTGGAATCAAGTCTCTCCTTGCTGTTATTTCAGATCATTAGAAACCATAGCAGCAAGTTTTAGTCACCCCTGCATAAGAGCAAATGTTTTGGGGATATATATATATATATATATATATATATATATATATATATATATATATAGTAGAAATGGTAATTAATAAAAACCTGAAGAAAGTGCTCAATACTGCTGTAAAGCAAATATGCGTTTTATTTTTTATTACCGTTTTTTTCTCTCTCTCTCTGTGTGTGTGTGTGTGTGTGTGTGTGTGTGTGTGTGTGTGTGTGTGTGTGTGTGTGTGTGTGTGTGTGTGTGTGTGTTCTTTATAAGTTTTGGTTTCGGATTTGATTCAAGCTGATGCACCCAAGACATATGGATATATATTTGTTTATTTTTGAAATCACAATATATATAAAAATCGATAGAAAATTTACTCTATAATAATATATGTGAAATCTGCATGAATTAAAATATCATATTTAAGCGTATTTTACGACCGAACTGTTAGCTTAGATAAATACTTTTGCAGTTTTAATAAAAGAGCTACAATATCAGGGCGTCTCCATTTACACTGGATACCCACAGAATGCCAACATCAATATATTACATATGAAAGAGTCCGCTGTGGAATTTCTACAGGTCCCGATATTCTACAATAATTTGGATAAAATTTACAATGTATTTCATTTTTCATTAATTGTGGACGCATCAATCGTGTTTAAACATTTGCTTGAAAACTGTAAGTAATAAATGATGCATTCTGCATAAACCTTACGTATATATATATATATATATATATATATATATATATATATATATATATATATATATATATATATATATATATATGGTAAGACAAAACAGGGAAAATGCTCAATACGTTAGTACAGCTAAATATGTTTTTATTATTTCAACCTCAAGGGATTTTTGCTTCAATCATTACAAGTTGTTTCAATCGATAATAAAATTATCCTGCCGATCTCGTCAGACAATCTAGGCCAAAATGAATTAAAAGACACAGATTCTTTTAAATTAGATATGAGTATAAAAAAACAAGAGTTGAAGTGCTGGATATAGAGGAGGGAGGAGTGAGAAGAAATAAAAGGAAAAGGAAAGGAATGGGGAGAAATATAGATTATATTGATATATAGTTAGAACTGAAATTAAAGATTATAAATAGAAGGAAAGAAATTAAAATGAATTAAAAAGATTCCACTATGAATATCCTAAAATCTGTACTGGCAACCATGTCTTTAGATGGATTTGGACAGATCTAAAAATATTCCAATCAAATTTAGTTATGGCAATTACATCAGCCAATTCTTGCCAGACAAAAATAAAAGTTATTTGAAATTAAGAACGGATCAAAAACAAAATATGTAGACATGGTGGTCATTGCTCTTTTAAGATGATTACTGTCACTGCAGAGCATTGGTAGGCACCCCCTCTCTCATTTGCCCCTCTTTCCTTTCTTTTTCTCCCTCTTGCTTCCCCCTTTTTTCCTTTTTTCCCCTTGCTTCCTCTTTTTTTCGTTCTTCTTTTTTTTGATTATTTAATGAAACATGCTTAAAAGAAATAATGCTGCTTAAATATACACATATCGAGAGAGGGAGAGGGGAAGAGAGAGGGAGAGAGAGAGTAACAAACAACTCAAAAATGTTGAGGTTTTATTGGCTTTTTCAACATTCAAATTCTTCTTCTTAAAATTCGTTATAAAGAACGTAGAGGACATTTTTAAACAATCAGAAAATGTTGATCTATTTATGCCGGGGTTTTCGACGTATTTTATTCAATAGCATTGTATAGAATAAGGGTGTCTCAAATTCAATAACTCAAAGGATTATCATGCGGCGGAGGCGATTCAGAAATTGAAAACGTCACCCAAGTTATTATCAATGAGTTCAAAAGCACCTTAAGATCTTGTTTCAAAGGTGCTCACTAACAGAAGGATATATTCTTGCGCGAAAATTATTTTTATCACATCCACACGTGAGAGGAAGGATGCTTAGGAAGGATGCTTAGGAAGGATGCTTAGGAAGGATGCTTAGGAATTGAATAAGAGGCTAATATCAGTGAATAATTTTTTAAATTGCATTTTCACCCCAAATAAGGCACATTGGCACTTTGATGTATGGGGCTACTATTTGGTACATAATTTTCAGGGATACTATGTAGGGAGTTAAGCAATAAGATGTCTGCTTACATTACACTTGAACTTCTGCATGTCAGTACAATCTGGGAAGCAGGAATCCGGAAGGGAATTCCAAAGTCTAGCAGTCCCAGGAAAAAAAAACTATTAGAGTAGAAGGCTTTCTTACATCTAGGGATTTCTACTGTGTAGGGGTGGGATTTTTCTGCTTGTCGGATTTTTCAGGAGTATTTACATTGAGGAGGGATAAGAGCTTGTAGTTCGTCGTTGCGCCTACCATTAAAATACTTGTAAAATAGGCAGAGTGATACAATATTTCGTCAGTTATGGGTCTATCCGTAAACGGTCATCTCTTTGGGTCATCATTATGAGAACAGATTTTGAATGAATGATGTAAATTTAGTTTCATTTAATAACAGCGTTTTAGACTAGGGGTCTCCAAACTATGTCCCACGGGTCAGATCCGGCACGCCAAAGTCTTTAATCCGGCTTGCGGAGCTCTTATATAAAACGTAAAAATATTGAGGATTTTTTTATATGAAAATATGTGAAAATAGTGTGCTGTTTTTGCTTTGTTCATAAGATTATTAAAATAATGAGGTCTGGGAGAACCAGTTTTACTAAATAGTAAAGCTAATTGGCAAAGCTGTACCAAACACGTTCTAAAGATTTTGTCTTTTTAAAAAAATTTTTTTTTAAATTAAATCTCTTTTTTTTTAATTTTGCCCCGCTTAGTTCTAAAAACTCAGCCATATGGTCTCTGTCTGAAAACTTTCGAGATTTCTGCTATATACGATAAAACAATGTGTTTATTAATTTATTGTCGTACCTGACATCTCGAAAGCTTATTTAGTGAAAATTACGTTGTGGGAGTGTTTTGCGGACATTATACAGAGAGTATCTCGATGAACACACATGTACAATCTGCAGACCTAAATAATTTTATTTGTTCAAATATGGACGTCAATTAACGCGTTGATAACGAAGTTAAAAGATAACGTTTTGTTGCTGACGCCATTGGCAAAAGTAATAAAAACTACGTATGTGAATCGGAAAGATTGTTCGGCGGGAAGACGTGACTTAGACTTTTTACTTCCTTATTTTACTTATTTACCTATCAATTTTTATATACTTATTTTTTATGTTTTATTCTTATTTTCTATACCCATCTATTTTTGTAAATTTATTTCTATTAATTTATCAACGGATTTATTCAGTGTTGCCTGGTATTAAATATGTTGAATATCTACAGAATACAAACATTCTAATAAGCTTGTTTGTTTATAAGATAATGACGTAAATATATAAATTACATAGCTAATGTATCAACTATTAATCAGTCTTTTTTTTTTTTTTTGTCAGTCAGTCACCATAGCAGCAAGGGTTTTAATTAGATGACGCCAATAGTGTTTTATTTCGGTAGCAGCAGCATTAACAATAAAATGGTGTGTTTAAGTTTTTCGTAATTATCATCTCCGAATATTATTCGTGAAATCTTACAAATTGACAAATTAGATTGACAAATCAAATTGATAAATTAAATTGACAGCCGACTTAAAGAGTTTTAGATTTACTTTAAAAATATCTACACAACCGGTTAAGAGAAGAAACGTGTGCAGAACTTTAACCTGGGGAGTCACAGTTTGACGATTCCCTACGAGGATAACACGCGGAACGCACTCTGTAGCTTAATTGCCATGTATATTTTGATAACTCATTTCCTAGCTCTATTAAGATATTGTGAACTGTGGAAGTAAATACTGAAAATTGATACATAAAATACATCCGATACAACATTATGTGGATACATGAAATAATAAATTATATATATATATATATATATATATATATATATATATATAACAAAACAAAAATATTTTTCATCAATTTTATACTAATTATATCAAAAATGATAAAATTAAACTTTCACATTATTAAAATACATAGAAATGAGGGAAACTAATTTTTTTAAGAAAATAAACAATTATTAAACATTTCCTAAAATAAATAGTGAAATAAGTATTTGAACATCCTTTTTTTATTAAATACTAGCGAGGGGTACCCGGCGTTGCCCGGGTGTTTGTAGGTGTGTGTGAAAAAAAACGAAATGTTAAAAAACAGGTGCCCGTGAAGAAAAAACGAAGCCTTGACGTCCTGCAGTTGGAAAATAGAGTGTGAAAAAAACAGGTGCGCGTTTTTGATTGACGTGACGGCGATAGCTATTCAGCAGTTAGCATTTTGTGCGGGACAGTTTTAAATGAGGTCAATAAATCGGTTTGTTTGTTTTTAAAAACCCTCTCCCTGTTTATTAGGGGGAGCGTCTCGTTTCGAAATGAAAGCTACTGTCTGATATGACGAAGTCGACATTGACCAAACGTTACTTAGCTCTCTAGAGATCACTGGCTTTCGGCCAGTGTGTATTTATTTGCTCCCACACCGAACAAATTAGGCACAAGGCCGATTTTTAATGTGAGGATTGAAGGGAGGGGGAAGGGAAAAAGGGGACCAGCTCCCGAGGGGTGAGTAATGGGAGCCGGTTAAAGATCAGGTATGTGGGGTTGCCCCACATTTGGTCTTTGCTTGCAGTATCTGTGGGAACAGATACTACACTTTGATCTTGTCGCCCGGGCCCCGGAGGGCGCGCGGCCAGTGGGTATTTATTTGCTCCCCCACCGAGCAAATTAGGCACAAGGCCAATTTTTAATGTGAGGAGTGAAGGGAGGGGGAAGGGAAAAAGGGGACCAGCTCCCGAGGGGTGGGAAATGGGAGCTGGTTAAAGGTCAGGTTTTGTTTATACCGAAAACCGGATGTAACGCGTGCCGATGCGGGAAATGTCGAATAATTAACGTTTGAAAGTCAATAAAATTAAATAGACAGGCGAGCTCCGTGGTTAAGTGTGAGATATTACAATTTATAGATGATATAAAAAGTTTTAAGAAGTTGTGAAGCGAGCGAGCGCTTCTCTGAAAGAAGCCTTTTGTGGACATCGAGGAAAAGCGTACATACATACATTTTCGCTTTTATATATATATAGATTAGGATTTCATTTTTTACATTCCAGAATATTCTAGAAGGTACTTCTTCGATGTTCTGTGATCTTCTAGTCATTCTCTGCCCAAATCTCTTTCAAATATGAGACCAAAATTGAGCTATTTGCCAATAATGATGCAAGCCATGTCTGGCGTGTAAATGATTCTGCATATGACATGAAGAATAGTATTCCGACCGTGAAGCATGGAGGAGGAAACATTATGATTTGGAGCTTCAACGCGGGATTGGAACACTAAAAATAATCGAAGGAAAGGTGACTGGAGCCAAATGATGGGATATTTTGGAAAATAACTTGCAAAAGTCTGTGGAGAAAATGGGATTGTCTGGTGATTGGCGGTTCCAACAAGACAATGATCCGAAACATACAGCAAAGGCAACTAAAAAATGGTTCAAGGATAAAGGAATTCATGTTTTGTCATGGCCCAGCCAATCACCAGACTTGAATCCCATTGAAAATTTGTGGCTAATTTTGAAGAGACAGATTAGAACAGCCCCTCAAACATCCACCAATTAAAGTTTATAGTAAAAAAAGAATAGGAAAAAAATCCTTTAGCCATTTGCCAGGAACTTGCCAAAAACTCCGGCAATCGTTTGACAGCAGTAATTACCGCTGAAGGGGGCTAAATTAAATATTAAACATTCTGTCCAAATATTTGTTTCGGTATTTTAGAAAAAGTTTAATTTCTATGTATTTTAGTAATTTGAAAGTTTTATTTTATTATTTTGTTTTATTTCATTTTTGTTTTGTTCAAAGATTTGTATTATGTCAGTATGGTATCACTGGAAGAATACATCTTTTTAAAGTAAGAGAAAAATCCAGGTTTTACTCGACGGTCGTACATCTAAACAATATGATATAAATGCAGGAGTACCTCAGGGGTCTATCCTCAGACCTTTATTATTCCTGATATTCATAAATGACCTCTCTGATTAAATTGTTTCTGAGATGGGTATATTTGCTGATAACACCACTCTATAACAAGCATGAGGGGAAAACAAATTAACACATATTTAAGGAAATAGCAGAAACAGTAAGGGCTGACCTCTAATCTGTAGTGGAAAGGGGACAAAAATGGATGGTCACATTCAATGCTGCCAAGACCAAACTTGTTTCCTTCAATAATTACAAGAAACCTTCTCTACCGCCAATAGCAATGGCCAATAACACATTACTCGAAAGTACTTCCTTTAAACTCCTCGGCCTAACGTTTAGAGAGAACATGAACTGGAATAGATACATTGAGAACATTGCCAAGGCTGCTGCGAAGAAGGTGCTAGAAAACTACTTACGCCTGTACCTCTATAAGGCCACAATTCGCCCATGTATGGAGTACTGTTATCACATCTGGGCTGGTGCATCTGCTACTCCTGGACAGGGTTCAAAAGAGAGTCGCCAACCTGATAGATCCTGAACTGTCATATAGGCTTCAGCCTCTATCCCATCGACGAAATATTGCACCTCTCTGCCTGTTCTACAAGTACTTTAATGATGGATGCTCTGACGAACTAAAAGCACTCGTACCTCCTCGACATGAATATCCCCGACAAAACCGACGAGCAACTAAATCCCAACCCTTTACAGTAGAGATCCTTATGTGTAAGAAAACCTTCTACTCCAATAGCTTCTTCCTCTAAACTGCTATACTTTGGAACTCCTTTCCCGGATTATGGTTTCCCAACTGTACTGACATGCAGAAGTTCAAGAGTAATGTGAACAGACATCTTGCTACTCATCTCCCTTCATAATACCCCTGCAACTTATGTCCCTGATAATAGCCCCATACTTCAAAGTGGTATTGTGCCTTGTTTGGGGTGTAAATTGAGTGAAAAAAATATCAGAATGCTTCCGATAAGTACCGAAAATCGATAATCGAAAACATCCGATTAAAGAAGGAACAGTCAGATTTTGACCGAACCTAACACTCTTATACAGCTTAACATTACAAATGCATTTAAGAAATTTTATTACCGAACAAGCAGTAGGGCTATGTGTATAAAATAAACAGTAGGTTCTTGGATAAGATAAGACCGCGTCCGAAATGAATGTTTTTGTTTACAGAAGAATATAAGCATGACACTTTACTTTTGAATTTTAAACTTTAAAGCAAGCCATTATATATAAAAATAATTTTATTAAATTGACAATATGTTCTCTACAGTGCAATGTAGACTACAATATACTGTGGACTGAGTCATTGCGTGGAGGCATTTGAAGTTTCTTTCCAACTACTAATCAATTGATTTGGATGACAAATGGGCGATTTCACCGATTCTGATTACAATAAAGTATTGTAATGTGGTACATGCGTTGATCCTCATTCAATCCCAGACAATGTCGGATCTCCCTGCTAGTATATATATGAATATATATATATATATATATATATATATATGTGCGTGCGTGCGTGCGTGCGTGTGTGTGTGTGTGTGTGTGTGTGTGTGTGTGTGAGTGAAATAATAACAATACATAGATCGTCGTTATGAATAGCGTACTCTCGGCTTCTGATAATTCCTAATCAATAAGTCACTAACTTCGTAGCTTGTTCTGATATAATACTTGGTGAAAATTCTAATTCTTAACACAAACACACATACACACACACACACACACATATATATATATATATATATATATATATATATATATATATAGAGAGAGAGAGAGAGAGAGAGAGAGAGAGACGGACAGACAGAATATAATTATATCGACCGCGAATTTTCAAAAGATTTTTTCTGTCGACGTATTTGCAAACTAAACTCTATTTCACACAAAATTACAGGTAACACTAAAACATTTGGAATGAAACGGCAAGCTTTCCATCAATCACCCACGGTCGGTGGTATGATACTTG
Organism: Euprymna scolopes; assembly: GCF_053919585.1. NCBI lineage: Eukaryota > Metazoa > Mollusca > Cephalopoda > Sepiida > Sepiolidae > Euprymna > Euprymna scolopes. Next base: position 12,299,419 of record NC_136503.1, on the reverse strand, counting down.
AGCCGGGCCGGTTATTCTCGAACATGTAAAGTTTCTATATCATCCTATATATATATATATATATATATATATATATATATATATGTCATATCTTGCTTTGCTTCACGCCAGTCATGGCATATTTTCTTTCCTCAAAATTTGAAAAGGTCTGGAACCTTTTTAATTTTTCTTGCCTGATGAGATCAAATATGATTAAAACGGTCCGCACATCGTAGCAAGATATGACTGCATTTACATAAAGAATAATAAAAAATATATAATTTGCTCTCTTTGACTGAGCACTATCAACGACCCTTCTTGAAATTCAATTATTCTTAATTTTTGAATATCTTTCTCTCTGGAATATATATATATATATATATATATATATATATATATATATATATATATATATATATATATATAAATTCACCTGTTATCCCGACCGTCGAAGACAAGATGCAAGAAAGCAAGCAACGTCCCAAGAGATTTATAATTATATACATAGATATATTGTTTGGAAAACTAAGATTTATCTCTATATATTTTTTGCTTTTTTCTTTACACACTATTTTTCTTGTCGAGATGATTATAGTGCATCCTTAAGCAAATAAAAAGATTATTTAAAAGGCCAATTTATACGAATCAGAATGGCGCGTTTATTCAACTCGTTTAACTAGCATCTGTCTCTCTCCTGAGTTCTTTTTGGAAATGAGGTACTTTTGTTCCGATAATTTTTTTTAGTTTTATATAAATGCGAGCTGGACGCCACGCTTTGCCCGGTCGTACAATACGCTTAAACATGATATTTTAATTTATGCAGATTGTGTATGTATTATTATAGAATCAATTCTCTATTGATTATTATATATTACGAGGAATAATTTTTCCAGTGGACTAATTCGTAAAAAAAAAAAAAAAATTCAACTAAAATAATAATAATGATAAGGTCCTTCATCAAATTCCGTCTGTGTTTGTTTGTAATATCACGTCAACTGACATTTGGACTTGACGATCTGAAAAATACTATTTCTTCTCTTATAGTTAAAACAGAAATATTTTTAGAGAAGAATATTTTACGTTACACCTGCCAATGTTACACCGGTGTAACGTAAAATATCCCCTATAAATATTCTTCTGTTTTATTTATAAGAGAGAGAGAGAGAGAGAGAGAGAGAGAGAGAGAGAGACTATTTTTCAGATCGGATTTATTTTTCATTTTCAATACTTATCAGGTTAATTTATACAAAAAAACATATCTAAGAACCCTGTCAGACATGAATTAGTTTTGTGTGAAATTTTCAAAAGATAGGCTCAGCCGTTTCGGAACCTATGAGGAAGGAACTCACAAGGTAACTATATAATAGTAGAGATTATTGGTTATGAATGAAAAAACACAGAAGTGTCGGCAATCTTTTCAGTATATTTCACTAGCTATAACAAGCATAGATCTGTAGAGAGCATGAGTTGTACAGCGGCGCATCTCTGATCTCACTCGTAGTATCTGTTCTTCAGATGCTGCACTTCAATTTCTTGTTCTCTATCAGTGGAGGAGAAATCCTTCACGATTGAAACCATTTTTATTTTTGTTCCTTTCTTCACCTTAAAAAAACGACCCTGGTGTCTAACTCTGTTCCGTGTCTCTTTCAGACATGTCGCTCTTGGGATTTGTGCACAACTGACCAACTAGTAGATGATCTGCAGCAGCAAGAAAAGAAAAAGAAAACTGGTCTTCATCAATTCTATTGTACCACCGTAACCGTAACCCTGTCGTTGTCGAGAAACAACATCATGTTTGTGAACCCTAGCGATGTGGCAAATATTGTTTCGCCTAAATGTGACCATTATATTGAGTTGTTTCATCGTTTCGGATTTAAACTTAAAAGCAAGAGTTTTGAAATGCCCCCAATGTTTTGTTAATTAATGATACTGAGTTGACAAAAACCCTAAATCCTTTGGAGACGAATGCGTTGGAATAATTTGCATATTTGACACAGAACTTTCTCAGAAAACCAGATTGTAGATTTCAACATTCTAGCAAGATAAACCCAATCAAACAGAAAAGCGAATAAAGTATATGGAATTGGCCAGAGAACTGAAAGGCATATAAAATATGATGAAAATCAAGTTAACACCAATGATACCGTGCAACAAAGTTCAGGTTAAAAAAAATAGTACATGCCACATAAGACCTGTTTTGAGGTAAGAAAAATATCCTGATATTAAATCTGACCTTTATTTCGTTAGATTAGGCATTGTTTTCAATATATTTCACTATGTATAACAAGCAAAACAAAAAACAATATCCAATAATTTTGTTTTTTTCCGATTTGTATCTGTATAGTCCTGTGTTGTCCTTTAGTTCTTATATTCCAGGAGTTTATTTTGTCCTTTACTCCTCACATTCTAGGAACAATGTTTCTAAACCTATTAGGAAGGTACTTACACGCACACACGCGCGCGCACACACACACACACACACACACACCGTGACTTTTATATAATCGAAGAGATAGAGATAAAAAGGTCTTGTCTACTATAGTTACTTCTTATATTATTCCTCTCAGAATATCGGAGACTAAAATAGCCATAATTTTGCGAATATGACAACGAAGGGTCTGAAACGCGTAAATCGTGTAAACCAATGATGAGTGTATGATTAAAAACTCGGGGTAATCAAATAACTCCGAAGGGATGACGGTAAAGAACTTACCCTGGCTACAAGGTTAGAGTCATAAGTGGAATAGCCGAGCAATCCGACTGTCTTAAAGGAACACGAATCAATAAAATTCATATTCTTTGAGGCACTTTCTCTCCGGAATCACGAAACGCTTCCAGTTTTCTTCAATCAAATCTCCAATACTTTCGCCCAGTCACATAATACAAACATGTCCGCGTGCTCAGACCCACCCACACCACCAAAAATTGTCTCGCTTCTACACTGTTTGATAGAGAGTACATGTGATAGGGGTTACAACATCGCGATTGGCCAGGTTGATCATGTGATAAGTTAGAGAATAGAATTTTAACATTTTTAAGTCGTTTAGAAACCACTAAGCTAGAATAAAGGTGACCTTGTGAGACGTTATCTTCTTCCGAAGGTCAAGTGATGAAGAGAATGGGCAGCGTGTATCACGTGTTTTGTTTGTTTGGTTCGTTTTGCCTATTTCAGAGCGCACTCGTTCATACAACACATTTTGTCAAAAAACTGTATACAATTAGTTGAATAAAAGTCAATGCCTTGTCAATATATAACGGTCGTATCTTAGAGTTCCTTACGAATAACGTCCCACTCGGAGAACATGTAATTAGGGGATTACTTCTGTGCAACATGTTCGTCTTCATAATCAACGTCCACAAATAACTTTAATAAACCGGCCTGATAAATAATCAAACTTTGTACTTTAAATCCATTTTTTCAATCCTCTCACAATATTTTTCATAATTAAATCGGTAATCCATCTATTACATCAACCCATGTCCTTGAGTGAATTTGGCGTTGATTAATAGTGACTCATTAGTTTAAAAAAAAAAATGACAAATATTAGTTTGTAATTAAATCCAATAGCCCCACTAGGATTAAAACAGATTTCGTAGTCTGCGACGGTTACAATAAGACTAGTCACGCGCTCCAGTTATTTTCTTGGTTTAATTTTCATCAAGGAACTTTCTTTGTCGAACGCATATTTGATATTTTAGGTTGTTGACAGTATTTTTACGTTAAGTCCATTTTGTTTTTGATTTAATTTTATTTATTTTATATATACTAGCAGGGCGACTTGGCGTTACCTGGGATTGAATGAGGAACTCATAAAACTATGCTTCCTTTTTATTCTTATTTTCTACCATTTACATAATATCAATTTTTGGAGTGTCCCAAACATTTATTGGCTGGCAGTGGGCACATGCAAAGTGACAATGCGATATTTGCGTGTTGTCTAAAACACTGAACCCATTGTGCACAGAAATACACACACACACACAAACACATTATATATATATATATATATATATATATATATATATATATATATATATATATAGAGAGAGAGAGAGAGAGAGAGAGAGAGAGAGAATAAATAGATAAATTGTGTTAGAACAAGCTTTCAGATGTAAATAAAAAATGTAGTTTCTTTTTTTTCTAATTAATTTCGGATTTAAAATACCTCATCAGAGAAAGAGTATGGAACACACACATCAAGTCTGTGGCCAAGGTCGCTGGGAAAATGGTGGGATCTTTCTACCGCTCCAGAAGATATCTCACTAATGATGCAATTCTCTATCTATATAAGAGCCAAGTACGTCCAAAGATGGAGTGCTGCTGCCACATCTGGGCAGGAGCTGCTAAAAACAGCCTATCCTGCCTTGACAGAGTACAAAATAGACTTCGTGGCTTGGTGGGGGGTGCCCTTTTATCCTCCCTGTAACATCTTTCCCACAGAAGAGACGTAGCGAGCCTGTCTTTGTTCTATGGTTATTTCCATGGCAAGTGCTCGTCTGAGCTCCATTCTCTGGTCCCCCCTCGCAAATCTTTTTCAAAAATCACCCGACTAGCTGAAACCACCGCCAATAATTTTTCCCACTCCTTATCTGTACCTAAATCAAAACATAGATTCCACGAACAAAGCTTCTTTCTTAGAACTGCACGCCTGTGGAACTATGTGTGTGTATGTGTAAGGACACTTCTCAACCTATATACTCAAAGAGTATCTATCTAAAGACTTGAAATTTGGTATATAGGGTATTCAGACATGTGTAAAACTTTAATCGGTTTTCATTCGAAAAAAAAAACGGCTAAGAAGTCAAAATTGTAAAATTTGTACGTTGGAGGGGACATTGGATTTTTATCTGTTTGTCAACGGTTTCACGAATGCACATGCGTGAATGGTTCATATGACAGATTCATTATAATATGTAAGTTTTAAAACAGTTTTTAATGACATGTCAAGCTTGCCTAATGGTTATTGTACTTGACTCGCTGTCTTTTGGCTTTAGTTTCGATCTCAGCTCGAGTATTTTTTTTTTACTTACAAAAAGTGACCTGTTTAGAAAAACATAGCACGTGCATGCACGTGTCTCAATTTCTGTATGAATTAAAATATATTCATGCGTATTTTGCGACCGAGCAACGCCAAGCGGGCTGCTAGTTTTCTATCAAACTACATTTAAGTAAATATAGTTTATATTTAGATCTCTTTATGCCAAAAAGCTTTCTTTTCGGAAACTGTAATTATAATTTCATTAGTTTTGAAATCAATAAATAAATATATACACATTTAAGCCTACTTTGCTCCATAAAATAGAATACACTGTGCGAAATAACATTGAGAAAACAATGTTTGCTAAGGCTGTATCTGCACAGAAGAGCAGGAGGTATGAGCTTTTTTTTTTTCAGAAATTAACCATCAGCATCGTTCCACTGTTGCGTGCACCGGACAATATCTGATGAGCTCCCAAAGCTCAAACCTCAAAATGGTACATCGTTATTACGAAACAAGAGCCAGCAGAAAAACTTACACCAAGAAATTATCCAAACATTTGGACAAGACTGTCTTACAAATCTGACACAATCAGAAAACAAGTCTGCTACGAAAATAGTCTTAAAGGAATCGACAAAAATTCGCCAAAAACTTCCATTACAAATAAAAACTCGAAGAATGGACCAAACACAGGGTGTCAAGCATTTTCTGGGTGAATTTACTTATGTATATAGATAAAGAAGGCTCTTATAGACTTATTATTAGCTAAAAAGTAGATCGCTTCACTATAACCAGGAGAGGATTATAATGGCTGCCTAAAATCAAGGCATGGTGACCAATGCTTTTAAAACGATGAGTGGTCTCAGCAATGACAACAAATACGGGTTCTGCTATACAGAAATGAGCCACTTAACATCCAACTGTAAGATTCTACTGGACGGTTACTATACGATGTGACTCAATAGAGTGTGTAGATGTATCCACTGGACAATATCATAAACAAGTTGAATAACGAATGCAGCAACAAGTACTGGGAACATGTTTACCAGAAAGAGCAGTTGGAAATAAGTCATACACCATCCACTATGATTATTACAGCTACGTATATTGAAAATGGAACTATTAAACTTGAGATAATAAAATGGGACACGGAGGCGAAAGAAGCAACCTTAGTAGAAGTTAGTGTGTTACAAGAATAGACCCCCTTTTCTTGTAAGTAAAAATGAGATAGGAAAGATCGAGATTCGAACCTGGAAATGCAAGGTTCGGAAATAGGTGGGGAATAGATTCAAGAAGGAATTCCTGTTGTTTAGTTTTGATATAAAATAGCAGATATGTTTGTTTGAAAAGGAATTTGATGATTCAATTCTGTTTATGAAAATTGAATTGAAACAAGGTCAGTTAGAAGAACGAACAATAGCAAATTTAAATATGTTGGAAAATAGTTCAGGTTGAAAATAGGTTAGAAGAATTCGGTCTGCAGAATGGGTTGGACATGTGCGAACGAGACATGGGAGGCATGTTCAGGCCACGGGATCAATCGAGCACGTTTTTGGCCATGCGATGACGTCATGGCTGAGAAATGAATTCTCAATATAGAGCTAGTTTTAGACAGAGTCGAGAGAGGGTCAGACAGGAGAGTCCAGATCGAATCCCCTTTTGGAAGCGAAGGGTTAGAAGTTGTAATCATGTAGTGACTTTTGAATTCCTGGATGTGAAATAATTGCAACCGGCCGAAGTAACAAAAGAAACATCATATTTTGTAACTGCCGTCTTCGTTGTCGTCTTTCTACCAAATTGAAGGTAAAGTGAAATCGTATTTATATGAACTTATATCCACTCATCGTAATAATGAACTTTGTGTATAAACCCCATCCTTAAGTAATATATAGATCCATCCTTAAGTAAGGTGTCTCTCCATTATTAAGAAATGTGTTCCCCTCTCTATCAAGAAGTAATGACTGTGCCCCCCTTGTGTTAAAAGAACCGATCCCTCCTCTCTAATATATGTGTTAAAAAGAAACATCCACAGAACTGTATAAATGTCTCTCTCTATCGTGTATTACGTCTCCGTCTCTCTTTAAAAAAATACCCGATATAGTCTCTTCCTACAATATGAACGCCCCTCTATTTAACAAGTGTACTTAATGATGCTGGGTTAAACAGAGTTGAGAAAGAAAAAAATAAAGAAAATCTAAGGTTTTATGCACGACATGAAAAGAAACTGGAATTTTAGGAAGAATTTTATGGCTCCAGTAACTATAGGAGCAACAGGGGTCATGAGAATGAAATATACAAATATACTCGGTGAACCAAGTGCAAGAGAGATTCAAACAATTGTACTTAAACGAATGGTTAGAATCTTTAAAATTTCTCTTGGTCTGAATATATGAGATAGCGGGTAAATGTCTGGCATCCGATAGGATGCCTCATCCCCAGGTTGAACAAACTGATGAGAAAATTGAAAAAAAAAAAGTACACGTTAAGTGTCAATATCTTTTAATTTTGTCTATGCAGTTCACACTTCAGTTAAATGGAATGCATTTGAATGGTTTATTTCCGCCCCGGCGATAATTTAGATCATTTATGTTTTATTTAAATATAATGCAAAAAAAAATGATATGCTTTAAAAGCAACAGGTTTTGAAGACGAATCGAAAATGAACGCACGTGGTGGGCGTTGCCGAGAAAGCTAAAAATATTGATGCGTTTTTGAAATGAGATGCAAGAATCGCAAACCAAAAGTAGAACAAGCATTGATCGGAATTTTAATCTTACGCAAGAGACGTTTGCACTTTAGTGCTGCATGAGAAACAATTTTCCAGTTTGAACTCATACGCGTTATTTGACCAAATATTCTTACAAAATGGGCACTTTTAGTCTTTCACTTGTCATCAGTAAAATACATTTTTACCATTTTACTTACAGGTTTCGAAGTTTATTATCAACGAGATTTACAACATTGGTGTTGCCCCGGAATATTTTTAGTTTTTATTGCGTTTTTTTTTCTTTTCTTTTCTTTTTTTTTTTTTTTTTTTGTAAACTATGCTAACCCTAACTTTATCGGCATTGCCTGGAACTCTTTTAAAGTTTTCTTCTTTGTTGCGTTGTTTTTTAAAACTAAGCTAACACTAACCCTATTGGCGTTGTCTGGGAATATTTTTTCTTTCCGTCTTTGTTTCGCCTGCGTCATCTTTTTGTAAACTATGCCATTGGTATATTTTTTTACCAAGTTAATATTTTTTTTAAATAAGATCTCGTAAACTATAAATAGAACGAGCATTGGTCAGTATGTTAATCAGACGCAAGCGGTGCCTGCACTTTAGTGCGCCATAAAAAAAAAAAAAACAATTTTCCAGTTCATGAAATAGCACGCGCGATTTAACTAAACATTCATGAAAAAAAGAAATTATAGAACTTGCCAATGAATTGAAGGGAGTAATGAATCTGAAGAAAATTAAGATAATAACAATAATTGTAGAAGTATTCGGATTAGTTCTGAAAATGCTAAAATAGAAAGAGAAACAGAGTATGAGAAATTGGAATCAAAGGGGTGATTGACACTGTACAATGCACGTCACTGAAATATTAAGTAAGTTGAAATACGCTATATAAAGCGTAATCACGTTGACGCACCGGTTCTCATCACTTCGCCGAAGTTAAGCAATACTTAGCCTAATCAGAACCAAATAGGTGACCATTCGGGATTACCAGGACGCTGTATGAAGGTGGGCGGTCAGGTCAGTCCTACTGTTTTCAATGTGTGTAGTGGCGGCGTGCGCACACATTCAGAAGCATATAACAAAGATTATGGGGTGCACAGAACTCTGCCATCTCACAAAATGATGAAGTTGAAATAGAAGAAACAATTTAGAAAGAAATTACAGAAGTCTAAAGGAGCTGAGACTGTCAGAAATCCCATAAAATAACCCCTCAAACATACACACACACGTGTAATGTTACCACCTTCGGCTTTGACTACACAAAATAGTTGTGAAAGGTCATGGATAATAGCAAGAGCTAGGCTGGGTTGCATCAATCAGAAACCAACTAAAGAATGAAAAAAGAGTACAAGAATCTTGAGGATGCTTATTGCCATTTAAAATCTGTAGATAGATTGCGATTGTTGTCAACGAGAAATAAATGGTAAGCGGCTCTTAAGATAAGGGTACGATGATGTGCAACGGTTATTGAACTACGTGGGAAATGCTGGAAACATGGAGAAACTTATTGTTACTTAAAACCAGAAGAAACTGCGTGTTATTAACAGTGAGCAATCACTAATATTGACTAGCGTGATAACTTATCGTAAGTAGATTCAACTGAAAGAAAGAGGCGATCAAGAAGAAGAAAAGCCGACAACAACGTAAAAAATGGCAGAATAAAATTTATGAAGATTTTAATCTTTTATTGGCAAAGAATTTTAAATTATACGAAAATAAAAAAGCCAACCAGAAGCTGATTAAATTGAATTAATAGCTTGAAATTTTTTGTGCACTACAGAACTGAGCCAACAAGTTCTTTATAAACGAAAGAAAAGAAAAACACATCCTGAGGTTAAACGGTGTAAATGATCTCAGATTAGAATCTCGTTTCCTATGTGATTTGCAAGGACAAGAAAAGGCGTGATTTTGTATGTCACGTGATTTTGTATGTCACGTGATTTTGTATGTTACATGATTTTGTATGTTACATGATTTTGTATGTAACGTGATTTTGTATGTTACATGATTTTGTATGTCACGTGATTTTGTATGTCACGTGATTTTGTATGTTACATGATTTTGTATGTAACGTGATTTTGTATGTAACGTGATTTTGTATGTCACGTGATTTTGTATGTCACGTGATTTTGTGTTACGTGATTTTGTATGACACGTGATTTTGTATGTTACGTGATTTTGTATGTCACGTGAATATGTATGTTACCTGATTTTGTATGTCACGTGATTTTGTATATTACGTGATTTTGTATGTTACGTGATTTTGCATGTTACGTGATTTTGTATATTACGTGATTTTGTATGTTACGTGATTTTGTATGTCACATGATTTTGTATGTTACGTAATTTTGTATATTTATATTGTTACGCTGTTTGAAAGAAAAAGTCACGATAAGTATGCAACAGAGCTGGTGCAAATTGTTAATTCACAACTCACCTCCCAGACACAAGGTTTTATGCCGTTAAGTGAAAATTGCAAAATGTTGTGTTTTTGCTCTGTATTTCTTATTTTTAAAATAGTAGGGCAAACTAGACTCTGAAGTCAACACTCAGAGAAAAGTCCGAGAGAGATAAACTTCGAAATGACATATTTTACATATTTTACAACGCCATTAACGTTTCAGAATTTTAGAAAGATTTGCTGTACCTATTAACTTGTTGCTTTATCTCTGCTATTGCATAGAGACTTGTGTGTGTGTGTTAGTTCGTTCCCTATGGACTTGAAAACAGTACTTTATGTACATTAAAGTGTTCTTAGATAGGTTTTGTGTCGGGATGTCTTCGGTAAGTATCAATAATCGATATAATGCGATGAGATGAACAGGCAATTGTGACCAAAGTTAACACCTTATACACCCTAACATCACAAGTGGATTTAAGAATTTTCATTACAACACAAGCCGAAACCCCCAACATATAAAATCAACAGTACGTTCTTTGATATGACAGGGGCGCGTTCGAAATAAATGTAATGTTTAAAGCACAATTGCACCATGATTCTTGACTTTTCCATTTTAAACTTAAATTCAAGCCATTATCACCGCACAAGCAGTAATGCATGGTGTATAAAATCAACAATAAGTTCTTGGATATGACAGGGGCGCGTTCGAAATGAATGTTTCTATTTAGAGTACAATTGAAGCATTATACTTGACTTTTGTATTTTTAAGGTTAATTCAAGTCATCATATACAAAAATATTTTTATAAAATCAATAGTACGTTCTCTACAGTGCAACGTAGACTACAATATTTTGTGAACTAAGTGACTGTGAGGAGGCATGAAAAGTTTCCTCCCGATGCACCGCGATGGGTCTCCAACTAGGGCAAGCACTCAATCGATTTGATTGAAAAAAATAGGTGATTTCACCGATATCGATGGTAATAAAAATATGGGCGTGTGAAACATTTGTTGATTATTGTTCTATCCCGGGCAATGTCGTATCTCCTTGCTAGTAATCGATGTTACACACGTCAGTGTTTAGTGTGGGAATAATCTAGAACCCCTAAAATCGATAACTTATAATAATACTCTACCAAATAATTTTACACTAAAATGCCAGTTCAGCTTCATCAGATTGGACGAAAAGATCCCTAGTTTACGTTGCGAAGAAGAAGAAGAAGAAGAAGAACAACAACAACAACAATAACAACAACAACAACAACAACAAGGCATAATTTTATAGCAATTTTAGAGACTAAATCGACTTCTTATGATAATGGCAATGACTCATTTTTAAACAAAAAGAATCAGTTGTTGAACCAAGTTTATGTTTTCGTTATTTATGATCTGTTCAACGAAAGAATCATGTTTGAAAAGAGCGAAAGATCCGGGGAAATATCACACTTGCAACAGATTCTGGCCAGTGCAATCACCACTGTCGATAGAATGATCACAGAGTTGATAACAATCAATAGTCTTCTGGAAAGTGACGATGGCCAAGTGGTTAACAATACGAACTGGTGATCTGGATGTTCAAAGCTCAAATCCAGTTTGTTCCACAAAAATCACTGTCACTTAGGATTTTAACAAATATGGTTTCTTCCGTAAGTACCTGGTATCTTTCTAGAAAATTTTCTGACAAGAAAAATATCAGAGAAACCAATGCCAACAATAGAATATCCGGATTCTTTACTTTATTAATTTTTAAGCTTCAATTCGGCTTCTAAAAATTTCAGAAAAATGACCGTTTTTAAAGTTAAAGCATAAAACAACTAATAAAGATCTTGGATTTCTATGTTAGATATCGGCCGGGCAATGCCGAAAGATGTGCTGGTTGACGATTATTATTATGATTGTTATTAATATTTGTAAAAAGAATGCCAGAAAGAATGTTATCATAGCGAAATAAATATTCACAGCTAAAATTATTTATGTTAATATGTGGTAATAGAAAGGAATGTTAGTCTTCATAACAAGCACAAACAAAAATGTTAACTTGGTGAAAAAGAACGTGAGAACTTAAACAAAATGGCGTAACGAGAAAGCTTGGAAAGACACGTGTCAGTTAGTCTGCAGTTGAGAGACAAAGAGAGTAGACGCGGTCAGTAGTCAAAGGAAACAGACGCGGACAATAAGAACTGTCCGGGGTAGGGGAATTATCGATAGTAAACGCCTAGGACCAGCGTTGCAGCTTTCCAATGAGGAAAAATTTAGGAATCAAGCTGCTGTAGATATAACCAAGACTTCGGATCGTACGAATCTTCGTTTGTAGCTTTTCTGAGGATTCGTCAAATGAAGATCAACCCAAGGGTATGTTTTCCCATTAGCCGATGTAAAACCCCAGAGACTGTTATTTGTCCATTAATGTTATAATTATTATTTGTTCTGTTTAAACAATCACTAGACTATAAGATACATCACACCGTAAAGATATCGACAGGTAAATAAATTCACATCATATATTAAAAAAATGCATGTTCTACAGAATCCCACTATACGACATCTATAATTCCCATTATTTAGAAAATTCGACGTACTGTTTTCCTCTTAGATGTTACTCTCATGGTGTTCTGCCGATGTAACCACCAATATATCCAGGTTATATATATATATATATATATATATATATATATATATATATATATATATATATATATATATGTGTGTGTGTGTGTGTGTGTGTGTGTGTGTGTGTGGAAATTCTAAGTTAAGTTATGTAGAATTACAATAAAGTTTGTTTGATAAAGGAGTCTATATATATATTTCTGTAGAAATATATTTTCTTATAATACATATCAATCCTTATTTAAGAAGCTGAATGTAATTACAGAGCAATATAGAGAATAAATAACAAAAAGTCATATTCCAAAATTCATGATGTTGACCATGTTATAATTCATTTCTTTAATTCAGTTGACCTATGCATTTCTTGACAGTATGTTTCGTAGCGCAAAAACAATCACTTATTATATCAATCAGTGAATCTATTATGGCTTTAACTCATCAGAAGAAATAGAAGCAATGAATCCATCAAAAGGAAATGAAATGTGATTTGACATGATTAAAATCAAAAAATTAGAAGAGAAGCTGCATATACCCTTTTTTTATTTTTCCATTACGCCATTTTGACTTTTTATCAAACAAAGTTATTAAACCCAACTATTCGTACTAACAATTTGCATTAATTTATGAATCTTCTACCAAAATGTTCTATTTAATAATTAGTAAATTTATTAATTCTAATTTGTGTATACATGCTTATGAAAATAATATCAATAAATTATAAACTATTATACATGTTTGTATATACGAAACTAAACTAAGCTTAAAAATGATTGATCATTACGATTATTATAATTAATCAATTGATTTGAATTGAACATATATATATATATGTGTGTGTGTGTGTGTGTGTGTGTGTGTGTGTGTGTGTGTGTGTGTGTGTGTGTGTTAGCATTTACGCCCGGCGTTGCACGGGTGTTTCGAGGTGTATGTGGAGCAAAAAAAAAGCGATCAATTTTTTAAACTTTGACCCTTATTATGACCCCATAACATTTATTTTTTGGGGCTCAATCAAAGTTAGTAAGTTAGATTCATGTCCAAGGAACCTACATCTAAAATTTCAAGTGTTTAAACCTTAAATTGTCGGAGGAGTTTGGTAGAGTTCTCGAAGGTCGTTGAGCTTTGACCCCTTAACAGCCACATTTTTGGCCTAAAACCGATGACAAAGATTTTCCCAAATCTCAGTACCCTGTATATCACATTTAGAGTCTGTAGACTGAAAATTGACAGAGTTATTGCGTAGGAAAATGTACACAGACAGACATACACACAGACACTTTCACTTTTATAGATATATATATATATAGAGAGAGAGAGAGACTAAGAGATTAAACAAAAATATATACGTATACATAAATATATATGGAAACAATTTTTTGTTTACTGTAAAGATTTTACGCAAATATTATGCAAGTATAAATCATGTAGAATATCTGCATGAATATAATTACACATAATAGTTAACTCTAGATGATCATCCCATAAGAAAACCGAAAAAACTAATAGGGAATTGATTAAAATGAATGTTTAAAAGAATATGCAAATTAGCTAGATCTTTTGCTAGTGAATGCAATTCTACGACCTATATATAAGAAAATTGTGTTTTCTTTTTAAATAAATAGAAAAGAGGTGTTTTAATATGAATATCAATACACACAAAAGAAAAACGAATTTATAGGAGTATATATATATATATATATATATATATATATATATATATATATATATATATAATAGCCATGCCTTGGATTTTTTTTTTTAATTTTGCATAAACATTAGTCATGCTAAAAGTAAATTTTTGCCAGATTGGATTTTCCGGGATAAGTCTGGTTTCCCAACCCCACCCCTAGGGAGGATTATAGGAGTAAAATTGCCCCTAAATTTTGCCCTCGTCGGGGGCAGGACATGCTGGCTTGTTATTATTATAAATATATGTTTTCCTTGGTAGAAGCACAAATAAAAGTGACGCATGATTAACATCCTCCTTTTTTAAGGTCCTGGATATGACCTTAAACTATATCCAGTGGTGAGGCCCCAGCTTGCGGGCTTTGGGGAGTGTGGAGCCACCCTTTAATTGCCATTGCTCCCAGGTCTACTCTGACTCGGAGTGGTAGTACCTGTGAGGGTCCCAACTATGGGTTAAATAGAAACCGATTTGAAAAACAAATATATTCTATTAAAAAATTGTTCTTCAAAATCACTGGATTCGGCATTAAATAACCTGAAAAGGGTTGAAATGCCATAAAACAAAAACAACCAACCAACCTCCTTCTTTAAAAACAAAAAAGAAAAGAAAGAAGTTCACATTTTTTTTTTATTGATCCTGTGATCTGTTTAATGGGAGAGTCATGTCTGAAATGTTCGAAAGATGAGGGAAGGCATCACGCTCACAACCCGTTCTGAATATTTTGATCTCCATAGTCTGTACGATAAACACAGTGTTGGGAATAATCGATTTATTGGGAACCTTTAAATGAGATGTGTTTTTTCTTGCTTGCATCATTATTTATTATATCTTTACCCCGTTTCTAAAGATTTAGTCTTTTTGTCTTCATTTGGCCGTTTTTTTTTTATATTCTTGAAAATCTATTAGACTGATCTAATAAAACGGTTGTTCACCAACCGATAAATTAATTCATGTGTCACCATCTTAACAAACATTATTCAAAATATAATCGTTAATTATTCGCATTTATTAGCAGAAGCCGACCATAATGACTTCTACAAGATTACTTTTTTATTTTACAAGTAATTGAACGTAGAAATATGGGTTCATCCCTTTTCCAATGACATTAGTGCGTAAGCGTATGCAATCGATTTTTCCACCATTCTGTTGAGTATTCATTAGATCAATGACGCATTCCTACATAAACCGTATCGAATGTGTCAGATACTGTATGATAGTATTCTAAATATAAAGTGTTGGACCCTTGATTCTTGTTTTTTTTTGGGGGGGGGTCATATGCAAGTCTTCGTAAAACTTAAAGAAGACTCGAGAAACAAAAAAGGAACATTAATCAGTTACTTTTTTTCCATTTCCAAGCTTGTATCTGCACAATTGTTTTATAATTTATATATCTTAACTAACCTATAAATTACTTATTTGTATTTTTTAATGGACCAACAACTTACAATATTGTATTTTTTTACAAGGGAGTAACCACTTATCAAGTCCCGAGGGCCATTCGAGGATAAGAATTAATGAATGTACGACGGTAGCGTAGTAATTGATAATCTTGGAAATTGGGTAGAATTTGATTATTTAAGAGGGCTGCTCAACAAGAATCTGTTTTCATTGGACACGAAGACTAGCATATTGTAGTCAGGTAGAGAGCTGGCCGGGGGGGAATAGATTTCTACAAGCAGATAGTTCTAGGAAAGAAACTTTGTTCATGAAATCTCTGTTAGATTTAGGAACAGATAGAGAGTGGGGGAAATTGTTGATAGTCGTTGTAGCTAGTAGAGTGTGTTTGTGAAAGTTTGGCAAGGAGGGATAGATTGGAGGTCGGACGAGCACTTGCCATGAAAATATTGTATTCGAATTCCATCAACGTCTTATTTATTAAATCTCAGTGCTCAATACAGTACACTTTTCATCACAATTACTATCGTCATCAGCTATCCCAACCATCTGCCTCAACATTATGGAGGCAATGTCGTTAATGTAAATTTGAACAACTGTAATTATCACTTACAATGGAGTAACCCAATGGTGTTATGTATCGAGTAAGTAAGGGTAAGGAAAGGGGGTGAGAAATACTAAACCGTGATTGGCCGAGTAAATCATGTCATAGGTTAGAGAAGAAAAAAAAAAGCTTCGAAACATTGTCTACTATTTACTTGAGTTAATCGCATAGTCGGTTTTTAATTTTGAAAAAATTTCTCCAAGCATTGAGTTGTGACAAAAAGAAAGATTGGTTTTTAGTGTAGTAAAAAAAACAGTCCCCTACCCCCCCCACCCGAAAAAAAAAAACTAGAGGCACCCTAGATTGTGATAAAAACAAAAATTGCTCCAATCTAGAAGTAATACTGAACAAGGACAGAAAGGACGAAGTGCTTCATCAGAACAGATACTTTACTTTGCCCCCACTTTAATTGTTTCATTTGGTTAATAAATCAATGTTCTGAAAAATAGGTAATTTGCAATTATCCCAATCTAGTATCTATTCAATTGTAAAATTTTTGTGTAGATATGATGACTCTGCCCACCATATGCAATGGGGTGGGGGGTCTAAAAGTCACAAAGAAGAGAATGGAAACAAATAAATATTACGTTTCTGCCAACTATTCCTCTGGCCTTCCTAACATGGTTAATTCCGGGGTTCGTGGCGCATTGGATAGAGACATTGAATCTCTATAGTCACATCTCAAAATGCCTTATACTTTGCTGACATTACGCTATGTAAGCTCACTCTGCCGTATTTGCTTCTTCTCTTCCAATTTTCAACCTTTTAATTATGTCCAAATGAATGTATTACCTTTTCGTGGATTGATTATTGCTATTTCTACTGATGAGTAAAGGACAAAATAGATTCACTGATAGATATAATAATTAACTGAATGATTTTGTGCTACGAAACAGATACTGTAAAAAATTGCGAATGTAAACTGAATTAAACTAATAAATTTTAAGATGTTCAACATAATAAAATTTGAAATAAAGACTCTTGTCATTTACTTAGTATATGCTCTGTAATTACATTTAGTTTCTTAAATGAAGATTGGTATATATGAAAAGGAATGTAAGTGATTGAAGCAATTTTCCACAGAAATATATATATATATATATATATATATATATATATATATATATATATATATATATATATATATGAACATATACAGGGTGGTCAAAAAGTCAGGTAACATTTTAAAGAAAAACGATATTAGCAATACACGTATATTTAAGTACCATACATTGAAATATAAAATGAAACAAGCATGAAATATGTTTATTTTGTTAATTGTCGTCCATTTCTCTCTATCAATCGCTGGAAGCGATTAACCATTGATTGTGTAACACGTGTAATCATGTCAGCTGATATACGCGCAATCTCCTCTTCTATAAATAACTTTAATGACGCTATTGTATCAGGCTTCTTGCCATAAACGCTATCCTTTACATAGCCACAAAGCCAGACATCAGGAGGGGTAGTTTATATATTACACTCAAATATTTAAACAAATAATATTAAACGAATAGAGATTATAATGGATCATATTGTTTTTTCTACCTTTAACATGTTACCTGACTTTTTGACCACCCTGTATATAATATATATATATATATAAATATACAAATATATATATAAATATATATATAAATATGTATACATAAATATATATATATACAAATATATATAAAATATATATATATATACAAATATATATAAATATATAAGTTAATATATATATATATGTCAATATATATAAAAATATAATTCCATATATATATATATATATATAAATATATATATATAGGAATATATATATGAATATATATATACGAATATATATATAAAATATATATATATATAAATATACAAATATATATATAAATATATATATATAAATATATATATAAATATGTATATATAAATATATATATATACAAATATATATAAATATATAAGTTAAAATATATATATATATGTAAATATATATACAAATATAATTCCATATAAATATATATATATAAATATATATATATAAATGTATATATAAATATATGTATATAAATATATATATATAAATATATGTATATAAATATATATAATTATGTATATAAATATATATATAAATATATGTATATAAATATATATAATTATGTATAAATATAGATATATAAATATAGATATATAAATATAGATATATAAAGATAGATATATAAAGATATATATATATATATATATATATAAATATAAATATATCTATATAAATATATCTATATAAATATATATAAAAATATATATAAATATATAAATATAAATATATATAAGAATATATATATATAAATATAAATATATGCAAAAAATAAATATATATATCAATATATATATATATGTCAATACATATATAAATATATATATAAATATATATATATAAATGTATATATAAAAATAAATATATAAATATATATATAAATGTATATATATAAATGTATATATATAAATAGATATATAAATATATATAAATATATATATAAGTATATATATAAATGTATATATAAATATATATATAAGTATATATATAAATGTATATATATAAATATATAAACATATACAAATGTATATATAAATGTATATATATAAATATATATAAAAATAAATATATATATAAATATATAAATATGAATATATAAATAATAATATATAAATATATATAAATATATATGTACATATAAATATATACATAAATATATATGTATTAATATATATATATTAATATATATATATATTAATATATATATATATATATTAATATATATATATTAATATATATATAATTATATATAAAAATATATATAAATATATATATTAAAAAAAAAATATATATATAAATATATAAATAATATTTGTAGGTGGTGGAAGGTAGATGGCCGTTTTTCACAACACCCGCAAGTAATTTTGTGACTCATGTCCTCCTTTCATAACAAAGCAGGATGGAAATGCTTTACTCTTCATGGGGAGGGGGTCTATAAAAGGTGACCTAATAATTGTTTACTTGCTCATGTCCCTGTCATCAGGTGCAGATGTCTGGACATCCAATATTTGCACCCAAATCAAGAATAGAAACAAAATACTTGGAACGAATATGTCCATTGCGACTTGGAATGTAAGAACACTCCAGGATAATAAAAAGAACCCTGAACGAAAAACCGCTATCATAGCACGTGTTTTAAAGCATCATAGAATTTCTGTTGCAGCTCTTTCTGAAACAAGGTTTGCTGATACAGGACAGCTAGAGGAAGTGGAAGGTGGATACACTTTTTATTGGATTGGAAAACCAAGTTCTGAGAAACGTGAATCTGGTGTTGGGTTTGCCATCAGGACTGATATTGCCAAAACTCTTGAGTCCCTGCCCGTTGGTATGAATGACAGACTTATGTCCTTGCGCATTGCAGTAGGACAGGACAAATATGCCACATTTTTTAGTTGCTATGCACCTACACTTAATTCATCTGATGAGCTAAAGGAGAGGTTTTACTCCTCTTTACACGAACAAATCAACAAGGTTTGTATACAGGATAAGCTTTTTGTCTTGAGTGACTTCAATGCTCGTGTGGGTAGTGATACACAATTCTGGAGAAATGTCATTGGTTCACATGGAATTGGTAAAGTCAACTCAAATGATGTTCTCTTATTGTCTCTTTGCAGTGAATTCGATCTTTTGCTCACTAATACAGTGTTTCAGCTGCCTAATTGCAAGAAAGCCAGTTGGAAACATCCCTGGTCTAATCATTATCATCTCATTGATTATGTCATTGTACGTCGTTCTGATAGACAAGATACAAATCTTACACGTTCTTACAGCATCGGGGAATGTTGGTCAGACCATATATTGATCTGCTCCACAGTCAGGATGAAAACCAAGCGCCCTGTTCGAAACCAACGTAACTCTTCCATCAAGAGAATTGATGTAGGCAAGTTGAAAGTTAAAGAGATAATGCACTCATTTCAAAAGGCTACTGATGAAAAGCTGTCCTCCGTTGTATGTGGGAATGATATTGTGGCATCTTGGAGAGAGTTTAAAACTGCAGTGTATGACTCTGCTAAAGAGTCATTCGAAGGAAAAACCAAGATTGGCTTGATAAAAATGATCCAACTATCGTCCCTCTGCTCAATAACATGCATCAAACCCATCAAGTATGGATTACTGACAAAAAATCTTCAGTGAAACACAAGGCTTTCAGAATGGCCAAAAGGTTGGAACAATCTCGGCTCTGGAAAATGAAACAAAACTGGTGGGAGCAGAAAGCTCAGGCCTGACAAGATGCGGCGGATAGGTGTGATTTTAAATCATTCTACCAAACCCTCAAGGGGGTGTTTGATCCCATTTTAAGGGGGACATCTCCAATATTTTCGTCAGATGGCATTCTCCTCATAAAATAAATTAGCACAAAGATTCCACGCACAGGCACTCTTACGGTGGGTACCTATAGTCTGTTAAAACTGAAGAAAGCTTAAATATATACACATATACATGTATATATATACATTGATATATTTAGGCAGCATTTTTTCATTCAAACATACATTATAAAATACAATGGAGATACGTTGTTTAATGATTCTCTTTTATTTTTTAGATTTTCTGTATAACCTTTTTATATAAAAATCGAAAATATTGATGAAATTTCTATAGTAAACGCGAACGCTTTCAATTCGACCGCAAATCATCTTCAAGCGAGAGTGAGTATGAGCAAAAATGGAATTGTCGAAGCATCCTATATTGAAACTCATCCCTCTACTATGAATAAAATTGCATTCGAGAAGAGCATATACGTATTAAAATGTTTAGCATAGCGCGTAAACGACTCATTGATTTTAATACTCAGATTTTAATGGAATTTTAATGGAATTTTAATCAACTTTTTATATACTTTTAAACTTACATCACTTGATACAATTTATTGTATGTTTTACTTTTCATTTTTTTTAATTTCCGTTTTTCGCTTCTATTCAGTTTTCCTCATAATCATGTGAATACCTGAGGATGATTCACAGTCGAATCGAAAGCGTTCGTTATAACTATGGAAGTTCATCAATATTTTCGATTTCCATATAAAAAAGATTAAACGGAAAATCGAAAAAAAATTTAAATCATGAAGCAAAGTATTTCCGTTGTATTTAATAATATCTGCTTAAATGAAAAAATGCTGCCATAATATACCAATATATACATATATATATATATATATATATATATATATATATGTGTGTGTGTGTGTGTGTATAAGAGAGAGCGAAACACGAATCACTGAGATAATGCATCCCATATACCATGAAAACATTAAAAAAATGTATTGAACCTAATTAGTTATGACATTGCTATAAAAACAAAAAAGATTGTACGAATATAGGCTATATTCATGCTTATGCTATATGTCGTATTTTTATTTTTGTTAATTTTTAAAGTGAAGGTCGCGATCTTTATATGAACAGTCACATAAAACAGAAAGTTCAACGGCAAATTCACAAGAACAAAATGGCGGCAGCTATATCCATTAACTCGGCGATCAAACAACAATGAAAACAAATAAACGTGGGAATCTCGCTTGTAATCATTGCTTGTCATTTCAATTATGACTTACGACAATGATGCGTTGCTTATCAGCGAATGTCGAATATTAGGAAACAGTGCAGATGTTACAAAGTTTCATTTATTTGAACTCGAAAGTATATACTTATTCAGTTATGGTTTGTTTGTTTAACGGCATAAAAATATTTAGAATTATCTCGAAACAATACAGTATTATAAACGATTCAGTAATTCGCCTGTTCTGTCCATGCTGTGGCATGGCAAAACATTTTATCTCAAATATTTTTGTTGGAGTTATCGAATTGTATCAAAGTTGCGTTGATTAACAATCACAGGCACGAACCGTGAGCTCGGCATGAGGGGGGGGGTCAATTTCTATCGGAACTGTTACAGTAACTTCAGTATTGATTTAGAGAAAATCATATTTTAATTTATTCTACTTTTAGCTCTGCATTAAATGAGTTTTAACTAGACTTGCGAATCTTGGTTGATCTAGCTGAGAGGGTAAACAAGAGATTAACACCATCAGTATTGTTTTCAGTCGCTATGAATTTTTCCTTATCACCGGACTTGTACAAGTCGGAGATGTGTCGGTGGGAATTGTGCCATTATAACTTAACCGCAGAGGCCCTTTTTCATGGGATATCAATAATGTATGGATACTGTTTTGATTCATTCCAAGGCGTTTACACTTCGTCTCTATTTAAACATATCCAGTGGTGAGGCCCCAGCTTGTGGGCTTTGGGGAGTGTGGAGACACTGTTTAATTGCCATTGCTCCCAGATCCACTCTGACCCGGAATTGTAGTACCTGTGAGGGTCCTTGAAAACAACAAATATATTGTAATAAAAAAATTTTCAAAATCTTTGGATTCGGCATTAAATAACCCGAAAAGGGTTGATATGCCGTAAAACAAGACAAGAGTAATAAAAAAATTCAAGAGAGCTATATGCCCAGTCTGTTAAATCCAAGGTAGCTGATCAGCGGCTTGGTTCCCACCAGTTTTGGCAAATAACAAATAGGATCCTGAACAGAAGTGTGCGTTCTATCCCAACCATTATCAGTGGACCAGAGGTCATCTCGTCAGCGTCAGACATTGCAAAACTATTTGCAAAGAACTTTGCAGCTAATTCTACCCTATGCGACGAAGGCCATCAACTCCCCATATTTCCTCCTATAACACAGAACGAGCTAGGTAACATACAAATATCCGTGCATGAGGACACCAAGCTAATCAAGAACCTAGATTCCAGTAAAGCAACTGGCCCTGATGGCATCCCAATTATAGTGTTAAAAAAGCTTCAACCAGAACTTGCTCCCATACTTACGAAACTGTTTAAGCGCTGCCTTAAGGAGAAGTGCTTTCCGACTCCCTGGAAGACCTCATCAGTTTGCCCTGTATTTAAGAATTCAGGTGATAAGTCATCTCCCTCTCAGTACAGACCAATAAGTCTCCTGTGTGTTATGAGTAAGTCGCTGGAATCCATATTAAATAGAGAAATAGTCAACCACCTCAGCAGGAATAACTTTCTTAGTGACACACAATATGGTTTCCGCTCTGCAAGATCTACCGCAGATGTGCTGACGGTTATATCCCACAGGATTAATGAATCTCTTGACAAAGGCTTCCTTTCTAGGGCAATTGCTCTTGACATATCAAAGGCCTTCGACAAGGTATGGCATAAGGGTCTACTTCACAAGATTTCCAACTACGGTATAACTGGAAATGTTTTCTCAATCATTAAATCATTTCTCTCCGATAGGCTCATAAGAGTAGTGGTAGATGGACAAAAATCGGAGGCCTGCAATATAAATGCTGGAGTCCCTCAGGGGTCAATCCTGGGCCCAACTCTCTTCCTGATCTACATCAATGACCTCCCTAAACACATACTTAAATCATTCGTTGACATCTATGCTGATGACACGACCATCTACAGCAACACATCAAAGGCTGAATTAATTTAGTCTGCTTGAGTATCCAGCTTCATGCTGCTACTTGAAGTATGATAATTTGCAGACAGGTCACAATTCTTTGTATAAAAAAAAGATGTGGGTTAGCCATAGCGAGATCTTATTTGGCAGCTAATATTGTCAGATAATTAGATATCTATGCTCCCCGCTAAAAATAGCACACACAAAGGAAGGGTTGAACCGGGGGTCAACTGGGCCTTTGTCCTATAAGTGCCTGCTCATTGGTTGATTAAGAAAGATTGCGGTGGAAACTAGGAAGCTGATTGGCTAACTAAAAACAATAGAAGGTGCGTATATAAAAACGCGAGACAACCACAACTCTTCGCATAAGCCTGACGAATCCTAGCGTGGATGAAACGCGGAATATTCTGTGTAGCTTAATCGCCATATATATATATGTGTGTGTATATATGTATGTATGTATGTATGTATGTATGTATGTATGTATGTATGTATTATAATAATTATAAAATACCTACAGATACGTGTTTCATTATTTCGGGAATCATCAGTGCAGGGTGCCACGATTAATGCCATTAATGATATATATATATATATATATATATATATATATATATATATATATATATATATATATATATACAGGTGCCCGACAATATTTTTCGGTCATTTTGAAAAAAGTACTTAAAGGTGG